>NC_046168.1:43779320-44139598 GCF_011064425.1 Rattus rattus | reverse complement strand
GCCAGAGATAGGGGCTATCAGACAGGGAAAGGAGGTCAAAGGGATACAAATTGGAAGAGAAAAAATCAAAATATCACCATTTGCAGATGATATGATAGTGTACTTACCACCCCAAAAGTTCTACCAGAGAACTACTTAACCTGATAAACAACTTCAGCAAAGTGTCAGGGTATAAAATTTATTCAAACAAATCAGTAGCCTTCCTCTACTCAATGGATAAACAAGTAGAAATAGAAATTAAGGAAATGACATCCTTCACAATAGTCCCAAATAACATAAAATAGCATGGTGTGACTTTAACCAAGCAAGTGAAAGATCTGTATAATAAGAACTTCAAATTTATGAAGAAAGAAATTGAGGAAGATCTCAGAAGATGGAAAGATCTTCCATGCTCATGGATTGGCAGGATTAATATAGTAAAGATGGCCATTTTCCAAAAGCAATCTATAGATCCAATGCAATCCCCATCAAAATCCCTACTCAATTCTTTATAGAGATAGAAAGAACAATTTGCAAATTCATTTGAAATAACAAAAAACCCAGGATAGCAAAAACTATACTCAAAAGTAAAAGAACTTCTGGGGGTATCACCATCCCTGACTTCAAGCAGTATTACAGAGCAATAGTCATAAAATTGAGACAGGCAGGTAGATCAGTGGAACAGAATTGAAGACCCAGAAATGAACCCACACACCTATAGCCACTTTATCTTTAACAAAGGAGCTAAAACCATCCAATGGAAGAAAGATAGCATTTTCAACAAATGGTACTGGTTCAACTGGAGGTCAGCATGTAGAAGAATGCAAATTGATCCATTCTTATCATCATGTACAAAGCTTAAGTCCAAGTGGATCAAGGACCTCCACATCAAACCAGATTCACCCAAACTAATAGAAGAAAAAATGGGGAAGAGTCTCGAACACATGGGCACTGGGGAAATTTTCTTGAACAAAACACCAATGGCTTATGCTATAAGATCAAGAATCAACAAATGGGACCTCATAAAACTGCAAAGCTTTTGTAAAGCAAAAGACACTGTCATTAGGACAAAATGGCAACCAACAGTTTGGGAAAAGATCTTTACCAATCCTACATCTGACAGAGGGCTAATATACAAAATATACAAAGAACTCAAGAAGTTAGACTCCAGAGAGCCAAATCACCCTATTAAAAAATGGGGTACAGAGCAAAACAAAACATTCTCAGCTGAGGATTATCAAATGGCCAAAAAGCACCTAAATAAATGTTCAACATCCTTAGTCATCAGGAAAATGCAAATCAAAACAACCCTGAGATTCCACCTCACACCAGTCAGAATGGCTAAGATAAAAAACTCAGGTGACAGTAGATGCTGGCAAGGATGGGGAGAAAGAGGAACACTCCTCCATTGTTGGTGAGATCGCAAACTGGTACAACCACTCTGGAAATCAATCTAGAAGGATCCTCAGAAAATTGGACATTCCACTACCTGAGGACCCAGCTATACCTCTCTTGGGCATATACCCAAAAGATACTCCAACATACAACAAAGACATATGGTCCACTATGTTCATAGCAGCTTTATTTATAATAGCCAAAAGCTGGAAAGAACCCAGATGCCCTTCAACAGAGGAATGGATTAAAAAAATGTGGTACATCTACAAAATGGAGTATACTCAGCTATCAAAAACAATGACTTCATGAAATTCATAGGCAAATGGAATGAACTAGAAAATATCATCCTGAGTGAGGTTACTCATTCACAGAAAAACACACTTGGTATGTACTCATTGATAAGTGGATATTAGCCAAAAAGCTCAAATTACCCAAGATGGAATCCACAGACCACAGGAAGCTCAAGAAGAAGGATGACCAAAATACAGATGCTCCCACTCCTTCTTAAAAGGGACAAAAATATTCATAGGAGGGGATATGGAAGCAAAGTTTAGAGCAGCAACTCAAGGAATGGCCATTCAGAGCTTGACACACAAGTGGCCCATATAAAACTAGATAAGCCACCAAAACTAGATAAGATTGATGAAGCTAAAAAGTGCATGCAGAAAGGGGTTGGATATAGATCTCTCCTGAGAAATACATCCAGAATATGTCCAATACAGAGGTCAATGCTAACAGCAAACCACCGAACTGAGAATAGGACCCCCTTGGGGGAAATTAGAGGAAGTAATAAAAGAGTGAAGGAGCTTGCGACCCCATAAAAACAACAATACCAACCAACCAGAGCTTCTGGGTACTAAAGCACTACGGAAAGACTATACATGGACTGACCCAGGGGTCCAACTGCATATGTAGCAGAGAATAGCCTTGTTGGGGCACCAGTGTAAGGGAAATCCCTTGGTCTTGCCAAGGTTGGACCCCCAGTGCAGGGGAATATGGGGGAGGGCAGTAAGGGGGTGTATAGCGGGAATACCTGTATGGGGGAGGGGGAGTGGAGGGAATGGGGGCTTATGGACAGGAAACCGGGAAGGGGAATAACCTTTAAAATGTAAGTAAAGAAATATATAATAAAAAAAAATAAAAAATCTTCTGAGTGAATCACCACCCCTGACTTCAAGCTGTACTACAGAGCAATAGTGATGAAAACTGCATGGTATTGGTACAGAGACAGGTAGATCAACGGAATAGAACTGAAGACCCAGAAATAAGACCACATAATTATGGACACTTGATCTTTGACAAAGAAACCAAAAACATACAATGGAATAAAGAAAATATGATAAATGGTGCTGGTCTAACTAGTGGTCTGTATGTAGAAAAATGAGAATAGATCCATATTTATCAACCTGTACAAACCTCAAGTCCAAGTGGATCAAGGACCTCAACATAAAACAAGATACACTGAATCAAATAGAAGAGAAAATGGGAAAGAACCTTGAACTCAACTCATTGGCACAGAGAAATTTCCTAAGCAGAACCACAGTGAATTTTCTCTTGATAATATAGAAGCTTTAAGGCATGAAATGTTTCTGACAGAGCAGCACTGAACTTGAAAGCACTCACTTATAAACAAAACTGTTTTGAAAATCTCACTTATAAACAAAGAGCTATTTCCCCTTTTGCTGCTTCAGAAGCACATGATTTTGTTAGCAATTAGATAACAGAATAATAACTATTTCCTACAGTTCCAACTTCTCTCCCAAAGGATCTGTACAGCCTTTCTCATTGCTACAACCTTCAAAGGTCACAGAAGACAAGGAGACTGCCATTAGAGGGTTCATCAAAGAGTCATGCAATGTGGCTCTTGAGTAGTCTTATTTCTGAAGTTCATTGCTCCCCTCCTATCAAAAAATAAGAATGCTAAGCCTTCACCAATGTATTAGCAAAATGAAAGTCCCATAAATATTGGTTTTCTCACAGATACTACACCTCTCTCAAGAGACTAATGAATGCTCACTGTTCTGCCTCTCCTTTGCTTCCACAGTAGAATCGTTTGCCTTAGCCCTTAGCACTAAATCTGATCATGCACAGCAGGTTCCTGTAGAATAAGTAACAGTAGTCATTTTTTAAATAAATGGCAATGAAAATTGACAGGTCTTCTGGCAAGAGTCAAAAGGTTTCTAATACATTAAGACATGTGCCTGGATAAGACATTAATACATTTTTCTTTTTCTTTCAAGTGTTAGCTTTCTGACACAGTGTTTATCTTCAGTTGTATCAAACAGAATGAGCTTATAAAGAAATCACTTTTATTTTATAATGAAGAGATAAAAAGATGATTTTTCTAAGCAGTTCATAGCACCATATGATGACTTTGCTTCTTTACATTTATTGGTTTTTGCCCTCCCCCACATTTATTTTTTAGAAAGTTTGTTTTGCCTGTTTCTATATGACTATGACAAGTTACTGCCATTAAGATATGTGCCTAAACCCACCATTCCTGTTATTAAATGTCACCTTTCAGTGGGCATCTACAGTTGGGCTTAGTTATTTTGTTTGATACACATGGATGTCTGGGGTCACCTGATAGAAAATCCAGTCCCAGGTGTCCAAGACCCCTCCACCCACTAGGTTGGAAACATGACTGAGGTCATCTGGGAGTCTCATTGAGAGGCCTACAGCTCTATAGCAGAGGAATATTGGAAAGCTCAGACTGTGTAGCCAGTTTCCACAGATAACGTTCCAAGAAGTAGGAGGTAGAGGCTATCATTTCCCTAAGAAATAGATGATACAGTTCTAGTACAGCATAACTTCTACCAGAATACATTGAGCTCAGTTATGTTCAGGAGAAAGACCATGAAGGCTACCTTCCTAGTTCTTTTTCATTTTCCTACTTCAGGTGTTTGTGTGTGTGTGTGTGTGTGTGTGTGTGTGTGTGTGTGTGTGTGTCTGTGTCTGTGTGTCTGTGTGTGTTTGTGTGTGTGTGTGTGTGTGTCTGTGTGTGTGTGTGTCTGTGTGTGTGTGTGTGTCTGTGTGTCTGTGTGTGTGTGTGTCTGTGTGTGTGTGTGTGGGTGTGTCTGTGTGTGAATGTTTACATGTGTGTAGGAACACATGTGTGAGTAAAGTTCTAAGTATGTGCACATGCATTCAGAGACCCAAGACTGATGTTAGGCATCATCCTCTATTTCTCTCTCACCTTATTCACTGAAACCTAGAGCTCACAGATATGCCTAACTTATGTAGCCAGCTTGCTTGGGAATTTCTCTCCCTTTTAGGTAGGACCTGGGGACTTGAGCTCTTTTCTTCATTCCTGTAGATCAAGCTCAGTAACTACTGACCTTCCTGTAGCCATTCACTAACTTTATCTGTTACTAAAAAATTTGTCTACTACTTTTAGTTAAAGAATAACCTTCCTTCTCAATGGGAGATTTTTTCCAATCAAATAAGTAACAAAGAATATAATAATACAGTTTTTAGTATAGATTTGATAATTTACAAAATGTCTATTTTTAATGTTAAAATAGTCATCTGTTACCAAGACTCAATTCCATCATAATTAATCTATCAATATCAAGTATGAAAATCATGCTATCTTAAAAATGTTGATGTATTCTAGATTTGGTGGAATCCATCTGCAAGGGAACATTACTTCCATTCCATGAGTCGAAACTTGAAGACAATTAAAATTAAGTGCCTTTTGTCAGGCCACTCAGTTGGTGGCAGTCCAATGGGGTACAATCTGTCTCTTTTGTAATAGACTTTATAAGTTGCATCTGTGCAATGGAATTGCATCAATATTTTAATATAAAACCCTGAAATGGCGTTCTGTGGCATTTGTCCCCATTCTCTGTAAAACTCTGACATTCAATATTCAGAAGCTCTAACGATCAGCTATACACAGTACCTTGTAAAAGTCTCAAGACATTTATGTTCAAAACCTGCCCCCGAGCCCTTAGGGCATAATCATCTATATTTATACACTCTATAATATAGGGATAATTACAAAACGGTTGGGCTATTTTTATAAATATAAACCACACTTGCATATATAAATAATGTCCAATAACTGTGCTTTTGACAATCTGCTGACATCTAATTAGCAAACAAAAACATACCATAGCCATACTCAGTAGACCCAAGGTGGACTATTTAAAAATAAAAAAGATTAAACCCCTATGTTCCAAGCATGTTTTAAAATGCCAGGTAAGTCCAATGATCTAAATTTCCTACACATATAAAATAATGTTTTGTTATTTAATAAGTTTAACATATACATTTGTGGGAGATGTGGAAGTCAACCTGGTGAAGGGAAAAAAGGGAGGTGGAGAAGAAAGTGTCACAGGCTCCTGGAACTCCTCAAAGAGTCCTGATCTGCTGTACGCAGTAGATCTAAATTGACTGCCAGCACACCAGTGAGACATCAAAAAGGAATCAAGGCCAAAGTTCCATGGAAGGACTGACAGGTGGTGATACTCCCCCCACTCCTTCTCATTAGACAGGGCTTTCATTGGAGCATGGTAAGATATGGTAAGAGATGATTAGCCACAGGGTTTGGGATTGGCTCAGACACTGTATATAAACTTACAGACCAGGCGATAAACTCAGATCTACATCCTGATGCTGATCTTCAGTGTCTGATTTTCTGTAATTCATCGTGTAACTCCAATGCCTCTCACCCTCAGCCACCCATCCCCAGTCCTATTGCCACATAAATTGCTCCTTTTGAAAAATGCATTTGAAGCATACTTCCAGTAATATCAATGTAATCCCAAATTTTATCACTGTCCAGGCAAGTAATTGCTATTTTAAAAAAAAAGTGAAAGGACAGATCACAGATAGTATCTAGTACAAATAATTCATGACCATGAAACCCATAAACAGTATAAAATTTATACTAATATATACATTTAAATAAGTATAGTTCATTCAAATAAGTCTATGATATACATGAATCCAAATATTTCTCAAATCGGGCCTTAAGCTTACAGAGAAGAAACATGAGTTACCTTGTCATTCAGCACTGAAATAGATATTGCTCATTCGATGGTGTCATATTTCTTTGGTTTTCATATTCCTTGAAATCTTACATTGCTGTTTTAAATAAGAACAAACAGTATTCTTTTCAATATTCATCAGTTGGCTTGGAAGGGAAATACTGTTTCTACAGTTTCTAATAACTCTATCAGTTAACCCAGTAGAGTTAACAGACTCTCTCAGATCAGCTCTATGGATGAACTTACTCTGCAACTCTTGTTTCCTCCCAGGAAACATTTGAGATCACTTTTGCCTGACTCCAGAAGCTAAATGCTAACAACCTCCTGTAAGTTTTCTGTAAAATGATGCCTCCTTTTTTAAATGAATTATTTTATTCATTTACATCCCAAATGTTGTCCCCCTCCCAGGGGCCCTTCCCACAGTTCTTCACTCCATTGTTCCCTCCCCTTCACCTCTGAGAAGGTGCACCCCTGTCTGAGGTGCACCTCTGAGAAGGCATCCCCCTTCCCTGGAGCATCAAATCTCTACAGGATTAGGCACATCCCTCTACCACTGAGGCAACACAAAGCAGTCCTCTGCTATATATGTGCCTGGGGCCTAGAAACAACTGGTGTATTGTCTTCAGAAATATTTCTACCTGAAGACCCAGCTATACTGCCCCGGGCATATACCCAACAGATGCTCCGCCATACTACAAGGACAAGTGCTCCACTATGTTCATAGCAGCCTTATTTGTAATAGCCAGAAACTAGAAGCAACCCAGATGTCCCTCAACAGAAGAGTGGATAAAGAAAATAGTTCATTTACACAATTGTACTGGCTAGTTTTGTGTGTCAACTTGACATAAGCTGGAGTTATCACAGAAAAGGAGCCTCCGTTGTGGAAATGCCTTAATGAGACCCAGCTGTAAGGCATTTTCTCAACTAGTGGTCAAGGTAGGAGGACCCTACCTTTTGTCGGTGGTGCTGTCCCTGGGCTGGTGGTCCTGGGATCTATAAGAAAGCAAGCTGAACAAGACAAGGTAAGCAAGCCAGTAAGAAACATCCCTCCATGGCCTCTACATCAGCTCCTGCTTCCTGACCCGCTTGAGTTCCAGTTCTGACTTTCATTGGTGATGAAACAGCACTGTGGTAATAAGCTGAATAAACCTTTTCCTCCCCAACTTGCTTCTTGGTCATGATGTTTGTGTGGGAATAGAAACCCTGGATAAGACAACAACGAAATATTATTCAGTTATTAGAAACAAGGACATCATGAATTTTGCAGGCAAATGGATGGAACTAGAAAACATCATCCTGAGTGAGGTAACCCAGACCCAAAAGGGCATGGTTATACACACTGATAAGTGGATATTAGCCAAAAATTACAAAATATGTATGATACAACCCACAGAACCTAAGAAGTTTAGCAAGAAGGCCCCACTTGAAGGGGGAACAAAATAATCACAGGAGGCAAAAGGAGGGAGGGACCTGGATGGGAGAGAGGTAGGGAAAGGGGGCAAGAATCAGGTATGGGGGGGGAGACAGGAAAGAAGTCCAGAGGACCAGGAGAATGAATGGAAATATACAGCTTCCAAAGATGGGGGTAAGGGGAAACCTCTAGAAAGTTCCAGAGACCTGGGATGTGAGAGGCTCCCAGGACACAATGGTGGTAACCTTAGCCAAAATGCCCAGAAGTGGGGAGATGGAACCGGAGAACACCACCTCCAGTAGTTTGACAGGGCCACTAATGAAAGGATGGGGACACCAATCCACTTGAAAATTTCTGACCCCAAATTTTAGACTCCTGTCTACAAGAAATGTAGAGACAAAAGTGGAGCAGAGACTGAAGGATAGGCTGTCCAGCAACTTGTCCAACTTGGGATCCATCCCATGCTTAGGCACCAAACCCTGACACTATTAATGATGCTATGTTATATTTGCAGACAGGAGCATAGCATGGTTGTCCTCTGAGAGGCTTTAGCAGCAGCTGACTGAGACAGATGCAGATACTTACAGCCAACCATTGGACTGAGTTCAGGAAACCTATGGAAGACTTAGGGGGAGGATTAAAGGAGCTGAACGGGAATGCAACCCTATAGGAAGACCAACGGTGTCAACTATCCTGGACCCCTGGGAGCTCCCTGAAAACGATGCCTCTTAATGCTCATTTCTGTACTTCCTCACAGTCCTACAGAGTACAGCTGGTGACCTTTGCAAACTATGTGCACTCTAGGTCTTCAGGAGGCTTAGTCCATGCTCTCTTTTCTACTTCCTGCCCTCAAACCATTCAACTGTAATCTGTGAAAAAACCAGATTTCTTAGGAAGTTTCTCTCACAGATAGTGTCAGCCATTCTCTCAGCATGGTGTAATTTTTCTCCATTGGAGAAATCAGGAGCTTTATTTGGAATTCTTGTGTGACACTTTGGGGTAAGATTGGCATGGGCAAAATGAAATTCTTCTTTCCATCTTACTCCAGATGTTTTCCTGGAGTGTGTCCATTTCTCTAGGACATGTGCAAAGATTATCTTACCATATGTTGCTGTGAAAGTCAGTGTTTCTGCCTTTGATGGAGATGCTGATAAGAAGCTACTATTTTGTCATATTGCTGACACCACCTATATTTTGGAAGAGAATAGAAAATAGAGTATATTTGAGTGCTAATCATAATGGTTGTATAGAAAGTAAGAAAGCGATGACGAAGGAAAATAAAGCAATTTCAGTAATATATTACTCAAAAGAATTAAATGAAGTAAGTAATCTCAATCCCACCCACAGAGCTGCAACGTTGACATCAGATGCACAGACAACTTATAAGGAAATGGATGACTTGCTCTACTGCTTTGTCTACTGCCAGGATTCTAAATCAAAGGCTCATAAATGCTAAAAGCGATTGTCTTTCCCATGGCAGATCCTTCTCCTGTGGGTCTTGGCAGCCTGCTTCAGGTTTCAAGCACTTGACCTACCCACTGTCTTTACAATAGTAATTCCAAAAGTAGAATCCTCAAAGCACGTATAATAGCTCTTTGGTTTTAGCCAAACAATAATCTCATACACTACTAGAGGTTAAATAAATAAAATGCAGTGGGGATGTAGCCCTGCAATTTATATATTAGCAGACCCTCCAGGTATTTTGATCACAGTTCACTCTAAAATTCGATATCGAAAAATGGGAAAGTAATTAGCATCATAGACTAGTTTTCAAGCAGCTACTGTCCTCACATATATTGTTTAAAAGAGGCTACTGTGTCAATGTGTTCCAGCATCAACCCACCTTCCCATGATAGTCTCCAAAAGGAAGGGTAAAACCCAAATAAATATACTTTCAAATTCATGCTCTTTTCAGTGGTCTATAACAAAACAAAATTTTTTCAACTTTATGAAAACCTAATGATATTTGAAGAATTGGATTTTAAAACTCTATTTAAAAGTCAATTCTAGGGCTGGAGAGATGGCTTAGCAGTTAAGAGCATTAGCTGGTCTTTCAGAGGTCCTAAGTTCCATTCCCAGCAACCACATGATGGTTCATAAACATCTATAATGTGACCTGATGCCCTCTTCTGGCATACAAGTGTAGTTGCATATAAAGTACTCACATTAAATAAATACTTGAATCTTTTTTTAAAAAATCAGTTCTAGTTATTAATATACAGCATGAAAATAAAAATGCATTTATTAATTCAAATATGTGCTTGCAAATATACATATATAAAAGTATCATTTTAGGTACAGGTAATTTTTTCTGACACTTCTAGTAAACAAGGAAATACTAAAATATTGATTGGGGGCGGGGCTCCACGGAACAGAAATCAACCTGTCTTTTTATGATTTTGGGAAGAAATATGTATATTATTTTCCTGTAACTTCAGGACACAAAAGCTAAATACTACAAAGTTTATATAAATAAGCAAGTATTTTACAGATCTGAAATATGAGCTTATCAAGATGATATTTAATTCTTCCTCTGGGTATCATTCGGATTGATCAAAATTGGAATGAAAGAACTGTCTTTTCCTTGTTTTAAATGTTAAAACTCATCTCAGTTGGAAGCATCATAAACTCTATTTAATGTACTTCTTTTATAGCATAAGCATCACCTTTGTCATATTAAAATCCATTCCTTGTTAGGAGATAAAATTAAAAAAGAACTCCAGCAGAATATAATTAAAAACTTGGGCTATACATCCCCTAAGAACCTGAGTGATTCCTTCATGGCGGGAGGTCTGATAAGCTTTTCCACTGTGGCTAAGTTCATAAGTGCATTTGAAAGGATCCGTGCTGATTATAATTACATTCTAAATTAGCAAATATTAGCACTGTGGCAAATAATTCACATAGCATGGTTTCCATGTTATATAATCTATTACAGTTCAGAGGAATCCATGGGAAAAATCCATATTTTATACTTAGGATCACAGTTTTTGTAATTTAGCATATTATTAGAGCAGAGCCTTTAAGAAAGATCAAGCAGAACAATAGAGAACAATTTCTAGTTCATAAATGCCCCTTCATTGTCACAAACCACTGAGAAAATCAATTATACTCACATAGGTTCAGCCTTTTCATCTATTTTGACATAAACCTTACAGTGTATTTTAAAATAGAGAACAGTTTTATCTAATATTTAATATAATGTCACAAATAGAGCAGGATGACACCCTTCTCTTGTTAAAACTTTCCTAGTTGACCTCTAACCTCTTGGGTGTTTGCAGAGGTGGAAAAGAAAGAGGAGAAGGAGACACTGGCAGGTGACTGAACACCTGTCTATAGACCAGGGAGAACTTAACAGCATCATATTTCTGCTTAAGGAAACAGCACAATAAAGCCCTTCCATAAAAATCCTGTGGTTTATCCCTACCACTATATGAGGCCTGTGAAAATGTCTGCTATGTTTCCTTTTTATAAGTAGAGTATATATTTTGGATTACCAACCAGTAGGTTAAATTAAGTCTCTAAATTCCTTAATGTACTAAAAATTTCAAGCATAAAGATTAGAGCCTTGTTATTCATTCCATAAAACGGTAGTATCATGTAAATTGACAATCACGAGAAACTTCGTATTATCCGGTAACCTGGAAGATAACTTACGGCGAGTGTTGCATATCAATAACAAGAAAACATAGGCAATGCATTATGGATGATGGATAAGATTAACAGGACTGCCCTATCTGATATAGGCCGCTCAGGCCAGGGTGGGTCTCATATGACTGTCACTCCATTCCTGTTAATTATCAGAGGTCCTCTTTGAAATAAGGTGTCATGTAGAAATGCATCCACTGAAGCAACTACTCCGTGAAGGAAAGTAAATCATTATCACCCTGAGCATATGCTTCAGTGATTTTGAAAACCAGATCCAGAAGAACAGGATAAATATGGAAAATGTGGGCAGAGGAGGAAAGAAAGGGATGATCAAGAATTTGAGGCCCAACGTGAGCAGGATAAGCTCAGAAAGATACTTCACTAGATGTGCAAGGTCACACCACAGTCGGGGGCATTGACAGATAATAGGGGTCTCGGCTCCCCCTGAAGGCAGCATTCTAGGAAGCCTGGGCAAGAGCCAATCAACCTCAGTTCAAGTCCCACCTGCCTCTTGACTCCCCTGGGTTTGCTTGCTTCCTCTGCAAATGTAAAAGCAACAGAGTTAGCCAGAATTGGTCAGGTGGCTTTGGAGACCTAATACCTTAGATTAGTATGTGACATTTCCTAATAACCAAAAAGTACTTGTGTTATCAGTGCTGCTCAAAATAGTCCCTGAGCCAAAATTAAAAGCACAGCTTCTGGGCCTAGTGTAAAGAAAGGCCACATTACACTGATGTCCCATACTGCTGTCCCCTTGTTTTGTGTGTGCAGCACATAACTTGGTTAACTCCCTCTGTTTTCTCAGAGAAAGAAGTAAGCCAGGTAGACAAGCGGTTCAGGTTTAGCTTACCTGAATGTGCTCAATAAGTGCTCCTGTTCCGTGCCTTTCCCAGGGAGTTTGCTCTAGTCTATAAGAAAGTCAACAGGAAGTTCGAAGGGATTGTATTCTTTCCTCAGCATTGTGCTAACAGCAGAGAGAGATGGGGCTGCTGCACCAATCCATTAATTGCTCACAATTATGCACAAGTCACTTCTGGCCCATCTCTCCTGTTAGTGTTATGTTTTCACTGCTACTGGTTCTTTCAGAATTTGTACTTTTAAAACATTAAAAAATGTCCACATGCTTAAAAAATATTTCAATAAGTTCTAGAAATCTACTACAAGGCTGTGCTTATAGTTAACAATGCTGTATTGTGCACCTTTAAAACATATGTCTAGTAGATATATTTGATAATGGAGTTGTTACCAAAATAAAACAAAAATAAAATTCCAGAAGATATTTCAATCGGATGTAGACATTTTAGATTATTAATACTGAGTAAATAGTGAATATATAAAACAATATGTGTTTGATGTGAATTTTTTATTTACTATATTTAAAGACCTTATGGTCCTACCTTTTAGTACTAAATTCAAAAGTAATGGGTTACTTGGAGCTGTAAACCACAAGCAAGTAATATATGTAATGTACAATAAATTTACAATCACAAAAAAGCAGCATTTTTTCTACAACATCTGATTCAATGAATCACAGCATTTCTATTTACAGTGACCATTTTCTGGGTATCGTCTGCATGTCTGGCACTGTATTGTAGGTGCTAATAACAGAATTAGAACAGAAGAGGATTGCTCGCCAACTTCTATATTGAGGGTCTGCTTGATTATTGGAACCAGAAGAATTGAGAATGGAATGCAAAAAGAAATAACTACTATAAGGAATGGTTACCAAGACTACAGAGTAAAATTAAATATGCAAGGAGGAAATAAAGAGATCAAGAAGTTGGAGCAGGAGAATTGCAATTCTTACCAGAGAAGGAAGTGAACTATGCCTCAGTGAAAAGGTGCATTGAAGCAAAAGCTGAAGAGGATGGGAACATAAGCCAAAACATAGACCATGGGCATGATCAAGAAGAGGACATAAAGTACACTCTGAAGTGGGTAGAGACTGGAGTCAAGAAAGACCTGTCACCAGGGCAAAGGAGGGTGTGAATACCATATGAGACCACAAAATATTGAGGTAGGAACATGATGTGCGAACTAAAATGCCATTTGTAGGGATGTGTGTTTACTGTGTGGAAATCAAATACATTGAAAGAGCTGTATGAGACTAGAAACTGAAGGACAGTATTTTGAATGCAATATGAGTATGCATGTATGTATGCATGTATGAATAAAAATGATCAAAGGAAAAGAGGCTATCAATTTGAGAGGGATATGGGAGGTGCTGGAGCAAGGATAGGGAAAAAGGAAATGATATAACTTTATTTGACATAAATTTTTAAAAGGAAAGGACAAAACAAAGAACTTAAAGGCACAATTAAAAGAGAAAGGAGAATACCTGTCACTTCTGCTTGTGGGTGCGTAGATATAAATTATGAATAAAGAATAGTAAAGCAGTGAAAGAATAAACATGTAACATTGTCACCCATAAAATTCACATTAAGGTGCTAAAATGCCTAATAGCTTATTTGAAGTTCTCTGTCCTGGTTCGCTTTCTATTACTCTAATAAAACATTCTGACCAAAAGCAATTTGGGAAGGAAAGGATTTACTCCTATTACAATCTATCCTTGATGGAAGTCAGGGCAGGAACAAAGGGCAAGATCCTGGAGGCAGGAACTGAAAAGAATCACAGAGGAACATGACTTACTGACCTGATCTCTAGGATTCGCTCAGTTTGTTCTCTGTACAACCCAAGATTGCCTCTTCTTCTATACAACCCAGGATTACCACTCAGGGGTACCACACAGTGATCTGAGCCCTCTCCGATCAATCATTTATCTCACTCAAGAACATGTCCCAACAGACTTCCTATAGGCCAATCTGAGAGGGCATTTTTCTCAGTTGAGGTTCCCTTTTCCCAAACCATTCCAGTTTTTGCAAAGTTAACACTAGCCAGTATGTACTACTATCTTGGAAAAGTATGAAGTCAAAATTCAACATCAGAAGCAATGAAATAAAATTCACCTCTCACATAATTCAGTGAATCCCACACTAGACCACAGTAAGCCAGTACCCAAAGGAAGTAAGGACAAGTGAACAGATGATCTGGGAGATCGCAAATGGTGACAACCATTCCTGATGAGAATAATACACACTGAGGCCTCCTCTGATGCAATTCTGACTTGCATCTTGTTACCTTAATTCTATCCTGGAGTCTGAGAATATGAAACAGAACACAGTGCATTGACTTCACCTACACAGGATTTAAAACAAAAGACACTATATTTTATAATGTGTATCAAACTAGACTAAAAACTATGGCAAACAACACGATGCCTGGCTCTTGTTTCCATATTATTGTCTCAGAAAATATACTAAAAGGTTTATTAAAAGCATGAGAAGTCCACTATAGTCTCTTGTTTCACAATATCCACTGCTACAAAAAGGTGCCCCATGCATTACACAGATGGTTAACACACACACACACACACACACACACACACACAGAGAGAGAGACAGAGAGACAGAGAGAGACAGAGAGACAGAGACAGAGACAGAGAGACAGAGAGACAGAGACAGAGAGAGACAGAGAGAGAGAGAGTAAAATGTCCGTCACCTTTGATTGCATTATATACATTTGAACACCGATTTTTTATTTTCATTTCAGCTTAAAATGAAGATGTTTTTGTTTTATTTTATTTTAGTTTTTGTGCTCTGATTCATTTTCTTAATTTCTTGAAAATAAGATATAAAGAGAAAACCTAATGTTTTTCCAAGGCCCTTAAGCACACATCTTCAGAAAAAAAAAGTGTAATTTTTTATGGCTCTGTTAAAATTTTCTATTCATCCCCCACATGTTCTGGGATTAAATGTCCTACCTCTGTCAGGTGGCTCATGTAGTATCTGAAATATCTATGTTGACAATTCCCTTTGCTACCATCTTCTTGGGTAGCAAGAGTGTCCACATGTATCACCAAAGATCTCCAGATATAACCTCACATTCCTATTGTCCCTGTAAACACTGTAAAATTTCACTGTATAATCTAACCCGCTCTTTGCATGTTTGTCTGCAACATTAATCAAACCATTGAAAAATGAAATATAAGCATGATGATTGATTAAAATTAGCACTTATAATTCAATTGTCCTATTTTTTGTGGTGGATATAGATAAATCGAGTGGTGAGTTTTTTAAAGCAGCTTTGTACCTCAGTCATATCTTATTAACTTCGCTTATCTTCATTACCATCATATAGATTTTCATCAAACTTCAAAATGTCTTGGTCATCATTGTTTCATTTATGGACCACCAAATTATCTTTAAAGGATAAGATGATTAAAGAATTTTGTGCTGAGGCTCTGGGAAACAGGACTTGAAAACAGATAATTAGATAACCAAGTAAATCATGGTGATTGTTTCATTTTTTTCTTTAGTCATTAATGAGACTAGAAATAATCACCTTCTTGGCTTCATCCACTTGATTTAAAATGTTTTCAGGCTAATAACAAATTTCCTAGGCAAAATGTTCAGGTCTTGTAAGGACAGAATTTTGGCATTTTTAAGGTCAGCATCAATGAACACATAAAGGCAAAGTTGACTCAAAGCTTGCCTCAATAGTTTCGATCTGCCATTCTTTTGGAGATGACAGATTTTAGAAGACCAAACACACATTTGTGCCAGCAGAGACTTTTAATTAGTTTTCTATCCTAACAGAAATAATAGAGGGAGCAAGACTTGGGTCACCAGTTAATGTGTCTTGGGCTCTTTGAAAAGTAACTTTTGTTCTCTTCTGAGCTATGGCATTGACTTTCCCGTGTCCCTCTGTAGGAGGTTTGCACTGAAAAATCAGCTTACGAATAAACAGTTTCAGAATGGAGACTGAGTATTGACTAGGGAAGTATTAATGCCATGATTCCTATTATTTTCAAAACTGATCATTTTCTCAAAATTGTAACTTGATCATTACCTTTCTCCCATGAATACTAGGGAGATCTCTCTTTTTAAAATTGTACAGTTTTAGTTCAGTTAGAAATGTATGAAAAATAATTATTTTGAGAAAGAATTGGTTCTTCTGAACAAATCCTTTAAATATTGTAAATACAGAAATGTTAAGCTAAAAGACAACTTTTGAACCAACATTTCCCATCTAATTAAAAAAAGCATCAGAAATTCTTCTGTGAAAGTATTTTTATTATTCTTTTTTCACCTTCATTTAAACAAGGTTATACTATTAAAAATAATTGCTGGTCTCTCAATGTCTAGGTTATTTTTCTGTTTCCTGTGATAAAATAATCTTAGGAAATCAAGTTAAGGGTTTTGGAGCTAAAGCGATGGTCAGTAGTTAAGAAACCTCATAGCTATTGTAGAAGACCAGAATTCCACTCCCAGCACTCACATAGTGGCTCAAAACAGCTATAAACCAGTCTCAGGGGATCCAGCAGCTCTGACTTCCATGGACACTGCACAAATACATGATTCACATACACAATCAGACACACATGTATTTATGTTAAATTAAATTTTAAAAAATGTTTGATCAAAATAAAGGTGTAAAGGTTTATTTTAACTCAGAGTTTAAAGGTACAGTCCATCCATCATGATGGAGAAGCAGGAACTAGAAATGTTGGGATTGCACCTACAGACTGCAAGCAGATGGGAATGAATGTGCATCCTTACTCACTTGATCTTTATCTGCAGTTGGGGATCCTAGCCCTACAAATGAGGCCTCTCTCCTTTAGGGGAAATCTCCCCATCCCAGTTAACCTAATTAAAATGACCTTCCATAGACATGCCCAGAAGCTAATCTAACCCAAACAAACCCTCAACAGGTGTGCCTGGAGACTTGTCAGCTAGGGGATTCAGGATCTTGTCAAGTAACAATTGGCACCAACCATCACACCCCAATATCTAGATTATTCCCAGGCTATTACCATCCTACTCTAGAATGAAGGATTCCACAAATACTAGCTATGTCACAAATACTAGAGGTGCATTAGTCTGGTCTCCAAAGTCCTGTGTGGTTAATAGTATATTTTCACACAAAATAGTTGATTTTTATTTTTTAAAGACAATTTTTGTCAAGAGAATGAATGAATGAATGATATTTCATTCTCCAAGTCAGAACAACTTCTTCAAAAAACAGGGCAAAAAAAAAAATTAATATTGACAATGAGGAGGCATACTGCCTTGTGTAAACAAAGAATTTTTTGGGTCATAGTTAAAGCTTTTTTTAAAATCAGGCAAACTCTGTAGGCATTTTCCACTCAGAAGAATAACTCCCTCTACATAATGCTTTGGTCAGACACATGGTTATCATCCCCAGTGAACTATCTGCATTGGTTTTATTTGTTGTAGATGCAATCCCAACACTAGTTTGTGAGTAAAATGTGTTCACCATTAAAAGGTCTTTAAAAAAAACTCCTCTAAAGAATAAATATTCTCATTTCACCCTCCCACTATTGCACTATTCAGGACCCACTGGAAAAACAATAAATGCCATATATAATATAATTAATTTGTTTCACTTGTTAGTAAAGTTATGGTCTAAGTAGAAGCAGAAAGGATTTAAAATACCAACTAGTTCAACTGCACTTATATGTACTTCAAATTCCCCTCATACATCTCAGCTAAGAATCAACCATGCTTAGAAACAATTTGATGGAAGCATCCCAAGAATGAACAGCAGAAAATGAAAGAGTTTCTATAAGTACATACCTATTATATTTGATGAACAGCACAGGGAGACCAGGATACCAGAGCAGAGTGTGTCTCAAGGCTAGAAAGGGAGTCAAGAGCAAGTAAGGAAGGATGTTATATATAAGGCATTTTAAGTCATAGCAAGGCACACAACTGATTAAAAATAATCAGTGGGTTGGGGGATATGAGTGACATGAACATCTAATCCTTCTCAAAGGATTCTTCTGGCTGCTGTACAGTGTACACATTGAAAAGGCAATAGACTAGTCATGTTAAAGCCAAGCCATCTGAAGAGTGATTTAACAATCCAGATAAAGTTTGATGGAGGCTTGGAGAGATGCATTAGCAGAGGAAATAATGAGTATTTAGGTTCATGGGGTTACTTCAAGGCAGAACCAATAGAATTTCTAATGGATAGAAGGTTATTCCTCAAAGTAAAAGGATATACCTGAAAGTCTGTCTCAAACACCTGGAAATACATGACTGTCTTTTCCTGAGCTGAAGAAAGAACAGATTCACTGAAATCATATCAAGTATTTCAAATTAGACAAGTTGAATTTTGAGTGCTGTCCCAAGTAGAGAGAACAAAAAAGTGAGACATGCAATCTAGCCCCAAGGAGAGCATTTTACTTGGAGATTTCATGTTTTTAATTGGAGTCAGCTGCATATAAATAATATTTACTGTCTTATAATACTGAGATTAACTTGGGAATAGTAGGTCAACAAAAATACTGAAGACCAAAGCTTGGTACTCTATCATCTAAGACTGGAGACAACATGAAACAACAAAGGAGACTGAAAAGGAATGGCACCAAGTGATGGGTGACCCAGCATTTGAAGCCAAATGAAGACCAATTTTTAAGGACCAGAGAAGGACTATTATCTGCATAAAATGCTGCTCTAACTATAAAATCTCAGAGCAATTGTGGAATGCATATAGCATTAAGGTTAAGAAGCCTTCACAAAAGCAGTAGTCACATTGGCATCTAAGCAAGACTGGAAATAAAGAAATAGAAAGACTCTCTATATTACTGGAATCTCTGTGTGGATTCCCCTAAGCTCCATAGTTGTGGAGGTTAGCTTGTATGGACAACTTAATGCAACCTAGAATAACCTGGGAAGAAACTCTTATTGGAAGACTGTCTACATTGGATCGGCCTGTGAATGTGTCTGTGGAAGATAATCTTAATTAAATAAATTGATGTAGATAGATTCTGCCTGCTATGGCTGCTGCCTTTCCTAGTCAGGGGTTTCTAAGCTGTAAAATGTGGAGAAATGGAGCTGAGTTCAAGCCAATAAGTGTGCATGCACATATTTGTTTAGCTCTGCTTTGGGCTGTGAATATGATATAAGCAGCTGTCTTGAGTTCCTGCTTCACCGACTTCTGCACAATAATGGACTATACCTATAATTATAGGCTAAAATAAATCTTTTATTCTCTAATTTAATTGTCACAGTGTGTTATCACCGCAACAGAAATTCAACTAGAACACTAGTCCTTGTGATCTGTAGCCAAAGAACTAAAAATTAATACTCAGAGTATTGGGAAAGACATGTAGAGTTTAAGGGACAGTAACAGGGAGAATACTTTCAAGGAGTGAAAGCTGACATGCCCAAAGGAACATTGTACATTTTATGCAAGTTTTATACTCTTTCTAATATCTCTAGAACAAACAAGTTTTTCTGGGGGACTTTATCATATACTCATAGTTGATAGCTCTGTGTGACTGATTCTTGTATAATAGACCAGTACTTCCTTTTTTTATCAACAAAAATACCAGATAGTAATCTGGCAAGTTTAAGCCTCCTGGACCCCGAATTAAATAGTTAATCAACTAATTACCTTCCAGAAAATTAAGGGTATGACGTACCCTAATGTAACAGACAAGAGCCCCCCTTTATCTGACTCATAACAAGAATCTTACTGTTCCAGTCCTTGTTTTCATAGACTCTTGATTATAAGATAAGCTCCAGCCCCATTGTCCTCCAAAGATGATAGTATCTAACTAGCTGGTTGGCAATCATAGATAGCTTTTCCAAGAGTTATTATGAAGGTTAGCCTTGCTTTATAGTGACAAGCATGAGGGGAGGTGGTAGCATATTTATTTGGCTTGAAGAAACGGGTTAAGAAGATTGTGTTAGCGTTCGAGTCATGGAGTCAATCGTCAAAGACCAGAGCCACGCTAAGCTTCTTCATAACATGGCTTCTTTTACTGTTTCTAAAGTATCCATAATTCCAACATCATAAATCAAATCCCATTCATTTCTGCTTGTATTATACCTGTGGTTCTATATACAATTTCATTGTTTTTTGATCAAGTTTTATTCCATTACAGCCATTGAGCTATTCCTGCATAAAAAGTAAACTTTTAAAACTCTTATTCTGTTATACATATGAGCTATTCTCTTCTATATGTTTCAAATATATGGAACAAATGTAATGTTTTGTAGCTTTGCATTATTTTAGTTTTTTTGCAAGGATTTGAGTACTTACATTTCACCTCAATTAGTCTTAATATGTAAATGAAATTTTCTATCTGACAAATGTTAAATCCTTTCATTTCAATTTTACCTACATAACACTTATTTTAAGGCCTTGAGATCTTATTTTCATATATAATTAAATATTAATATTCATTCTGCAATATTTTAAGCATAAGAATTAACATACATCATCCTTCCAAATTTAAAGCAGAAAAGAAAATTTGCCTTCATAATTGGTGAAGTAAAGAGTTCTTTTGAGTTATTCTGCCTCATAGTGGCTAAGTAAGGTAAAAACATTCTTCCAGGTGTGACTAGAAGGAAAATGCCAGAACGACTTCATATTGAATTTTATTAAGCTCTTTATTCTGTTCAAAATTAAAAATGTAAATCTTTACTTTCTAATGTTCTCCAGATAAAAATGATGCTAAAATTCTTCCCCAGAATGGAGTCTATGCATCATCTCTAAATATACATCTAAAGTAGCCAATGCAGGGGTTAGGGTGGTGACTCAGTGGGTAAAGGCGCTTGTTCTTTAAAGATTTGTCTTCAAATTCCAAGCACTCATATAGCTCCAAACATGGATGTATGTGTCTGTAATCTAGACATTGGAAACCAGAAATAGACAGATCCTAAGACCATGGTAGGCAGCCAACCAATCTAACCCAAACTTCTGATTCAATGAGAGAGTCTGTCTAAAGACAATAAGGCAGAGGTCCACAAGAAAGATGCCAGATTATTATAATCTCTGATTATTAGCATGCAGTGCATACAGGCATACAAACACACACTTATACACACACACACATACATACATTCTTACACACAAACACACAAACACACATGTGCACAAACACAGAAAATAAAATAGCTGGTGTACATGAGCTTTCTCTTACATTTACAAGAGGAGTTTTGTCCTGCTAGTGTTTCAGAGATATGAGAATGACTGAATAATCAATGCTTTGAGGTGAACGTATGCAATGTCTAAGAAGCCTAATTCCCTGACTTCTTGAATTGGTTATGTTGCTGAAGGCACCTAAATTCTTATAATCCTAATAATATTTGGGATCTCCACCTGGGAGACTCACACAATGAGCTGTGACCTTGCAATGATATTAGCAGCCGGGCCCAGTGGCTTTGGAGAGTCAGGAGTCTGTGGTCCCTTCTCTTCACACTATCATTAGAGACTTGCACCCTTTCAATCTTTGGAAAATCAGTTACCTGATACCTACTTGGTGTCTGCAGGACACGGGAGCTCCTTGGAGAATGGAAACATTGGCTTTCATCTCCCAACAGTGCTAGAGCCTACATGTGTCCAGGGTAAGCCATGATAAATAATAGGGTAAATTTGAGCAACAGATGAGAATACTGTTAACAAAAAGAGCTTAGTACCAGTGTTGTGAATTCTTTTTGTTTATTCAAATGAGTCTTTTTGAAAATATTTCCTGATGAGCATATTGTGCTGACCATTACAGTGTACAGACTAGTGAACAAGGAATTATTCTTAACCTTCAGATATACTGTAGGTTACATAATATTTTTTAAGTTTTCCCCATTTTTTTCATACAATACAAGCAGGCTTATAACATTTTTTACAAAAAGTAAATTATTATTTCCTGGTGGAGATAGAAAAAGAGATAAACTTTTATTCAACCATCTAATATTCACAAGAAGATACTGCATTAGTTTTCAAAACAGACTGGAATATGGTAAAGAAGCAATTTGAGAATTAGAACAAAATTGGGAAGAACAAAGTAGGATTCCAGAAACTGAAATGTACTACTGCCAGCAGAGAAATAGAAAAGGTAATTATATAAAACGTTAGCTTGAAGGTTGTTACATAACAAAGAATGAAAATTATGATAAAAGTAAGAGGCATTAAACGTTGACAGCAATGTAACATCTTCACAATAAGAGTTCTATAAAAAAACACGAGGCACTTTCCAGCCTGCACCTTCCTCCAGGGCAGATCATCAACATGACTGCCCCTGTGAAGAACCCCACAGTCTGAAGGCCTCCTAGGAGATCTGCCGCACCCAGGGCAAAAGGTACAGCACCCACTCAGATAATCTCAGCAGCTGGGAGGTCCAAGGAGCACATCGGACATAAAGCTCCTCCCCTCGCTTGAACTCCATCTCCTTTATGGCCTGCACCTCCTGCCAGGCAAATCATCAGGACAGATCCTTAACATGTCTGTCCCTCTGAAGACCCCACAGTCTGAAGGCCTCCTAGGAGTCTGCTGTAGCCAAGGCCTCTCAGGAGACCTGCAACAACCCAGGGACATAGGGGCAGGCTCCACACATATAAATCCAGGCCAGTTAACACCAGAGATAATCAGATGGAGAGAGGGAAGGGCAAGACCATAAGCAGCAGAAGCCAATATACTTTGGCACCATCAGAACCCACTTCTCCCACTACAGCAAGCCCTGCATACCTCGACACACCTGAAAACCATGATGCTGACCTAAAATCCTATCTCATGAAGATAATAGAGTACTTTAATGAAGATATAAATAACTCACTGAAAAAAATACAGGAAAGCAAAGTAAACAGGTAAAAGCCCTCAAAGAGGAAGCAAATAACCCCCTTAAGGAAATACAGGAAAGCACAATTAAACAGGTAAAGGAATTGAATAAAACAGTCCAAGACCTAAAAATTGAAGTAGAAATAAAAAAGAAAACACAACTGGAGGCAATCCTGGAAATGAAAAACCTAGGAAAAGGATCAGGAGCAGCAGATGCAAGCATCAATAACAGAATACAAGAGATAGAAGAGAGAATCTCAGGCGCAGAAGATATTGACAAATAGGTCAAAGAAAATACAAAGCATAAACAACCCCTAACCCTCTGTTATGGAAAATAGCAGTAAGGTAAATTTAAAAATTGGTGAATTAAGACCTTGTAAGTATTTTCTTTCACTCAACCACTTTTTTTTCTTAGCTTCATATTTTTTTATTATTTTCTTTTAACAGTCCAGTGATTATCCCCTCCACATCCACCCTCCCACAGTTCCTCATTCCATTCCTATTCCTCTCTGTCTCCAAGAGGATTTCCTTCCCAAACACACCCCAGCCACCAGACCTCGCCACACCCTGAGGCCTCAAGTCTCTCAAGGGTTAGGTGCATCTTCTCCCACTGAAGCCAGACCAGGCAGTCCTTTGCTATACATGGATCTGGGGCCTCAGACCAGCTCCTATATGCTGTCAAGTTAGTGGCTCAGTATCTGAGAGATTTCAGATTAAGACTACTGGTCTTTCTGTGGAGTTGCCTAATACCCTATTGCTATTTTGCACAACAGAAAGTTGCAATAGAAACACTAGTCTATCTACTGATCTTTTTAAATTAATTAGGCTTTAAGAATCCTCTGAGCATATTTTCTTCTATATTGTGGCTTTTAAGCAGATTCAGTTCAATGGAGTCATGGAGAGAATGCAACAGAGGAGATAAAATTTCATATTATTCAAAGTAAACCTCACTTTCTTCCCTGAATAAACATGTGTGTACACAGTCTAGGAGATGTGTCGCCTGGAGCAAAGTGGTTTAGAACTTTAGTATGTGAAAAATGAAACTTATCAGTAAAGCCAACACTAGTTTGAAAAGCTCTAAAGCCAAATGAAATTTGGCAAATGAAATTTATATGTATATTCTAACATTATAGTGTTGATCCATTTTGAATTACTACATGATGATTTTGAAACGAGTTATGTATCCATTTCATTAAGTTTATTTCATGTTCTTTTTTAAAGTTCATTAGTAAAACATTAAGTATTTTTGTGGCTCTTATTACTTAAAGCTTCTGCCAGTTTCTTAACTAACTCTTTACATGCTAATTAGAAAGGAATAAAGTAGGTGAATGCTTAAATATAATGTATGCAATAAAAACCTTTAAAAACAAGGAAAAAACTCATAATCTAAAGCACCCAGGAAATCCAGGACATAAAAATAACGAACCTAAGAATAATAGGAATAGAAGAGAGCAAAGATTCCCAACTCACAGGACCAGAAAATGTCTACAACAAAATCATGGAAGAAAACGTCCTCAACCTAAAGAAAGATATGGCCATAAATGTCCAAGAAAAGTAAATAAATAAAAATAAATGTCCAAGAAGCTTACAGAACACCAAATAGATTAGACTAGAAAAGAAAATCCTCTCATCACATAATAATCAAAACAGTAAATACACAGAACAAAGAAAGAATATTAAAAACTATAAGGAGGAAATGACGAGTAACATGCAAAGACAGACCTATCAGAATTACACCAGACTTCTCAACAGAGACCAGAAGAGCTTGGATAGAGGTCATGCAGACCCTAAGAGAACACAAATGCCAGGCTTACTATACCCTGGAAAACTCAATCATCACAGATTGAGAAACAAAAATATTTCATGACATAACCAAATGTAAACAATATCTATCTACCAATCCAGTCCTACAGAGGATTCTAGAAGAAAATTCCGACACAATGAGAGTATCTACACAAAAGGAAAAAATAATAAATTAATCAAATCACAACAAAACCAAAAGGAAAGAATTACATACACATAATGCCACCTCCAAAAACAAACATAACAGGAACTAATAATCATCATCTATCTTTAATATTTCTCAATACCAACGGACTTAATTACTCAATAAAAAGACATGAGCTAACAGACTGAATATGCAAGCAGGATCCAGCATTTTTCAGCATTCAAGAAGCACATCTCAATAACAAAAACAGACACGATCTCAGAGTAAGTCTTCCAAGCAAAGGGTTGCAAGAAACAAATGGGAGTTGCCATTCTAATATACAATAAAAGAGACTTTCAACCAAAAGTTACCAAGCATGACAAGGAAGTACACTTCATATTCATCAAAGGGAAAATCCACCAATAGAAAGTCTCAATTCTGAACATCTATGCTCCAAATGCAAGGACACACATATTCATAAAAGAAACTTTACTAAAGCTCAAAACACACATTGAACCCCACACAATAATAGTTGGAGACTTCAATATTCCACTATCACCAATAGACAAGTCATTGAAACAGAAACTAGATAGATACACAGTGAAACTAATAGAGATTATGAACCAACTGGATTTAACAGATGTCTACAGAACATTTCACCCTAAAACAAAAGAATATAACTTCTTCTCAGATACCTAGTCCAAAACTGACCATATACTTGGTCACAAAACAAACCTCAAGAGATTCCAGAAAACTGAAAAAAAAAAATCCCATGCAACCTATCATATCACCATCGACTAAGGATAGACTTCAATAACAAAGAGAAAGAAAAAAAAAGAACAGAAAACCCACATACTCATGAAAACTGAACAACATTCTACCCAATGATAACTTGGTCAGAAAATACACACAGACACACACACACACACACACACACACACACACACACACACACAGAACGACCGACAAACAAAAGAAACAAAGAAACAAAGGAACGAAGAAATTAAAGTGAAAATGATGGATGACACAACATACCCAAACATATGGAACACAATGAAAGCAGTGCTAAGAAGAAAATTCATAGAACTAAGTGCCTTCATAAACAAATCAGAGAGATCCAATATAAGCAATTGAATAACACACCGAAAATCTCTAAAACAAAAAGAAGCAAACATACACAAGAGAAGCAGAGGGTAGGAAACAGTCAAACTCAGGGCAGAAATCAACCAAATAGAAGCAAAGAGAAAGATACAAAGAATCTACAAAACCAAGAACTGATTCTTTGAGGAACTCAACAAGATTAATAAATTCTTAGCCAATCTAACTAAAGGGAAGAGAAATAGTTTCCAAATTAACAAAATCAGAAATGAACAGGGAGACATAACAGAAACTGAAGAAATAAAAAATCAGACATCAGATTCTACTACAAAAGCCTATACTCAACAAAACTGAAAAATCTAGATGAAATAGATGATTTTCTAGCAGATCAATTTAAATCAAGAGCAGGTAAACTGTCCAAACAGTCACCTAAGAATGTCAAAAAAAGTCACTAAAACCCTCCCAACCAAAAAAATCCCAGGACCAGATGGCTTTAGTTTGGAATTCTACCAAACCCTTGAAAGAGAGCTAATACCAAAACTCCTCAAACTATTGCATAATAAAAACAGAAAAAAACAATACATAATTGATTCTAGGAGGCCACAGTTATTGTGATACCTAAACTACACAATGACACAACAAAGAAAGAAAACTTCAGACCAATTTTGCTTATAAATAGCGATGCAAAAATACTCAATAGAATTCTAGCAAACTGAATCCAAGAACACATCAAAACCATCATTCACTATCAAGTAGGCCTGATCCCAGGGATGCAAGGTTGGTATAATATATGGAAATCCATTAACATAATCCACTACATAAAGAAACCTGAAGAAGAAAAAAGTACACAATCATCTCATTAGATGCAGTAAAAGCATTTGATAAAATACAACACCCTTTCATGTTAAAAGTATTGGAGAGATCATGAATTCAAGGTCAATACCTTGAAACATAATAAAAAAATAATAAAGGCAATTCCTTAGCCAATATCAGATTAAATGGAGAGTTAATGGAAGAAATCCCACTAAAATCAGGGACAAAGAAAGCTGCCCACTCTCCCTGTATTGGTTCAATATAATACTGGAAGCTCTAAATAGAGCAATAAGACTACAAAAGGAGACCAAGAGGATACAAATTGGCAAAGAAGAAGTCAAGATATCACTATTTGCAAACAATATGATAGTGTACATAAGCCACCACAAAATTCTACCAGAGAACTTCTACAGCTGATAAATGACTTCAGCAAAATGGCTGGATATAAAACTAACTCAAACAAACCAGTAGCCTTCCTTTATGTAAATGATAAATGAGCTGAGAAAGAAATTAGGGAAACAACACCCTTCACAATAGTCACAAATACTAGAAAATATCTTGGTGTGAGTCTAACCAAATAAGTAAAAGATCCATATGACAAGAACTTCAAGTCTCTCAAGAAAGAAATCAAAGACCACCTCAGAAAAGGGAGAATCTCTCATGCTCATGAATTGGTAGGATTAACATAGTCAAAATGGCCATTCTACCAAAAAGCAATCTACATATTTAAGGCAATCTTAATCAAAATTCAAACACAATTCTTCAAAGACATGGAAAAGCATTCTCAATTTCATATGAAAAAACAAAATCTCAGAATAATGAAAACAATTCTTAATGATAAAAGAACTTCTTGGGGAATCACATCCCCGCCCCTGCTACCTTCAAGCTGTACTACAAGCAATTATGATTAAAAAAAAAAACCTGCATGGTACTGGTACAGAGACAGACAGGTAGATCAATGGAATAGAATTGAAGAATCAGGAATAAACCCACACACTTATGGACACTTGAGCTTTGACAAAGAAGCCAAAAATGTACAATGGAAAAAGGAAAGCATCTTCAATAAATGATGCTAGTCTAACTCACAGTCTATATGTAGAAAAATCAAAATAGATCTCTATTTGTCACCTTGCACAAAGCTCAAGTCCAAGTGGATCAAGGACCTCAACCTAAAACCAGATACACTGAATCTGATAGAAGAGAAAGTGGGAAAGAGCCTTGAACTCATTGGTGGGGCATAGGTGGTGGTGTTTCTGAACAGAACACCAGTAGTTCAGGTTCTAAGATCAACAATTGATAAATGGGACCTCATAAAACTCAAAAGCTTCTATAAGGCAAAAGACACAGTCAATAGGACAAATCAGTAACCTATGGAATGGGAAAAAAATCCTTACTAACTCCAAGCCGATAGAGGGCTAATACCAAAAATATAAAAAGAACTCAAGAAGCTAACCTCCAAAAAATCAAACAACCCAATCAAAAAAAATTGAGTATAGAGCTAAACAGATAATTCAGGGATGGGAGATGAGGAGACCCCCTAGAAAGTACCAGAGACCTCAGAGGTGAGAGACTTTTATGACTCAAATGGAGGGACCTTAGATGAAATGCCCAACAATGAGGAGTGGAAACTGGTAGAGTCCACATTCAGTAGAAAGACAAGGTACCAAGTGGAGGGATGGGGTTGCCATCCCACATTCAAAAATTCTGACACAGCATTCTTCCTGTCTAAAAAAAAAACTGCAGGGACAAAAATGGAAAAGAGACTGAGGGAATGGCAGTCCAGTGACCGGTCCAACCTGGGCTAAATCTCTAGAGGAGACCCCAAGGCCTGACACTATTACTGATGCTATGGTGTGCTTACAGACAGGAGACTATGTGCAGATACTTACACTCAACCATTGGACTGAAGTCAGGGGACTGAAGTTCCTGTGGTTGAATTTGGGAAAGACTGGAAGAAGCTGAGGAGGAGGGTGACTCCCATAGGAAGGTCAGCAGTCTCAGCCAAAGCTGGATCCTGAAATCTCTCAGACACTGTCCAGACAGTATACAGGAGCTGTCCAAGGTCCCAGATACATATATAGCAGAGGACTGCCTGGTCTAGCCACAGTGGAAGAAGATGCACCTAACCCTTGAGAGAATTGAGGTCCCAGGGAGTGGGGAGGCCTGGCAGGGGCTGAGGGGAATCCTCTTGGAGACAGAGAGGAGGAGGAATGGGATAAGGAACTGTGGGAAGAGGACTGGGAGAGGAGCAATGGCTGGACTGTTTTAAAAAATGAGGCAATTAAGAAAGAGAGAAGCCATCATGACAGAAATAAAACAAGATTTCCTTTACTTAGGGAATACACTATGGTTTAAGTTAGTGTTATGAATGGACAGAGAAGGTGATGGAAGGAGAAAACACAACACAAAACATTACCATGTGGACCAATTCTGATGATGTGCTCCAGTAACGGAGAAGGAGGTCAAGCTTCAGTGGGTAAGAACATAATACTAACCAAGCACAGGCTTTCACAACAGTTCTTATGGGACTCTCACATTGGTATTTTGAATACTTCCTGAAGTTCTATGTGCAACTTTCGTATCAGTCATCTGAAAAGGTCAAGAGGCACATGTATTCAGTGGGTAATAACTCAGAATATTCATTTCACTTAATATTTAGTCCTTATACAAAAAAGAAATCACCCACTAAAACATGAGATGCTTTTACCAACTTAATGGATTCAATTAGAACCTCAACAAGATTTGGAGTAAAAAGACAAAAGAACCTTTGCGAATAAATCATTAATAATAATTATTATTATCAGGAAGAATATAAGAAAATATAATAATGGGTAAATCGGAATTAGCCCTATAAATAACAAAATGAATGATAAAATTACTTCAATTAAGATGATGCATATAGACTTAGACAAATCAATTAGTAGCTAAAAACAGAAATTAGAGAAATAAATCCAAGCACGGTAGAAATTTAATAGATGACAAATTAAGTGAATTTTTAATGTTAGAAATATTATGTTATTTAGGAAGTGAAATTAAAATAAACAGCATTTTTAAAAGCCCTAATAGCTGCATGTAAAAGGTATAAGTTACTTGAAGCATGGCATCTACCTGTAGCCCCAGCATTCAGGAGGCAGAGACAAGAGGACCACAAGTCCAGGACTAGCCCGGGCTACACAGAGAAGTCTAAGCCAACAAAGACTACAGAGTAAACTCTGTCTCAGAAAATATTATTTAAAATCTATACAAAACAAAACTTGGAGCGGTTTCAATTTTTTTTAAATATCACAATAATACACTGAACTTTTCTCCTCATTATTCTCAAATCCTTATAAAAAAGCAAAATATGTATTAATTGTTATAAAACAATACCAAATTCTTTAGTAATGCCCATAGTAGGCTTCCTATGTTCCAGCATATGGTCCTACACCCATAAAGACAATACTAATTGTATTCAGTGGCTTATGGAAGAGGAGCAGAATGAAATGAAGGAGGAGGGGGATTGGAGGATGAAGAAAAAGAGGAAGAGGAAGAGGAATGAAATTGGCAAGAAGTCCTGGTGTGGTGGAGTAGGGTCCAGGAGCAGTTGGAGGGGAGACTTGATAAATATGACTGACCTAAATAAATTGTATTTGTTGTGAAATTACCAAATAATAAATATACATAATATAACAAAATATCTTTAAATATTTAAACAATATCATTATCCAGTTCCATTCAAAATTACAACTGTACTTTTTAGAGTAAATACAAAGTTGATTCACAACTTACCAATGATGGCTAATGGACAAGAAACAGGAAAAAATACAAAAATTTCTAATTCTGAAGTTATAACAAAAATGTGTACTGGATAGTTTCTGCCATTTGGACACAAACTAGAAACACCTGGGAAGAGGAAGCTTCAATTTAGAATTGTCTTCATATTTAAAGACTGTTGAACTATGTCTGATAGTGTGGTGCTACCATGAGATGTGGGAGTAAACATGAAAGGAGAGGTATGGTTAAGTAGTGATATGGTTGTATGCCACTTTGAAAAGGGTCATCTGTGCTGCCAAGACAAACTATGGTCACCTGACAAGAGGGAACGACAACTGAAGAATTACCTCAATCAAAGGCAGTTGCCTGTGGGCATGTATATGGGGTCATTTCTAGGTTGTTAATTGACATAGGAGAACTGAGGCCGCTGTGACCCTTAGACAAATGAACTTGGACTGTATAAAGAGTAGTTGACCAAGCGGGAGAAAGCATGTCAGGAAGCAGCGTCCTCCATGACTCCTGCCTCTGCTCTGCCTTGATTTCCTGCCCTGACTTAATTCACTCATGCGGTAAGCCAAGAAAACCCTTCCTTTCCCCAAATTGTTTTTGATTAGCGTTTTATCACCCAGAGAAAAATGAACTAGGACAAGAAGATAGGAAAAAAATGATATAATATTCCAGAAATCTAGGAAAGGGTCAGGAATTATCTAGTACATCATAAGGAGCCATTTTACCTCTGTGTAATCATGAATGAATGAATAGTACTAGAATGGTTGACTGTCACTGGAAAGAGGTAAAGTTGGATTTCGACCTTATGATAAATGCAAAAACTTCAATCACATACTTCGATGACTAAAACTATAAGAACTGTATGAAAAAATGTATGTAATAATTATAGATAGTACATTTATCATTTTATAAGAAACTTTGATCAACATGAGAGAATTGCACAGGCTTTTATAGCAGCAGAAGAAAACTGATTATATACTTTACAAACTTTAGTAGAGCTAGTATATTATAAAGGAAGTTAAAGAACAGACAGAAGAAGGGAAGAAAATATTGCTGATACCAAAACATTTTAAGGAAATACAAAAATTACTAATATTATTGGGGAAGTAAAAAAAAAACTAAAATATTTATGAGTGAATGAAGAAGTAAAACTGCAAATGATTGCAAAAATGCAAAAGGTGGCAAATTTTTACTAATAACAGAGAAAACCCAGGTAAAACAAATAGATGCAAGAGATAGGGATACAGCTCTGTTGGGGAAGTGCTTAGTACACAGGCATAAAGACAGCTCAGATCTCCAGCAGCAGTGCTGAAATAAAAAGCCAAGCACGGTAGTTCACACCTCTGACCTCAAAGCCAGGCATGCTGGCTGGCACTTGTAACCTCAGAGCTAGTTGGGGGTAAAGGTGTGGAATCTGTGGAAAGACAGGAGGATTCCTGGGGCTCTCTGGCCAGCTAGTTTTACAAAATCAGAGAAATCCAGGTTCTCCCTGTCTCAAAAGCAAACAATGAATAAATTAGGTATAGTAGAGGAACGCACCCATTATCAAGCTCATGTGCACAATCATGTACACCTACAAGCATGTGTACTTGTGTATGTCACATACACAGAAAAAAGTAAGTTTTAAAAGGTGGATACAAATATATGAGCAATTAGAATAACTCAGTTAGGAACTCTACCCAAACAATGAAATATTCAAAAAATAAAATTTTGTCTTCATAATAGCTACATGTTCTGAACTATACAGTCGAGCTTTGTAAGTCGGGTGGAAGAACACAATAAATAGCACAGAGTAAAGGCAGCCAACATACATCAGAATATGAGCAAATATTCAGTTGTGCAAATATGTACTTAACTCATGAGCATTGAGACCCATAATTCACATAGACCTTAGGCATGTTATAAAGTGATTACAAGTAAAACCATTGAGAGCATTGAATCACAGGGAATGTGACTCTGGAAGCAAACCACAACATGAGCTGTCTTGTTCACATGGGTTTCATTTAAATATTTAAATGATATTTAAAATGAACCACTAACTCCTGACCTACTTTCCAAAGAGCTTTGTTGAGAAGATAAAAATGGTGAACTACTTCTCTGCAATATTGTTTCAAGAGCTATAAAATTCAGAGTACTTTAATAATCTGTTAGTGTGACTAATATCGCACTTATACAATCTCTTAAAAAATACCCTCCCCAAAAGACAAAGAAATTTATCAAAGCTATATAAGTAAAAAGAACAAAATTAGATCAGGTGATCATTTTGCTACTCTGATTGTTGCAAATACTGTTAGCATGAAGGCATTGAGAGAATGAATAACCCAGTGCCATTATGAAACTGTCAGCGTCACCCACTATACTATTTTCAGCCATTAAAAGGAGGATGTATTATTGAGAACTGTAGAAAATCTTGTACTATTACTAGTTAATGCTCAACCCCTTACTGCTTCCTACTCTCTTTTAGTACGACTTTCATTTGATATTGCATTTCAAATCTAAATTTAAATTTGAAAACAGGTCACTCTTTAACTTCACTTTCAACCACATCAATCCATGCAAGTTTTGTGAAAACTGTGTCAAATCATTATATACATACACACCTGTGCACGCATGCACACGCACATACACACACACTCAAACACACTCACACACACACTCACACGCACTCACACACAAAGAGGGGCAAAGGATATTCAGTCTTTGTCCTTACTGAAGTTAGAAACCAATGTGCTTTTAGTAGCGTGCGCTTAAGAGCTTGTTTCATTGAAAACATAAATGTAGGAATCAATAACTGTGCATTACTCAGTAGCATAATAACATGAATATATAAATTTAAAGAAAACCAGTCAGCCAGTTGAAATTCCTATTACAATTCACACTGTTACTCATTTAGGTTTTCTCACTTTTAGTTTTGCAGGTTAAGCTATAAAAATGTGGTAAAAAAAAACAGTAGGGCAATATATTATAATACTGAAACTGTCAAAAGAATAAAAGGTGCAATTTTATTCATTTTAAAGTAATTATAAAAATCAAGGAAGCCATTTCTGCTTGCAAGGCAATAATTTCTGAGAGCTCCAAACCTCAGATGAAACCTTCTCAGAAGCTTTCAATAATCAGAAAACAATGTTCTAAGTTCTAGTTTTATTCACTGATCACTTTACATATCATATTTGAATTATTAAAGTGATCACGACAAACCCAGCAAGGGCACTTTAAATTTATTTAATTACATTCTTAATTTTTAAAATTAAAATGTCAGGTCAGTAAAACATTTTTCTTAAATAATAATTTTATCATTTGTACTCATTTGATTTTTCTATTCTTTTGTATGTTTGAGTATTGATTTAAAAAGGGGGGGTGGAAAATGACTAGGTTGAGAGTATATCTGTTTGGAGGCAAAAAAGAGTGATAAGTGCACTTGCCCTAGGGGGCTACCCAAGGCCCCAAGCTTTCAATCCCAGTACAGAAAAGAAAAAGAAAAGAAAATGTTGAAGAGAAAGAAGAGAAATGAAGGAGGAGAAGAGAATAAAGGAAATAAAAAAGAAGAAAAAGGCAAGGAGGGTACATGGAAAATGAGAATGACCACTTCTAAAGTTTGAAATAGAAATCTAGAAGAGAACAACACAATAGGTATTTAAATCCTTCCCATCTTTAGAAGAAAACAAGATATCTAGCTCTTCCATCTCTAGAAGAGAACAACACAGTAGGTATCTAAAGCATTTCCATCTCTAGAAACATTTTTTTGAATACATGAGCGCCCTCATTTGTTTCTTGGGTTTAACAGGGGAAGCAGCAGAAAATACTAGGTAGTCAACTAAAAGCATTTCCTTTCCACAGTTCTCTGTGACCATAAAAAAAGAAACATCTCCATTAATAGAAATGTTTAACTGCCATTTATCACTAGAATTTTCCTTTTAGGGGTAGAAATGATGAAAATCTGGAAGAAGTTCCTGCTAATTCAAGCCTGTAATATGTCCAATAATGATGTATTTATCAAAAGCACACACACACACATACACACACACACACACACACACATACACACACACACGTGGGCACACAACAGCCATACACACAATGAATGTAATAAATTGTTCTCTGTTCTTATTCTAGACAAACTAATTCAATATCTTTCAATAGACTCATGAAAGATATCACAACTTTCTGATTTCTCACAAAGGTCAGGAATAGCAAAAGATTACTGAAAATATCTCTGTCATGTCTGTCATGTTCCTTTTGTTTATTTGTTTGTTTATTTAGTATGATTGTTGCTAATATTTACTTTAGAAATTCACTTATAGAAAAAACATGGCTAAAATTCTCTCAGGAATGATTCTCTATTCTAGCCTGTTTTCCCAATATATAATACCCCTGAGCTAGAAAGAAGCCACATATTTGATGTAACAAAGGTACAATAAAAAATAATATCTTTAATCAGGACAAACATGAGATACTACTCAATGTAGAGTTTGCTGGCAAGCCTGCGATACCACAGCTCTTCTCAATCAATTGACTCTCTTCCTCATGCCTATACCTACTATAAAGTCATTAGAAACATTGACTTAATGCAAGAGAGAAGACAAAATTGGGCTCCTGGGCATCAATGCATTAATCAAGAGAATAACATTTCTTGAAAGTTTTTCAATCCTCTTGGTGTCTAACTACAATTCCTAACAGTATTAATACAGTTTTCCTAAAACTGCAATGCTTATTTTTTATCATAGGGCAATGCTTTTCAACATCATTTTACTCAGAAATAAAATCAAACTCAAAATTAAGGTATGGCACTGTATTGTAAGGTCTGTTCATGAACATCACAATGTTATAATGAATGTGCATTTTGCCTGAGCATCACTGATCCACAAAAGAGGGAAAACCTACAAGATTAGGTAGGATGAATGGCTTTGGGATCAAATAAAGGAAACAATGCCTGAATTGCCTCATGCAACATCAAGTCTTACTAGAGTTAGCCATGTAGCTACATATCTTTATTGATGACCCCCAACTGTCATTCAAAGCGGGCTTAAGGGATTGTCGAGGAGATATCTCAGTTAGTAAAGTGCTTGCTGATCTTAGAGCTTGATACCCAGCCCTCAGTACCAACTCTGAGAGGCAGACACAGGAGGCACCTGGGAATTCAGTCTAGATTATTGAGTGAATCTTTAGTTCTCAGAGACTCTTTCAAAACAAAGTGGAAAACAGTTCCTAAAAAAAAATAATAAATAAAGTTTGAGTAGCCTCAATGTGCATGGCAATCCTACAGTACATTTGCACTATGTGAACACACACACACACAACACACACACACACAGAGAGAGAGAGAGAGAGAGAGAGAGAGAGAGAGAGAGAGAGAGAGAGAGAGAGAGAGAGAGAATTAAAATTAAGATTTGTTTTATTTTTAATTAGGGTATCAGAGCTCCTGGATCTTGGGTTGCAGGCAGTTTGACCCCACTGATGTTAGTACTGGGAACTGAACTCAAGTCCTTCAGATAATTGTGAATTTACCCACTAACACACATCTGTCCATCCCTAAAATTAAAGTTAACAACAACAATAAAACAGACCATGATGAATACAATGACTAGACCTAAATGTATTAGAAATAAAATCAAAATAGAACATAAAATGAAAATTATTTAAACCAAGCACAGAATTAAGAAACGATGTGAAACACATGACATATGCTCCATATGTTCAGCAGCCTTATTTATAATAGCCAGAAGCTGGTAAGAACCCAGATGCCCTTCAACAGAAGAATGGAAAATGTCGGCACATCTATACAATGGATGTACTGCTCAGCTATTAAAAAACAATGACTATCTGAAATTTTAGGCAAATGGATGGAACTAGAAAATATCATTTCTAGTGAGCTAAACCAAATCACAAAGAACACACATGGTATGTACTCACTGATAAACTGGATAGTAGCCCAAAGCTTGGAATACCCAAATCAAAAAATTCACAGATCATATGGCTTAAGAAAAGAAAGACCAAAAATGGATGTTTCATTCCATCTTAGAAAGAACAAAAAATACTCTGGGAAAAATACAGGGACAACGAATGGAGCAGAGGATTGAAGAGAAGGTCATCCAGAGACTGCTTACCTGGGATCTATCCCATGCAGCCACCAAACCCAGTCACTGTGCTGATGCCAAGAAGTGCTTGCTGATGGAGCCAAATATGCGTGTCTCCTGAGAGGCTCTGCAGAGCCCTACTGATATAGATGAGGGATGCTTGCAGCCTAACCATTGGTCTGAACAAAGAGACCCCCTAATGGAGAATTTAGAAAAGACTGAAAGACCTGAAGGGGAACATCAATATCAACCAACCAGATACCACCAGATCTCCCAGGGACTAAACCACCCAACTAATGGGTACACATGGAGGGGACCCATGACTCCAGCCACATATGGCAGAGGACGGCATTGTCCAGCATCAATAGGAGGAAAAGCCCTTGGTCCTGTGAAGGCTTGTTTCCAAGGTAAGGGGAATGCCAGGGCATTAGGAACAGAAGTGGGTGGAGTGGAAGGAAGCATCCTCATAGAAACAGGGGAAAGGGAGAAGGGAGTATGTACATGGAGAGGGAAGAAAGGTGATAACATTTGAAACAAACTTCTTAAGTTATCCAAAAAATTTTAAAGTCAAAAGAAAAAGAAGAGAGGGAGGAGGAGGGAAAAAAGAAAGAAAAGATGCGAACAATTAAATTACCTTTAAAGGGCAGTGAGTTGTCTCAGTAGGTTAATGCACTTGCTGCCAAGCCTAATGATCTGAGAGAGTTTAATCCAAAAAAGATACATGGTAGAATAAGAGAATTCAACTTAAACATTTGTCTTGTGAGCCTCACATACATACACAAATGCAAGAGTGCAGAGGCAGGTGCAGGAGTGTGAGTGCAGGAGTTAGCGGCGCAGCCCATGAGGCTGAGACACCTGAGCAAAGAGACCCATTGTGCCCGCAATGCAACAGGGAGATACACATCCATAAACCCATCCTTCAGTCATTAACATCTGTCCCATTACTACAAGAGATAGTCCGCAGTGCTGTGCTTGCCTGAGTGATGCAGTGGTTCTGCTTTCCTCTTTCATATTAAGCTATACTGCTGAATGCTCTGGTCATGGGACAGCTGGCCAGTAGCTGTCTGTCAGGTCAACTGGTACATAAATCAACACCCTAAAGATGGAGAGGAGTTATTATTTTGGTGAGACTTAGGTGTGAGTGGAATCTGCTGATGAAGTTGAATAAAGATTGAGATCAGACACTAATATTGAAGGACATGGGCAGCAAGTGATCCTCTTGCAGCCTCTGCAACTCACCAATATGGCAAGCCCAGTTGGGAATGGAGAAAGCAGGATGGGTTCCCTGAGGCTTAACGTGCCTCCAGCCATTTGGAAAACCTGCACATCCACCTCCCACAGTTCCTCATTCCATTCCTATTCCTCTCTGTCTCCAAGAGGATTTCCTTCCCAAACACACCCCAGCCACCAGGACTGGCTTGTCTCTCTGAGGCCTCAAGTCTCTCATGGGTTAGGTGCATCTTCTCCCACTGAAGCCAGACCAGGCAGTCTCATACATGGATCTGGGGCCTCAGACTGGAAGGCCCTCCTATATGCTGTCAAGTTAGTGGCTCAGCATTCGAGAGAGATTTCTGACAGCATCACTGGTCTTTCTGTGGAGTTGCCTACCCTATTGCTATTTTGCACAACAGAAAGTTGCAATAGAAATTAGTCTATCTACTGATCTTTTAAATTAATTAGGGTTTTAAGAATCCCTGACATATTTTCTTCTATATTGTATTAAGCAGATTCAGTTCAATGGAGCTTGAGAATGCAACAGAGGAGATATAAAATTTCATATTATTCAAAGTAAACCCCACTTTCTTCCCCTGAACAAATATGTGTACACAGTCTAGGAGATGTGTCGCCTGGAGCAAAGGGTTTCTAGAACTTTAGTATGTGAAAATGAACTTACTGCAAAGCCAACACTAGTTTGAAGCTCTAGCTACAAATGAAATTTGGCAAATGAAATTTATATGTATATTCTAACATTATAGTGTTGATCCATTTTTGAATTACTCAGGACGATTTTGAAACGAGTTATGTGTCCACTTTCATCAAGTTTATTTCATGTTCTTTTTAAAAGTTCATTAGTAAAACGACATTAAGTATTTTTGTGGCTCTCATACTAGCAAAAGCTTCTGCCAGTTTCTTTAACTAACTCTCTACACGCTAATTAGAAAGGAATAGTAGGTGAACGTTTAACATAATGTAAGGCAATACCGCCTTTAAGCACAAGGAAACTCATAATCTAAAGCACCCAGGAGACTATGACATAACGAACCAAGAACAATAGGAATAGAAGAGAGCAAAGACACAACTCACAGGACCAGAAAATGTCACCAACAAAATCATGGAAGAGAAACGTCTCAACCTAAGAGAAGATATGGCCATAAATGTCCAAGAAAAGTAAACAACATATAAGTGTCCAAAGAAGCTACGAACACCCAAATGGAGTTAGAGACTAGAAAAGAAAATCCTCTCATCACATAATAATCAAAACAGTAAATACACAGAACAAAGAAAGAATATTACATGAGGAGGAAAATGACGAAGTAACATGCAAAGACAGACCCTATCAGAATTACACCAGACTTCGACTTAGAGGCTAGAAAGAGCTTGGATAGAGGCCATGCAGACCCTAAGAGAACACAAATGCCAGAAGCTCATTTTACTACTCCTGGAAGAAAAGCTCAATCATCAAGCAGATTGAGGAAACACATTTCATGACATAAATCCAAATGTACAATATCTATCTACTCAATCCAGTCCTACAGAGAGGATTCTAGAAGAAAATTCCCGACATACAATGAGAGTATCTGCACAAAAGGAAAAATACAAATTAATCAAATCACAACAAAACCAAAAGGAAAAGAATTACACACACACATACGCCACCTAAAAAACAAAACAACATAACAGGAACTAATAATCATCATCTATTCCTTAATATTTCAATACCAACGGACTTAATTCACTCAAAAAGACATGAGCTATCAGACTGAATATGCAAGCAGGATCCATTTCTTTCAGCATTCAAGAAGCACATCTCAATAACAAAAACAGACACGATCTCAGAGTAAGTCTTCCAAGCAAAGGCTGTAAGGAAACAATGGAGTTGCCATTCTATTACATAATAAAAGAGACTTCAACCAAAAGTTACCAAGCATGACAAGAAGCACACTTCATATTCATCAAAGGAAAATCCACCAATAGAAAGTCTCAATTCTGAACATCTGTGCTCCAAAGCGCAAGGACACACATATTCATAAAAGAAACTTTACTAAAGCTCAAAAACACACATTGAACCCCACACAATAATAGTTGAGACTTCAATATTCCACTACCAATAGACAAGTCATTGAAACAGAAAACTAGATAGATACACAGTGAAACTAATAGAGATTATGAACCAACTGGATTTAACAGATGTCTACAGAACATTTCACCCTAAAAACAAAAGAATATAACTTCTTCAGATACCTAGTCCAAAAACTGACCATATACTTGGTCACAAAACAAACCTCAAGAGATTCCAGCAGAAACTAAAAAAAAAAAAAACCTATGCAAACCTATCATATCACCATCACTAAGGATAGACTTAACAAAGAGAAAGAAAAAAAAGAACAGAAACCCACATACTCATGAAAATTGAACAACATTCTACCCAATGATAACTTGGTCAGAAAAATACACACAGACACACACACACACACACACACACACACACACACACACACACACAGAACGCACTGGCTAAAACAAAAGAAACAAAAGAAACAAAGGACCCTAAGAAAATTAAAGTGAAAATGATGGATGACATTAAACATACCCAAACATATGGAACACAATGAAAGGAAAGCAGAAGAAAATTCACCAGAACTAAGTGCCTTCATAAACAAATCAGAGAGATCCAATATAAGCAATTGAATAACACCGAAAATCTCTAAAACAAAAAGAAGCAAAACATACACAAGAGAAGCAGAGGGTGGAAACAGTCAAAACTAGTTAGGCAGAATCAACACAAATAGAAGCAAAGCAGAAAGATACAAAGAATCTACAAAAAAACCAAGAACTGATTCTTTGAGGAACTCAACAAGATTAATAAATACCCCAGCCAATCTAACTAAAGGGAAGAGAAATAGTTTCCAAATTAACAAAATCAGGAAATGAACAGGGGAGACATAACAGAAAACTGAAGAAATAAAATCAGACATCAGGATTCTACTACAAAAGCCTATACCAACAAAACTGAAAAACTAGATGAAATAGATGATTTTCTAGCAGATCAATTTAATCAAGAGCAGGTAAACTGTCCAAACAGTCACCCAAGAAAGAATGTCAAAAAAGTCACTAAAACCCTCCTGCAACCAAAAAAAATCCCAGGACCAGATGGCTTAGTTTGAATTCTACCAAACCCTTGGAAAGAGAGCGCACACACCCAAAAACTCCTCAAAACTATTGCATAATAAAAAACAGAAAAAACAATACATAATTGATTCTAGGAGGCCACAGTTATTGTGGATACCTAAACACAATGACACAACAAAAGAAAGAAAAACTTCAGGACCAATTTTGTTTATAAATAGCTTATGCAAAAATACCTCAATAGAATTCTAGCAAAACTGAATCCAAGAACACATCAAAACCATCATTCACTATCAAGTAGGCCTGATCCCAGGGATGCAAGGTTGGTATATATATGGAAATCCACAACATAATCCACTACATAAAGAAACCTGAAGAAAAAGTACACAATCATCTCATTAGATGCAGTAAAAAGCATTTTGATAAAATACAAACCCCTTTCATGTTAAAAGTATTGAGAGATCATGAATTCAAGGTCAATACTTTTGAAACATAATAAAAATAATAAAGTAAATTCCTTTAGCCAATATCAGATTAAAATGGAGAGTTAATGGAAGAACTCACCACTAAAATCAGGGACAAAGAAAGCTGCCCACTCCTGTATTGGTCTAATGAATATCACTGGGAAGCTCTAAATAGAGCAATAAGACTACAAAGGGAGACCAAGAGGATAAATTGGCAAAGAAGAAGTCAAGATATCACCATTTGCAAACATATGATAGTGTACATAAGCCACCACAAAAATTCTACCAGAGAACTTTCTACAGCTGATAAATGACTTCAGCAAAATGGCTGGATATAAAACCAACTCAAAACAAACCAGTAGCCTTCCTTTATGTAAATGGATAAATGAGCTTGAGAAAGAAATTAGGGAAACAATACCCTTCAAGAATAGTCACAAATACTAGAAAATATCTTGGTGGAGTCTAACCAAATAAGTAAAGATCCATAAGACAAGAACTTCAAGTCTCTCAAGAAAAGAAATCAAAGACCACCTCAGAAAGGGAGAATCTCATGCTCATGAATTGGTAGGATAATATAGTCAAAATGGCCATCTACCAAAAGCAATTCACATATTTAAGGCAACTAATCAAAATTCAAACACAATTTTTCAAAGACATGGAAAAGCATTCTCAATTTATATGAGAAAACAAATCTCAGAATAATGAAAAACAATTTAATGATAAAAAGAACTCTTGGGGAATCACATCCCCGCCCTTGCTACCTTCAAGCTGTACTACAAGCAATTATGATTAAAAAAAACCTGCATGGTACTGGTACAGAGACAGACAGGTAGATCAATGGAATAGAATGGAAGAATCAGGAATAAACCCACACACTTAGTGGACATTTGAGCTGATAAAGAAGCCAAAATGGGCTAATGAAAAGGAAAGCACTTACTAAATGATGTTAGTCTAACTCACAGTCTATATGTAGAAAAAATCAAAATAGATCCCTATTTGTCACCTTTGCACAAAGCTTCAAGTCCAAGTGGGATCAAGGGACCTCAACCTAAAACCAGACACACTTGAATCTGATAGAAGAGAAAGGGAAAGAGCCTTGAACCCATTGGTGGGGGCATAGGTGGTGGTGTATTTCTAGGGAGAATGCCCACAGCTCAGGCTCTAAGATCAAACAATTATAAATGGGACCATAAACTCAAAGTTTATGGCAAAAAGACACAGTCAATAGGACAAATCAGTAACCTATGGAATGGAAAAAACTCACTAACCCCAAGCCGATAGAGCAGAGGGCTAATACCAAAAAATATAAAAGAATCAAGAAGCTAACTCAAAAAATCAAACAACCCAATCAAAAAAAAAAAAAATTGAGTATAGAGCTAAACAGATAATCAGGGGATGGGAGATGAGGAGACCCCTAGAAAAGTACCAGAGACCCCAGAGGAGAGAGACTTTATGACTAAAATGGAGGGACCTTGGAGATGAAATGCCCAACAATGAGGAGTGGAAACTGGTAGAGTCCACATTCAGTAGAAAGACACAGGTACTAAGTGGAGGGATGGGGTTGCCATCCCACATCTAAAAAATTCTGACACAGCATTCTTCCTGTCTAAAAAAAAAAAAACTGCAGGGACAAAATGGAAAGAGACTGAGGGAATGGCAGTCCAGTGGGACCCATCCAACCTGGGCTAAATCTCTGAGGAGACCCCAAAGGCCTGACACCATTACTGATGTGCTATGGTGTGCTTACAGACAGGAGACTATGTGCAGATGAGCTTACACTCAACCATTGGATTGAAGTCAGGGACTGAAGTTCTGTGGTTGAATTTGGGAAAGACTGGGAAGAAGCTGGAGGAGGGTGACTCTACAAGAAGGAAGGTCAGTGGTTCAATCAAGCTGATCCTGAAATCTCCTGGGGACACTGTCCAGACAGTACAGGAGCCGTCCAAGGTCCCAGATACATATATAGCAGAGGACTGCCTGGTCTAGCCACAGTGGAAGAAGATGCACCTAACCCTTGAGAGAATTGGAGGTCCCAGGGAGTGAGCCTGGCAGGGGCTGAGGGGAACCTCTTGGAGACAGAGGAGGAGGAATGACAAGGAACTGTGGGAAGAGGACTGGGAGAGGAGCAAATGGCTGGACTGTTTTAAAAAAATGAGGCTTTTGAAGAAAGAGAGAAGCCATCATGACAGAAATAAAAAACAAGATTTTACTTTTAGGAATACACTATGGTTTAAGTTAGTGTTATGAATGGACAGAAGGTGATGGAAGGAGAAAACACAACACAAAACATTACCTATGTGGACCACTCCTGATGATGTGTCCAGTAACGGGAGAAGGAGGTCAAGCTTCTGGGTAAGAAAACACAATACCAACCAAGCACAGTTTTACAACAGTTCTTATGGACTCTCATATTGGTATTTCTGAATACTTCTGAAGTTCTGCAACTTTCGTGATCAGTCATCTGAAAAGGTCAAGAGGTACACGTATCTGTGTGGGTAATAATCAGAATATTATTTCACTTAATATTTAGTCCTTATACAAAAAAAGAAATCACCCACTAAAACATGAGAGATGCTTTTACCAACTAATGGATTCAATTAGAACTCAACAAGATTTGAGTAAAAACAAAAGAACTTTTGCTAATAAATCATTAATAATAATTATTATTATCAGGAAGAATATATAGAAAAATAAATAATGGGTAAACTTGGAATTAGCCCTATAAATAAATAAAATGAATGATAAAAATTATCAATTAAGATGATGCTATAGACTTAGACAAATCAATTAGGTGCAAAAAACAGAAATTAGAGAAATAAATCCAAGCACGGTAGAAATTTAATAGATGACAAATTAAGTGAATTTTTAATGTTAGAAGGCTATTATGTTATTTAGAAGTGAAATTAAAATAAAGCATTTTAAAGCCCTTAATAGCTGCATGTAAAATATAAGCACATTTGAAGTGGCATTCACTCAGCCCCAGTATCAGGAGAGGCAGAGACAAGAGGACCACAGTCCAGGACCAGCCCGGCTACACAGAGAAGTCTGCTTGGTCAAAGACTACAGAGTAATCCCCTGTCTCAGAAAATATTATTTAAAATCTATACAAACAAAACTTGAGCCGTTTAATTTTTTTAAATATCACAATAATACACTGAACTTTTCTCCTCATTATTCTCAAACCTTATAAAAGCAAAATATGTATTAATTGTTATAAAACAATACCAAATTTTAGTAATGCCCATAGTAGGCTTCCTATGTTCCAGACATGGTCCCACACCCATAAAGACAACATCAAGGCCCAGTGGCTTATGGAAGAGGAGCAGAATGAAATGAAGGAGGAGGGGGATTGGAGGATGAAGAAAAGAGAAGAGGAAGAGGAAATGAAATTGGCAAGAAGTCCTGGTGGTGGATAGGGTCCAGACAGTTGGAGGGGGAGACTTGATAAATATGACTGACCCAAAAATAAATTGTATTTGTTGTGTGAAATTACCAAATAATAAATATACATAATATAACAAAATATCTTAAATATTTAAACAATATCATTATCCAGTTCCATTCAAATTACAACTGTACTTTTTTAGAGTAAATACAAAGTTGATTCAATAACTTACCAATGATGGCTAATGGACAAGAAAAACAGGAAAAAAAAATACAAAATTTTAATTCTGAAGTTATAACAAAAATGTGTACTTTGGATAGTTTCTGCTATTTGACACAAAACTAGAAAACACCTGGGAAGAGGAAGCTTAATTTAGAATTGTCTTCATATTTTAAAGACTGTTGAACTATGTCTGATAGTGTGGTGCTACTATGAGATGTGGGATAAACATGAAAAGGAGAGGTATGGTTATGAGTGATATGGTTGTATGCCACTTTTTGAAAAGGGTCATCTGTGCTGCCAAGACAAACTATGGTCACCTTGGACAAGAGGGAATACAAATGAAGAATGCCTAATCAAAGGCAGCTGCCTGTGGGCATGTATGGGGGTCATTTTGCTGTTGTTAATTGGATAGGAGAACTGAGGCCGCTGTGACCCCAGACAAATGAACTTGGACTGTATAAAGAGAAGTTGACTGCGAGAAAGCATGTCAGGAAGCAGCGCCCTCCATGACTCCTGCCCTGCCTCCAGCCTTGATTCTTCCTGCCCTGACTTAATTCACCATGTAAAGCCAAGAAAACCCTTCCTTTCCCCAAATTGTTTTTGATTACTTTTTACACCCAGAGAAAAATGAACTAGGACAAGAAGATAGGAAAAAAATATAATATTCCAAACTAGGAAAGGGTCAGGAATTATCTAGCATCATATGAGTTATTTTACCTCTGTGTAATCAAGGAATGAATGAATAGTACTAGAATGGTTGACTGTCACTGGAAAGAGGTGTTGGATTTCACCTTATGATAAAATAAAAAACTTCAATCATACTACTCGAAGGACTAAAATTATAAGAACTGTGTATGAAAAAATGTATGTAATAATTATAGATAGTACATTTATCATTTTATAAGAAACTTTGATCAACATGAGAGAATTGCACAGGCTTTTATAGCAGCAGAAGAAAACTGATTATATACTTTACAAACTTTAGTAGAGCTAGTATATTATAAAGGAAGTTAAAGAACAGACAGAAGAAGGGAAGAAAATATTGCTGATACCAAAACATTTAAGGAAATACAAAAAATTACTATTATTATTGGGGGAAGTAAAAAATAAAAAAACTAAAATATTTATGAGTGAATGAAGAAGTAAAACTGCAAATGATTGCAAAAATGCAAAAGGTGGCAAATTTTTACTAATAACAGAGAAAACCCAGGTAAAACAAATAGATGCAAGAGATAGGGATACAGCTCTGTTGGGGAAGTGCTTAGTACACAGGCATAAAGACAGCTCAGATCTCCAGCAGCAGTGCTGAAATAAAAAGCCAAGCACGGTAGTTCACACCTCTGACCTCAAAGCCAGGCATGCTGGCTGGCACTTGTAACCTCAGAGCTAGTTGGGGTAAAGGGTAGACCTGTGGAAAGACAGGAGGATTCCTGGGGTTTCTGGCCAGCTAGTTTTTACAAAATCAGGAGAAATCCAGGTTCTCCTGTCTCAAAAAGCAAACAATGAATAAAATTAGGGTATAGAGGAAAGACCCATTATCAAGCTCATGTGCAATCATGTACACCCACAAATGTGTACTTGTGTATGCTTATTACACAGAAAAAAAGCAGTTTAAAAGGTGGATACAAATATGGAGCAATTAGAATAACTCAGTTAGGGAATCTCACCCAAACAATGAAATATTCAAAAAAAATAAAATTTTGTCTTCATAATAGCTTACATGTTGGAACTATACAGTTTAGCCAGTAAGTCGGGTGGAAGAACACACAACAAATAGCACAGAGTAAAGGCAGCCAACATACATCAGAATATGAGCAAATATTCAGTTGTGCAAATATGTACTTAACTCATGAGCATTGAGACCCGATAATTCACATAGACCTTAGGTATGTTATAAAGTGATTAAGTAAAAACCATTGAGAGCATTGAATCACAGGAATGTGACTTGGAAGCAAACCACAACATGAGTTGTCTTGAACCACATGGGTTTCATTTAAATATTTAAATGATATTTAAAATGAACCAATTAACCCCGACCCTACCTTCAAAGAGCTTTGTTGGGAGAAGATAAAATGGTGAATACTTCTTGCAATATTGTTTCCAAGAGCTATAAAACGAGTACTTTAATAATCTGTTAGTGTGACTAATATCGCACTTATACAATCTCTTAAAAAATACCCTCCCCAAAAGACAAAGAAATTTATCAAAGCTATATAAGTAAAAAGAACAAAATTAGATCAGGTGATCATTTTGCTACTCTGATTGTTGCAAATACTGTTAGCATGAAGGCATTGAGAGAATGAATAACCCAGTGCCATTATGAAACTGTCAGCGTCACCCACTATACTATTTTCAGCCATTAAAAGGAGGATGTATTATTGAGAACTGTAGAAAATCTTGTACTATTACTAGTTAATGCTCAACCCCTTACTGCTTCCTACTCTCTTTTAGTACGACTTTCATTTGATATTGCATTTCAAATCTAAATTTAAATTTGAAAACAGGTCACTCTTTAACTTCACTTTCAACCACATCAATCCATGCAAGTTTTGTGAAAACTGTGTCAAATCATTATATACATACACACCTGTGCACGCATGCACACGCACATACACACACACTCAAACACACTCACACACACACTCACACGCACTCACACACAAGGAGGGGCAAAGGATATTCAGTCTTTGTCCTTACTGAAGTTAGAAACCAATGTGCTTTTAGTAGCGTGCGCTTAAGAGCTTGTTTCATTGAAAACATAAATGTAAGGAATCAATACTGTAGCATTACTCAGTAGCATAATAACATGAACATATAAATTTAAAGAAAACCAGTCAGCCAGTTGAAATTCCTATTACAATTCACACTGTTACTCATTTTAGGTTTTCTCACTTTAGTTTTGCAGGTTAAGCTATTAAAAATGTGGTAAAAAAACAGTAGGGCAATCATATTATAATACTGAAACTGTCAAAAGAATAAAGGTGTGCAATTTTATTCATTTTAAAGTAATTATAAAAATCAAGGAAGCCATTTCTGCTTGCAAGGCAATAATTTCTGAGAGCTCCAAACCTCAGATGAAACCTTCTCAGAAGCTTTCAATAATCAGAAAACAATGTTCTAAGTTCTAGTTTTATTCACTGATCACTTTACATATCATATTTGAATTATTAAAGTGATCACACAAACCCAACAAGGCACTTTAAATTTATTTAATTACATTCTTAATTTTTAAAATTAAAATGTCAGGTCAGTAAAACATTTTTCTTAAATAATAATTTTATCATTTGTACTCATTTGATTTTTCTATTCTTTTGTATGTTTGAGTATTGATTTAAAAAGGGGGGGTGGAAAATGACTAGGTTGAGAGTATATCACAGTTTGGAAGCAAAGGCAAGTGATAAGGCACTTGCCTAGCTGCACAAGGCCCTGCTTTCAATCCCCAGTACAGAAAAGAAAAAGAAAAAGAAAATGTTGAAGAGAAAGAAGAGAAATGAGAAGGAGGAGAAGAGAATAAAGGAAATAAAAAAGAAGAAAAGGCAAGGAGGGTACATGGAAAATGAGAACTGACCACTTCCAAAGTTTGAAATAGAAATCTAGAAGAGAAACAACACAATAGGTATTTAAATCCTTCCATCTTTAGAAGAAAAACAAGATGGCTATCTAAAGCACTTCCATCTCTAGAAGAGAAACAACACAGTAGGTATCTAAAGCATTTCCATCTCTAGAGCATTTTTTGAATACATGAGCGGCCCTCATTTGTTTCTTGGGTTTAACAGGGAAGCAGCAGAAAATACTAGGTAGTCAACTAAAAGCATTTCCTTTCCACAGTTCTCTGTGACCATAAAGAAAGAACTGGACATCTCCATTAATAGAAATGTTTAACTGCCATTTATCACCTAGAATTTTCCCTTACGGGTAGAAATGATGAAAATCTGGAAGAGAAGTTCCTGCTAATTCAAGCCTGTAATATGTCCAATAATGATGTATTTATCAAAAGCACACACACACACACACATACACACACACACACACATACACACATACACACACACACGTGGGCACACACAGCTTACACACACAATGAATGTAATAAAATTGTTCTCTGTTCTTATTCTAGACAAACTAATTCAATATCTTTCAATAGACTCATGAAAGATATCACAACTTTCTGATTTCTCACAAAGGTCAGGAATAGCAAAAGATTACTGAAAATATCTCTGTCATGTCTGTCATGTTCCTTTTGTTTATTTGTTTGTTTATTTAGTATGATTGTTGCTAATATTTACTTTAGAAATTCACTTATAGAAAAAACATGGCTAAAATTCTCTCAGGAATGATTCTCATTCTAGCCTGTTTTTCCCAATATATAATACCCTGAGCTAGAAAGAAGCCACATATTTGATGTAACAAAGGTACAATAAAAAATAATATATCTTTAATCAGGACAAACATGAGATACTACTCAATGTAGAGTTTGCCAGGCAAGCCTGCGATACCACAGCTCTTCTCAATCGAATTGACTCTCTTCCTCATGCCTATATACTACTATAAAGTCATTAGAAACATTGACTTAATGCAAGAGAGAAGACAAAATTGGGCTCCTGGGGCATCAATTGCATTAATCAAGAGAGCCAGCATTTCTTGAAAGTTTTTCAAATCCTCTTTGGTGTCTAACTGCAATTCCTAACAGTATTAATACAGTTTTCCTAAAACTGCAATGCTTATTTTTTATCATAGGGCAATGCTTTTCAACATCATTTTACTCAGAAATAAAATCAAACTCAAAATTAAGGTATGGCACTGTATTGTAAGGTCTGTTCATGAACATCACAATGTTATAATGAATGTGCATTTTGCCTGAGCATCACTGATCCACAAAAGAGGGAAAACCTACAAGATTAGGTAGGATGAATGGCTTTGGGATCAAATAAAGGAAACAATGCCTGAATTGCCTCATGCAACATCAAGTCTTACTAGAGTTAGCCATGTAGCTACATATCTTTACTGATGTGACCTCAACTGTCATTCAAAACGGGCTTATGATTGTCGAGGAGATATCTCAGTTGGTAAAGTGCTTGTTGATCTTAGAGCTTGATACCTAGCCCTCAGTACCAACTCTGAAGAGGCAGACACAGGAGGCACCTGGGAATTCAGTCTAGATTATTGAGTGAATCTTAGTTCTCAGAGACTCTTTCAAAACAAAGTGAAAACAGTTCCTAAAAAAATAATAACAAAGTTTGAGTAGCCTCAATGTGCATGGCAATCCTACAGGTACATTTGCACTATGTGAACACACACACACACACACACACACACACAGAGAGAGAGAGAGAGAGAGAGAGAGAGAGAGAGTGAGAGAGAGAGAGAGAGAGAGAATTATAAATTAAGATTTGTTTTATTTTTTAATTAGGGTATCAGAGCTCCTGGATCTTGGGTTGCAGGCAGTTGTGACCCCACTGATGTTGGTACTGGGAACTGAACTCAAGTCCTCTTTCAGATAATTCATGAATTTACCCACTAACACATCTGTCCATCCCCTAAAATTAAAATTTAACAACAACAACAAACAGATTCATGATGAATACAATGACTAGACCTAAATGTATTAGAAAATAAAATCAAAGGCCAGGAACATAAATGAAAATTATTTAAAACCAAGCACAGAATTAAGAAACGATGTGAACACAAGGACATATGCTCCATATGTTCATAGCAGCCTTATTTATAATAGCCAGAAGCTGGTAAGAACCCAGATGCCCTTCAACAGAAGAATGGATACAGAAAATGTGGTACATCTATACAATGGAGTACTGCTCAGCTATTAAAAACAATGACTATCTGAAATTTTTAGGCAAATGGATGGAACTAGAAAATATCATTCTAAGTGAGCTAAACCAATCACAAAAGAACACACATGGTATGTACTCACTGATAAGTGGATAGTAGCCCAAAAGCTTGGAATACCTAAATCAAAAATTCACAGATCATATGAAGCTTAAGAAAAAGAAAGACCAAAATGTGGATGTTTCATTCCATCTTAGAAGGAAGAACAAAATACTCACAGGAGGAAACACAGACAAAATGTGGAGCAAGTACTGAAGAGAAGGTCATCCAGAGACTGCCCCACCTGGGGATCTATCCCATATGCAGCCACCAAACCCAGTCACTGTTGCTGATGCCAAGAAGTGCTTGCTGACAGGAGCCAAATATGCGTGTCTCCTGAGAGGCTCTGCAGAGCCCTACTGATATAGATGAGGATGCTTGCAGCTAACCATTGGTCTGAACAAAGAGACCCCAATGGAGAAGTTAGAGAAAAGACTGAAAGACCTGAAGGGGAAGAACATCAATATCAACCAACCAGATACCACCAGATCTCCCAGGGACTAAACCACCAACTAATGGGTACACATGGAGGGACCCATGACTCCAGCCACATATGTAGCAGAGGACGGCATTGTCCAGCATCAATAGGAGGAAAAGCCCTTGGTCCTGTGAAGGCTTGTTTCCCCAAGGTAGGGGAATGCCAGGGCATTAGGGTAGAAGTGGGTGGGTGGAAGTGGAAGCATCCTCATAGAAACAGGGGGAAAGGGAGAAGGGAGTATGGGAGAGGGAAGAAAGGTGATAACATTTGAAATGTAAATACTTAAGTTATCCAAAAAAAAATTTTAAAGTCCAAAAGAAAGAAGAAGAGGAGGGGAGGAGGAGGGAAAAAGAAAGAAAAGATGTGAACAATTAAATTACCTTTAAAGGGCCAGTGAGTTGTCTCAGTAGGTTAATGCACTTGCTGCCAAGCCTAATGATCTGAGTTTAATCCCAAAAGATACATGGTAGAATAAGAGAACCAACTTCCAAACATTGTCTTGTGACCTCCACATACATACACAAGTGTAAGAAGTGCAGAGAGAAGCTCAGGCAGTGCAGGAGTGTGAGTGCAGGAGTTAGCGGCGCAGCCATGGTAGGACACCTGAGCAAAGGGGCCATTGTGGCCACAATGCAGCAGGGAGATACATCCATAAAACCCATCCTTCAAGTCATTAACATCTGTCCCATTACTACAAGGGAATAGTCCACCCCGGTATCGACTGCTTATGAGTGATGCATTGAACACGCTTTCCTCTTTCATGTTAGCCATACTGCTGAATGCTCTGGTCATGGGGGGACAGCTGGCCAGTAGCTGTGTCTGTCAGGTCAACTGGTACATCGTCAACACCCTAAAGATGGAGGGAGTTGTTATTTTGATGGACTTGGAGGTGGTGGAATCTGCTGATGAAGTTGAATTAAAGATTGGGAATCCAGTGCCCTAATATTGAAGGACATGGGCAGCAGCAAGTAGTCTCTTTCCCAGCCTCTGCAGCAACTCCACCAGCCAGCAAGCCCCAGTTGCAGAATGGAAGCTTGGGAATGGGTTCCACTGAGGCTTAACGTGCCTCAAAGCCATTTGGAAAACCTGCTGGAACTGGCCTGCTGCACCTTCAGGTGGGACCTAGTCCAAAGTGGTGACCATCGACAGCCTCAGCCCTTACCAATTCAAGTGGACTATTTGTGCCCGTGTCACTAACAAAAGTCAGATCTGTACCTGGAGCAATTCCCACGTGGAAGGAAAGCTTTTCTTTACAGAACTTGTAAATGTAAGTGGCGAAATCAGAGCTACTGCTTTCAATGAGCAGGTGAACAAGTTCTTTCCCCTTGTTGAAGTGAACAAGGTGTATTACTTCTCAAAGGGTACTCTGAAGATTGCTAATAAACAATTCTCAGTGGTTAAAAATGACTATGAGATGACCTTCAATAACGAGACTTCTGTCCTTCCCTGTGAAGGTGGCCATCACTTATCCACAGTTCAGTTTGATTTCACAGGGATCGGTGACCTAGAGAGCAAGTCTAAAGACTCACTTGTAGACATAATTGGAATCTGCAAGAGCTATGAAGATTGAACTAAAATCACAGTGAAGTCTAACAACACAGAAATTGCTAAGAGAAATATCTATTTGATGAACATGTCAGGGGAAGTGGTGACTATGATTCTGTAAGGAGAAGATGCTGACAAATTTGATGGTTTTAGGCAGCCTGTGATGGTCATCAAAGAAGCCTGAGTTTCTGACTTTGGTGGACAGAGCCTCTCGGTCCTATCATCTAGCCCTGTCATTTTGAATCCTGACATCCCAGAGGCATATAAGCTCCGTGGATGGTTTGATTCAGAAAGACAAGCCTTGGATAGTGTTTCCATCTCTGATCTCAGGAGTAGAGGGACTGGAGGGAGCAATACCAACTGGAAAAACTGTAGGAAGCTAAATCTGAGAACCTGAGCCAGGGCAATCAGTCAGACTGTTTCAGCACTGTGGCAACAATGGTGTTTCTTTGCAAAGAGAACTGAATGTACCAGGTCTGCCCAACCCAGGACTGCAATAAGAAAGTGAGTGACCAGCAGAGTGGGTCAATGTGAGAAGTTTGACCAAGAATTTCCCAATTTCAAATACTGCATGATCTTATCAGTAAATATTGCCAATTTTCAGGAGAATCAGTGGGTGACGTGTTTCCAGGAATCTGCGGAGGCCATCCTTGGGCAGAACACTGTTTACTTTGGGGAACTCAAAGAGAAGAATGAGCAAGCGTTTGAAGAGGTTTTCCAGAATGCCAACTTTCAACCATATATGTTCAGGATCAGAGTCAAACTGGAGACCTACAATGATGAATCTCGAATTAAGGCCACAGTGATAGACGTGAAGCTTGTGGACTACAGAGACTATAGCAAAAGGCTGAGAACATTAGGAAGAACACATGATGTGAGCAAGTACCACTGGTGGGTGACCAGAAGTAGAAAGTAAAGAACAGAAATAGAATGGCTTCCTTCCCACCCCCACCCCGTGCAACAGCTCCACAATAATGAAGATCCTCTAGGAGAGACTGGCAACTTGTCTGGGCCCATCTTGAGACTCATTAATAGGCAAATGTCAATGTGCTCGGAGGACTGTGTATAAACTTTCAGCACCAGCTCTCGGCTGGCAGGTAGTGTAGCAACAGTCCCTCCTGTCTCTGTCTTTGTCAGATTAAATTGGGTTTTGTTATCTTCACATAGGAATTATGTCACAGGTCATTGACCCTACTCTGGACAATGAGGTGAATTATATGACCTGAGTTTGCTTCTCTAGTGGTGGCACCTTTTTGTCTTAGGTTCCTCCTTGGGGGGAGTAAGAGTAGGGAAGAACCCAGGTGTTAAGAGGGTGTGTCTGCCTAGAATCAAAGGCTTGATTTTGCAGAAGTACCACGTGATTGTTAATGCTTGGAATGGCAAAAGGGTAGAATTATTATACAAAGGCCTATCGGTAATATCTGAATATCCTTCCTTCAGGGTCTAATAGGTTTAATAGACTGAGTCAGATGAATCTGATATTAATCAAAATTGTCTCTTCTGAGGGTGACTGCTAAGTGTTGACTTGCTGTCCCCTTGGGGAAAAGCAAACCCCAAATCGCATAATTTATCTCATTATCCACAGAGTGGGGTCAGTTACTTGTGACATGATTCCTGCGTGAAGATAACAGAATCTTGGTAAATCTGACAAAGCTGGAGACAGAGGAGGGATTGGGACATCCAGGCTACTACAGAGCATTGCTGGGATTTGCATCTGTTAGTGTTAAGTTTGGTTACCAGATGGAGCCGTACCTTTATTAAAGCTATGTTAAATAGAGAGAATTGAGGAAAGAAGACCTTTGTTTCCCTTGCTTTGTTTGAATAAACAGTATATCTTTGTGGATCTAAGAAAGAAAGAAAGAAAGAAAGAAAGAAAGAAAGAAAGAAAGAAAGAAAGAAAGAAAGAAAGGCAAAAAACTTCAAAATGATCATGTCAAAATGTTTTAAAATTTAAAGGAACAGAGCATGAAAACAACTTGCATGCCTAAAAATGAAAAGTAGAAAAAGTTCAAATTAGGAGTGAACAGTTATAGACTATATTAAAAATAAAAATAATAAACACTAAAAGACCGTGGAAAATCATAGCTACAAACTATGGGAAATGGGAAAGTAGTAGACATATATTGATGGCAAATTAAATTCTATAAAATGGGAGAAAATATTCAGTGATATCAATAAAAAATTTCAAACATATTTTCCTAATAAACCTAACAAACCAACTCACTGTTAAATAAAATGAAATGTCGAGAACCCAGCAAAGAAATTGTAAAGGGCACACCTGAAACTGTGGGAGCTACGCAAGGGTTCACAGACTGCACTACAGTCAGACAGCCTCCTTTGTGCACATCGACTCCTTGCAGGGAACACTGGTCCAAGTGTAGTACAAAGCCCTTGATTTTCTCTTTCTACTGCCAGCATACACTTCACCCACCACTCTTGTGGGTTAGGAGTTCACATTCCACAGGAGTATCTGGGACAAATGGTAAGTAAACACATCAGTCACCCCTTGGACTTAGGCAGACTTCACTAGAGAAATAAAGTTTAAAAATTTAATAGAATGGATTACACAGTATAGCCTGCATGAATCAAACAGTTATAAGCTATATAGTAGAGATACTGAGAACCCAGTAGCTGTTCATTCCAAGAAGTCAGACGCTGCACCAGTCCTAGTCTGGCACTGAAGGTCTGAAGATTCCTAGAGAGTTATTGATCTTCAGTAAACTCTGGAGGGCCAATTTGAAGTCGTATGCAGGGAAAGGGCAACTGCAGAGACACCAGCAGAAGAGTGCAGGCAGCAAGGGTTACTGTAGTTAAGCAGATAGCTCTATTTACTGCATTACCTTTCCTCAAACCTCTTCATCTCTGGGCCACAAGCTGAAAGGTCCTATCCACTCTAGACTCAAGCAGAGGGTCTTCTCCTTTCAAATGGTCTTTCCTGTAAATGCCCACAGGAACTCACAAAATTTTGTCTTTTAGTTCATTACAGGTCCAATCAAGTTTATAAACAAGATTGACAATTTCAGTACAAAGAACCCTAAAGAAAAGTATTCATGGAAACAATATGAGCTTGCTGACCCAGCATAATGATGTTTTCAAATAAATTTCAGGCAAGAGCTGTACCTAGCTGTGATGCCCATGAATCAAAAAACAAAAGCAAAGAAAAAAAAAAAAACAACCAACTAACACAACCACCAAACCAGTTTGTCACAATAACACTAATAGTACAATATTAACACACATACCTTGGCAGTACCCAATAGCTCTCTGATTAGACTTCAGACCTCCTCGATAAAAGGAACATCATTTCTAGTACTGTAAACCTTGCCCAGGAAAGTCAAGTCATGTATCTAGGAGGAGAACTACCTCTTGTCTAAGCCAATACAATTCCTAAACCTAAATATACTCTAAGTACAAGTCCTTATACTCACAGATAAGTACAGTTCTTATTCCCCATCATGGAAACTTCTCTTTTCAACAGACAGAAAACATTTAAAAATATCCCAACCAACTAAAATGCAGAGTTCTGGAATCCAGCCCTAACGGATTCAGGCACAAAACAACCCCTCACCTAAGCCTCAGGGGAATATTGCAGAATAGTGATTGGGAAGATTATAAGAACCAGAGGATCAGGGAATTTGCTTTGAGATTCTATCTCCTAGAAATGTCAGAAGCTACATCCATTAATTCTCACCGACATGACTGCCTAAACATGAGATGAGCAAAGGCAAGAGACATGGCAAAGGCTTTACCCCTTCACAAAGAACTGCAAATAACTAAGGAATAAGGACAAGAGTGGGAAAAAAATTGTCTTCAGAGAAGATCACACTAGTTGCTTATCCAATCCCAGAAGACCATCCTAAAGAGACTACATGTGAGTAACATAATGCGAAATACAGTGTATGCAAACAAATATTTATGTTAGCAATAATTAAGGGAAGGAGGGCATGAATTTGAAAGAGAGTTATATAGGAGGATTTGAAGGGGAGATAAGATGGAGAAATAATGTAATTATGTTACAATCTCAAAAAATAGTTTGTAGTTTATAACTTTATTTATTAGTTTTTTTCATTAATTGGGAGAAGAAATCATTTTTATAAACTCTATTAAGGTCTTAAGATTCCTGTAGTGATTGTTCAAAATCATCAAGAACTCTCATATTTTCTTTTATAGGAAGGAGCAAAAAAATTTTATTGAAGTAATAATATTAAAATACTTTGTTCTGATAATCTCAGGAGGAGATCTGATAAGAAAAAACTTCTACTTTATAAAATGAAAACTCTACTCCATAACACCCCAAACTCAGAGCACTTCTAAGGTTTTCATATAAACCCACACATCAGAGTTAAGCAAAACTCTTCTATTAACAAGAAAGAAGAGATGTCAGGAACAGACGAAACTGAATTAATTAGTCAAAAGTGGATTGTACTGATGGCAAGAAGGATGGTGTGTCCCATTTCAGACCTTTCTACACAGAGAATTCACTTTAAAATATGAATGAAATATATACATATTCAAAATTAAGACATAAGGTGTGACATATTACTTAACTATGCACAGGTATTCGAATTTAAGATTTAATAATTTCTTCTGTTCAAGACATATTATCATCATAGCTGTTATCACAGCCCTGGATGAAAAAATAACATAATTTCTCAATGACTACATATTGTTTGTAAATATCCTAAGGCTGAATCTTGGCAGAGAGTGAAAGTGATACCCTTTGTCCTCCTTAACGGAACACACAAGAAAAGAAATGAGGAGTACCCACCTAAGTTCAGGACCCTCGTTACCCTCTAAAGGGCATTTCCTAGCATATTGTATGATGAATCTCATTTTTCTACTGCATACTTACATATTTACCCAGCTTTTCTTGGTGGGAAGTTCTCCTTAGCCAGAAACTCTTGTTCTCTTTATTATTTTTTATTTTGCCTTTTCTGACATGAACTCCTAGGGAAAAAAATCAATTCAGTGAAACAAAATGCAAATGCAAATTGCAAATCATGATTCCAAAACGTAAAGTATCCCCCAAGGGGCTGGTCTTGTAGCTCATTAATAGAGCACTCTTGAAGCATGCCTAAGGGCCCAGGTTCAATACATAGTACTGTCAAAAGGAGAATGTCCCTGACAATTACCAGACAGCAAGGCTTATATTATCCAAACTCTGGAGCCTCCACTTCTACACGGAAATTATTCTAGTGCAGGTCTCACAGAACGGCTGTGAAAAACTTAATGTACTCACGTAACTCATAAGCTTCTGTATCTTCAGTATTATTATACGAATTAGAGAAAAATCACTATTGATATATTCAATAGATCATTGGATGTAACATGATGGCATAATTTTCTAATTGACTTTTGTCATCAAATAGCAAATAAATGATAGGGTTATAGACAACTTTTACTCCCCTGAAGTGCAGGAAGAATATAAGATTTAGATCTAGTGGGTGATGGACAGCCAGTGGGCTGAGCTGGCAGATGATTAAAGCAACAAAGGGTGGGATGTTTGGGCCTGTTATTTTAAACAAGTTTCTTCCTTCATTTGTCCTTCATATTTTATCCTCTTATTTAAAAACGAAGTTGTTGGGGTGAAGTCAGTGCTGTTGTTACAAGCAGATAATTCTCTGACTTCAGGTTTTTGAAAGCCACATTTATACGCCTTTCAAAAAATACCCTTGATTTTCCATTAAAATTCAATTTGTTGATTTATGTATTTCAAGATGGGACTTCAGAGATCATTTTAAGAAATCAAAAGCTCTATTTTTTGAGACATGGTTCTTTGAAACGTTGATCCATTGACTGCCCTCTGGTTTTCAAATTTGGTTGCTGTTTCCTTTAAAAAAATATAAATTCCCCAAGATAAAAAAGCACTACTGGCTGGGTCCTCTTTGAAGACAAATCTTTTCAATGTTATACTCTAAAATGGCAAATTTATCTTTTATCCGATCTAAAGAATTCAAAGGAAGTTAACATATGCTTTTTCAAGATCATAAATGTTTCTTTTTTTCACACAAGGATCAGAAGAGAATCTTGATTGCCAAAAATACTTTTAGAATTCTACTATATGTATAGATCGTGGGGGAAAGGAAAGGTCAAACTAAGATTTCTGACAAGATAAGATAGATGAAAGAACACACAGAAGATCCATTGGAGCTGTGGTCGCCACAGAAACGGTAAGCACTCAGATTAAATGTCATTGGACACTTGGGTTTGTTTATTTAGACAGTTTAGCTTCTTTTGTGACATTCGTAAAGGGAGGCCAATACCTCAAAAGAGTCCTTGGTCTGAAGAAAACAGCTAAGAAGAGGCTCGTGTTTTCATGAAAATTAACCAAATCTATGAACCTGAAAGTCAAACCATCAGGTATTTGCACCAAGTGAATTTCTACACTGCAAAAGTCATCATCTCTACCAACAGCAGTGATTATTACAAAAAAAAAAAATTATCTCCCCTAGGTGCGTGGTTTCTGAAACATGTATAAAAGCACCTGGGAGAAATCTGAATACCGATAGCTGATTAGATCAAGGAATCGTTGTTTTGATGTTAATTTTTGTTTATTTTCAGTTATGGAAACACTGAAAATGTATTATTTTTAAACAGAATTTGCACTTGTAATATAGGTGAAAATATTTAAACAAATGCTACTATATCTAAGATTTCCTTCAATATCTGGTCAGGAAAAACAGGATGAAAATATTTAGGAATTTGGATTAAAACTGGTTATACATTGATAATCACTGAGTTGAAATACAGATTTCTAGTGGTATGATCTCAAATATATAGACTAATGCCTCCACATTCAGTTTTGTTTCCATGGTTCAAGTTATCTGTAATTAACCATGGTCTGAATATATTAAATGTAAATTTCCAGAAATATTGAAGTGATGTACTCAAATTGTGCTCCATTTTAAAGAGAATACTGAGCTCTCATATTTCCATCCTGTCTCAGATATGAATAATTATTTGTTTAGTGTATCTACATTATATATATATATACATATACATATACATATATATAGAGAGAGAGAGGTGTGTGTGTGTGTGTGTGTGTGTGTGTGTGTGTGTGTGTGTGTATGTGTGTGTGTGTATGTCACTTTGTAGTTATCAACTGGTTACCAGAACGACTGTCCTGGCATTCTGCTGTCTATATTTCAAGTAATCCTTATTGAATAATTGCCTCAAAGTACAAGAGTAATATTGTAAAAAAGATACTAGGCCATACTACACAGAAAGAGTAGGTAACTCTGAAACTATGTATCAATACTGCAGGGTGTAGAGATGAAAACAGATATGTATACATTATGTACTCCACGAAGTTTGAGAAACGTATCACATACTTTGGATAACTTGTGAAAGATAATACTACCATTTGATCAACTCTTCTACCCTGTGTATGAATTAGATGGAGTCAAAGCCAGCATACAATAAAGATGACTGCATACCTAAGTTTATTATGAGGTTGAAGATGAATAGAATATATCATATGCATTCATGAAAATACCACTGTGAAATATATTATTTTGTAACTAATATACAGTAATAAAAATTAACCTAACATTTCCTTATCTACTACAAAATATATATGCAAGTATATGACTTATACACTTTAGTATATTGCATATACTATTATATATTAGTCATATATTATAGTCAAACATAATTTGACACTTATACCAAATATATAGAAATAGGTATACTTTATGATGTCTAAAATAAATATTCATGCCTTAATATAATATGTACCTAGATATCAACACTCTGAAACACAATTCTATACAAAATTTTTGATCATTACTCCTGACTCAAATTCACACTTTCATCATCTATGGAGATGATACTTCAAAAAATTAAATTTGTTCTTTGACAATTCCATACACATTTACTAGGATTCCTTACACTCTTATTTTTCACACCCCTCTTAATCCTCCCTCTCTGTTTAAAAAAAAATACTCTTCTACATTCATATTGTTTTGCTTCATTTTGTGGCCCAATATTAGCAGGGCTCTCTGTGTGACCATGGGTTTGAAACTGTCCAATATAGTCTTGCGAACTCACCAGTAGATACCCAATGAAGATAAACACTTCCTCTCTCCCTGAATTTATCATTATCTGATAGTTCAGCAGGAAGGGGTGGTGCTACAAGAACCCATCCTCAAACTTAGCTGTTGACTGCCCAGTCTTTTGTAGCCCCAGTGCAGGCAACCATAGCTGCTGTAACATTGTTGCAATGCTTGTGCCTATCCCCAACATGCGTTTCTTTTTCTTTACTGGATATTTTTTTATTTACATTTCAAATGTTATTCCCCTTCCTGGTTTCCCATCCATAAGCCCCCTATACCAACCCCTATACCCCTTCTTATATGAAGGTGTTCCCTGTTCCCAACCACCTCCTTCAGACATTCCCCTGACATTCCTGCCCTGACATTTCCCTACACTGGGGGATCCAGCCTTGGAAGGGCCAAGGACTTCTCCTCCCATTAGTGCCAACTAGGCCATTCTCTGCTACATATGCAGCTGGAGCCATGGGTCCAGCTCTTTGGGTAGTGGTTCAATCCCTGCGCGCTCTGGTTGGTTGGCATTGTTGATCTTATGGGGTTGCAAGCCCCTTCAGCACCTTCAAACCTTTCTCTAACTCCTCCAGTGGGGACCCCATTCTCAATTCAGTGGTTTGCTGCTAGCATTCGCCTCTGTATTTGTCATGCTCTGGCTGAGCCTCTCAGGAGACAGCTATATCAGGCTCCTGTCAGCATACACAATATTGTGTAGGTTTGATGGATGTATATATGTGGGCCAGATCCCCAGGCAGGGCAGGCTTTGTATGGTCATTCCTTCAGTCTCTGCTCCAAATTTTATCTCCATATCTCCTCCTATGAATATTTGTATTCCCCCTTTTAAGAACTACTGAAGCATCTGCACTTTGGTTGTCCTTCTTGAGCTTCATGTGGTCTGTGGATTGTATCTTGGATCATCCAAGCTTTTAGACTAATATTCACTTATCAGTAAGTGCATACAATGTGTGTGTGTTTTGTGATTGGGTTACCTCACTCAGGATGACACTTTCTAGTTCCACCTATTTGCCTCTGAACTTCATGAAGTCATTGTTTTGGATAGCTGAGTATACTTGTAACATGCATTTCATGGCCCTTTTTCTGAATATCCTGGCTCTCACATTCTGCTGCTATCTCCAAGGATGTCCCCGGAGCCTTGGGTGACAACAGGCATTTCAGGGACAGCACAGGGAAAATGGTTAAGAATGTTTGCTGATCCAGCAGAGGAACAGAGTTTATTTCCCAGCACCCACATTGGGTGCTGTATTCCACCTGTATTCTACCTCCAGGGTCTGCTTCTGGTCTCTGCAAGTACATGCACATATGTGTACAAACACATAAATAAAATAATGGCAATAAAATAAATCTAAGAGAAGAAATGGCGTGTATCACGAACAAGTTGCTACCTGACCCTATTTGCCCTCACAACTCAACTTTGGTGTTCCCTTTGACCCCTGACTCTGCTTTATTTTTTCCATGAACACCAAACGAAATTCACAGAGTGAGGTCCTGGTGTCCCTTTTGCTCCTGTATCATTATTGTTGGTCAGTGGGAAATCGGGGGTACACTGGAGCATACCATGCAGAGTGAGCTAAGAAACCAGATAGGAAACATGGTTTAATCACTTTTGAGTCCTGAGCTCCTTTCGCTTACAGCCTACTCTAACCCTGTGGACACAGCTGCCTGTTAAAAATGCCTGTTTACATTGGTATAACTATATCCCAAGTCATATTTTATGTTCTAAGCAATAGAGAAAAAGACCAGCGGTGAGACAATCAGGAGAGTAACTAAGATATGATACAATTGACATAGCACCTAGCTATGCAGGATCTATGTAATCAAAAATACCACTAAATGATTTGAAATATGTAACTTATTTCCTACTTTTCTGTTTAGTTTAAGGTCCCTTTCCATTTGACTCTTGGATACTACACTGGGCCCCCAGGAAGTATACTTATTTCACATAGAGACAGTAGATGAAAGAAAACAATGTGAGTGGTTTTGAAGTTGACCTGATTCTGTACTTACATTTTCTCATTTCAAACTGATGAATTCAGGCTGAAGACATGGCTTGGTGGTTAAGAGCACTGACTGCTCTTCCCGCTCTTCCAGAGGTCCTGAGTTCAAATTCCAGCAACCACATGGTGTGTCACAACCATCTGTAATGGGATCTAATACCCTCTTCTGGTGTGTCCGAAGACAGTTACAGTGTGCTTATCTATAATAAGTAAATAAATCTTTAACAAAAACAAATTGATCAATTCATTATACAATACATCTATGAATGGGACAAGAAAAATCATCATTTATTTAGCTCACTAGCTTCCCTTTTATAAGAAATGTAGTCTTCAAATATTCACGTTATTTTCATCTCTCCCTATGTTACAAGTAACTGCAGGAAACAAACTGTTGAGATTCACCAGTTAATCAATACTTTCTACATTAAAACCTCGGCATCTCTCTTCACAGCCACCACATGTTTAATCATTGTCATGGCCCTGTGTAATTCGAGAGTGTACCGTGTACTCATCAATAAATATTTCATGCATCTCTTTGGAGACTTATTTGCGTTACCTGTATAATGCCTAGGAAAGGGCATTTCTATTGTTCTTTGCCTTTGTAAACCGAGATAGTCCCCATTACCTTCCAGCTTAGATTGAATTTGATTTTGTTTTCTTGGTTTAACATATAAATATATAAAGGTAAATTTTTATCCTGCCCCTATATATGTTTCTGAAGTGCACCAGAGTGGTTTTGTCTTACAAAAACTGCTTGACTAACGCTTGAATTATTAAAGCTCCTCGGAGGAGTTCTTATAATGGCCTTGTTGTTTAAGGGTGTCTTGTCACATTCATTTTTAAAGGTAGGGTAATGAATATGGAGAGAACAAAGCTGGTCCTTTCACAGCTGCTTTCCTAGATGCCTGTCAGACTCCAGCAAGCAAATAGCCCTGAGACCACACAAAGTAAAAGCAAGATTAAGTCTAACTTACCCTTTGATTTCAAATAACATAATGGCAATGAGAACAAAGAAATTTTTTTTTCACTTAAAATTTGCTTCTAGACCTAAGCACTCTGGATGGTATTAACACATGACTAACAATTTCTGCTCTGCAAAGTAATGCTAGATTGTGATTTCTCTTTAGCAAGAAAAGAAAAATCTAATATAGTTAGTTAAACATCCTCTTCTGAGAGGGGTGTGTGTGTGTGTGTGTGTGTGTGTGTGTGTGTGTTTAGAAAGAGGCAGAGAGACAGAGAGACACAGAGAGACTGAGACAGAGACAGAGACAGAGAAACAGAGTCAGAGAGAAAATTGACTTTATTTGACTGTTGTGTGGAGGTAAATACTTTTTAAATGACTGGTTTCTGTCTTAGGAGCCCCTCTGCCCTCTACTAAATAGTTGGTGGGAAAAGTGCAGATTCATTAGGCTGAAACATATTGTCTGTGCAACAGGATTGAATGACAATTTCCCAAACACAGCCAGTAAAGGCATACTTTACAACCCAGATTTTCGACTTTTAACCTGGAAACTTAACAACAAAGGCAATTCTGTTTGCTTTGTTCCCTTTCAAACAGGAAAGAAAGCAATATCTGCTTCATTACCAAACAGAGCAGGCAATATTTTATATTGCCATAGTCAATTATGTGAGGCTGGATAACCTTTCCCAGCTATTATGGTCTTCACATCTTTCTGCACTCATGTTGCCAACAATTCAGAAGTCGCTTCAAAGCATCTCTGCAGTGTTGGAAAGAGAAGACAGCTGGTACTGCTTAGAGAGAGAACTGAGATGGCCTGGCTTCTCATTTTACAAAACTGGGGCAACACACGTCAGACAAACATCACTGAGAGTTTGTGAAGTTACCGATCTAGCTCTTTCCTTTTATCGGGTAAAGCTTGTTTACTGAAACAATAAAAAAAAAAGTCGAAGAACTTTCACTGAGAGAAGCAGACAAAACACACACAAGAAAAACTCAATTGAAAAAATAAAGGCACACAATGAAATCTTCTAATTTATAGCAATGTTGTTCTCAAAGGTACAGAAAACTATACCACCAAGCTGATATGTGAATTCAACAGTTTTTACCTTCGAAATCTATTAAGCCTTGGATACTAAAATATTTACTGTAGGAATTAATACCTGTAAACTTCACAGAGATTTAGTGAATTCTGACAACTTGAGTCATTTTGACAATTGGATTATGTTTGATGTACCAGATAAACTATCACATAACTTTTAATAATGTACAATTTCCCTTCTCTAGAAATTTTATACAATCTATTTAGACCCTTCTTCTTCCTCAATGCTTCCCCTATCTAACCTCCCCCATGCCTTCTTTCTCTTTGTATTCTTTGCCTTACAAAAAAAGGACACTATCTCTAGAAAATACCCTGGCCCTATGGCTCTTCTAGTCTTTTCCCTCCAGTTCTCAATGTTCCCAAGCATTAAATATGGGTTGTGTAGAAACATATTAATTTGGAATAGGCAACCAAGACTTAGTTGACTGGTTGTGGCTTTCTATAATGGAGTCTGTCTTCTATTTTAAAAAAGCTTCTTTGATGAGGGGTAAGAATTATACTTTTCTGTGATATAAACACAGATATTTAGAGTGCAGTTAGAGGTGTGCTCATTCAGGAAATTGGCAGTAGTAGATTCTCCTTCAGGTTCCATGGCCTCACCTGATATGGTTATTACACTGTCAGGTATGAATCGCCTCCTTTTTAGCAGGTCTTAAGTCTAATCAGATGGCTGTTGGTTATCCCCAGGATATGCGTATCACTATTGCACTTTTTGGAATGCATTACCATGATGGTCTCTGTGGTTTATAGGTATTGCAATTGAATAGGACTATTGATTGTTTTTCCTTTGGCATCTTGCATAGGGCCTCCCAATACTATGAGAGCTATTTCTTGGGGATATGAGGAAGACTTCTAGATTGCATCCAAATTATTTTTTCTATGCCCTATCTCCAAAACCAGTGGTATCTTCAGCAATCAGGTCTTACCTTTCTGGAATGCAAACAGGGTCAATACCAATATATAACTTTTGAGATCTCTAGAAAATTCATCTCTATAGCTTCAGCTTAAGGAGACTTATGCAAACCATAGCATCAGCCTGGAGGGTGGGCTGGAGCCTGGACAGGGTAAATGGTGCTTTGTCTTTGATTTTTCACAGCTTAGAAAAATGTTGAATAGATATAAGCTTACACATTTGAAGGAGGAAATTTGGCTTCGACGAAGTCATGAGTTACCTGAGGTGAACCAAATAAAACTCAGTAGATCCAGGCTCAGAACTTTCCTTTAGTAACCTTCAGGCCAACGTTACTTCTTGTACTTTTGAGAAAACTTTCGAAACAACAAATGTTCACATTAACAGCCTATGATTCTATTTGGGTATTGCATTTCACATGTTCCCAGGGGAAACCAAGAATTGTTGCTAAGTTGTGTGCAAAATAAACAGAGTAGGACTCTCATCTAATGATTTTGAGCTGTTTATGCCATATTTCTTTGTTCTTGCAGACATATCACTTATAACTTGTATAACAATTCCCTAGACTTTTAGGGGAAAATGGCAAATATAAAATATCTGTCATGAATCATACATACTGAAAACTGTATTAAATGGAAAGCCTAATGTGGTTATGTTTAAGCTCTGCAATATATTCATGTTCAAAGGCCTAATTGAGAAAATAACTCTCAGACATAAGATAGATTCACAACAGGGAACCAAAACAAATGAGCCTTTATTGAGCTCTCAGTATTGAGGTTTTCACAAGACATAGTGAAATAACCCAGAAGAAATTGTGGGCTGGAAGGAGAGTCTTTCATATGCTGTGTTAGGGATACATTTTCTTAAGAGTCTTCCTACACTTCTGTTTTTGATTTGCACACAGCCTGTGGACAGTACCTCAGCTACCATTAAAGCTTATCTGATGGATTGTTCTTTTGACAATACTGTTGTTCTGTCAGAGTTGAGGAGCAAAAATATGAGTGCTATGCTGAAATCAGCTGTTGTTCCAGACACAAATTACTATCTGGAAACAAAGATATATCTTTCTTCTTCCACCATACCTTTGTGTGGTTTTCAATGAAATGTCATGTCCTTCAAGTAAGTCCTGACCAAATAAGCATGGCATATACTGTCAAAGAGACAGTTCGTTCATAATATATCAATAAAGTCTGTATTCACAGGTCTCATATCTAACAGATTAAACAAATCAGAGGTTAAAACAACTACGCCAATACTGAACATGTATAGACTTTTTTCTTATTATTTCTGATCTATACAACAAAACAGGTATTTCCATAGAATCTATATTCAAGTAGATTTTATCTGTAACCTACACGTGTTATGAAGAATATAGGAAGATGTGTAAAGGTCATATACAAATTCTGCATATTATAGAAAGGACTTCAACACCACAGTTACACATATTCTGAAGGGAAGTTGTGTCCAGGAACCAAACTCTGAAATACTACAGGTACCAAGGAAAACACAGAGGCAACTTAACACCAAGCAATGCTGACCACAGCCTTTGTTGCTTAACTAGAGAGCAACTGCTGCTAAGCCTCTTCTTAATGTGAAATTCACTGCTGTATAAGCCAGATAAAAGGAAATTTGTCCAGCTATAGAATCTGACCACCCAGTTTGTCCTGTGCCTTACCAAATGATCACTCACCTATTTCTTCTTTCTTCCAAGGACCTCCCTCTGTGCCTGGCAATTTAAAACTAAATCTATGTGTACTTTATTCAGTGCACGCAGTATTCATGGGTTCAAAATTTTCTGATGTAAGGCCTTATTGGGAATTCATAACTTCAAGACTATTACAACACATATGCTAATGTCAGTAATTGAGAATGTGAACATTTCTGTTTCCTTCACAAATGAATTCGAATTGTTTCCTGGGTAATAGCAGTAATAAGCTGATATGGAAACTAGCCAAAATAACATGACAAGACATAACTGTTGGAGTTTTAAACCTTTCTCACAATTTTTCTGATATTTCTCTTGTCCCAGTAGATTCCAAAGTCCATAGTTCCACCAGGTTCTCTATTCTCCCAACATCCCACTCTCTAAGCAAAAAATCAAGTACCTCAACATCATCTATACCTACCTGCCTCCTCTCTCTATACGGAGTTATAGGTGATTAGGAGATCTTTCTACATCTCTCTTTACCTAAATATAAAATCATTCTATGTCTACTATGCTGAAACACAGTGCTGAAATGACACAGGAAGACAAACAAACAAAAAACCAACAAAAAATTTAGTTCCTCACTTAACCATGAGGCAAATTCTAAGATGAAGCCCTGGATTCCCCAAATCAGACTGATTGACTATCTAGCCAGATACACTCATAGACATCTAACTTGCTGCTTCTGCCTTGCCTTTGACCACCTCATGAAGCTTTCAAGGTTATTTAGTGCACTCAGCGAAGGTCAATGTATAGTGTGCGGGGTGTACACGTATGTCTTGTTTTGTCCCATAATGCCTTTCCACACAGCCATTCCTCCTGAAACCAGTTTGTTGAAATATAGCTCTATTTAAGAAATGCAAAAAAAAAAAAGACCAAATTTACTCGAATATAGTACCTATTCTTTAGAATCTGAGGATTTTTCCAGCATAATTTTTAATATTCCCATTTCTTCTCTCAATTCATGATATTTGGTAAAGACCATTTTATTTTATTCTCTAAGATGAGACTTTCCCTTGAGACCTAAACAACATTTTCTAGCAAAGCTGTTATGTCTGCTACAAAGTAAAAACCTCTCTATTTTGAAACATTAAAACTAAGAAATCCATTTTCTTTATGGTTCTATGGTAACACTATTTCGTGACCAGTAAATGTATACAGATACACTGCTGTCTCGATGGAGGATGGTAAGGGAATTCTGTTTTTTTTAAACTGAGGAAGAACTGGGAAGACTATGTTTTCATATCATCACATAATCTGACGCAATATTTTCTTAATAACTGAGTAAGGAACTGAAAGGTAACTGTTGATCAAAGATGCTCAATTCCCTTTTTTTGTTCCAAAACAGTAAGTCACTTGATCACCACGTCTAATAGTAGGTTTCATTTTTCTGAGATCCCCATCCCCATACAACATTTAAATAATCTGAGAACCAAGACTTCTTAATCCAGTGATATCTCAATCCTTGTTTTGGCACAAAAAGCATAGTACCTAACCAGTTCAATGTGAACATTATATCAGCATACCACCTTGTGTGGGTTTGAATGATTCTCCACCATCTGATGCATGGTGCTTCTCTAATGATGCTAGAATATGTCTTCTTGGTTTGAGCCCCAATACAGCTGCCATGGAAGCTTATGATGAATGCTAAAACTGAACTTCTCTTTATTTCACATTTTCCTGATCTCTTGTCTTCTACTGCTGTAGAATACCATAGCCAAATCAACTTGGGGAGAGAAGGGTTTATTTTAGCTTACAGCTTATAGTCTACCATGAAGAGAAGTCAGGGCAGCAACTAGAAGCAGAAAAGGAAGCAGAAACTGTGAATGAACACTGCTCTGTGGCTTGTTCCCATGACTGCTTCTTTGTGCAATCCGTGACAACCTGGCTGGGAGTGGCACGATTTACAATGAGCTGAGCTGAGCCATTCCACATCAATCATTAATAATGAAAACTATGAAAGACAATCTGATGGAAATATTTTCTAAATTGAGGTTCTTCTTCCAAGATAACTTGTGTCAAGTTGAAGAAAAAGACACCGTATCAGTGCCTCTCACAGTATAGACACAGTGTTAAGGTGAACAAATTGAGAGAACATTCTTACATCATAGTTTAAAGAATCTCTTATCACTTGAACTCTAAGGTCAATGTCTTAATTTGGGGTCACTAGCATAGAACCACAATTTTCCAAAGGAAACTGCATTGTAAGAGATTTAAGTTCCTTTGTTGCCCTTTAAACTAAGTAAATACTACTCTAATCCCCAGGAGTCAATTGTTCAGTTGGTTGTAGGGAGAATGTTGATATTTATCCCACTAAAGACTATGGGCTTCTAGGAGAACTGGTCCATTTCCCCATCATGATCAGTCTTATACTCCCAATGAATGACACTTGAATCAAATCACTAGAAATGTTGGTTATATCAAATTCCCAGGGGGAGAAATGTTATAAACTTGCTGAAGTTCACAAAAATGAGAGGTAGACCTAAGAAATTGGTTTCTAAGAGCTCTTCTAATCTTTCTGCAATGTGCAACCATTAATACAGAGACTCATAACTGGCCAACATGAAGAGAACAAGTGACTGTGAGGTGATCAGCGATAAATAGAACAAATGGGGCACCCATATCATACTCCCTCCCTCAATGTTCAGGGAACATGATAGAAGAGTGACTGGAAGGATTTTAAAATCCAGAAGTCGGGGAGAATGAGGCAAAAGTGTCTCCTGGACGTGACAGCACTGCTGCATTCATGGACTTACAAACGTAGTTATCTGAACAAGACCTGCACAGAATCAGACTGGTAAACATTTCAGCATTGATAGAGGATGGATGCACCATCCCACACTCCTACATGAGAAACAACTAACATTTGATAGAGAAAGATGGTTTTCTTCAATAGTGTGGCCTTGGTAGGTTGCTCATGTCCCAGTTGATGATCCTATACTCAAGTATATACTCAGTGTGTCATAAAAACAAAATATTACATGAAACTTGAAGGATAGAAGTGAAGAGAGGGACCCGGGATGAGCTTGAAGAGAAGGGGGACAGGGCAGTGAATAAGTGTGGTATGCAAAACTGTGCCAGGAGGCTTGGTAAGGTAGAGCAAGTCAAGACCCAGGTACTAAGTGGGCACACACCTGAGGCTTAGGTGACCCCCAGCTCCCTGCCAGACTCCCCACATGGAACAAGTGCCATAATTTTCACATAAAAGCAATGTAGACTCAAGACAGAATTCTCCATGCTAATGAGGTACCTAGAAGTATGGAGGGCATAGCCAATAAGCTTCCGTTTCCAGACATTCCTCCCTGCAAAAAGGTATTTAGTCTCAGGCCCACCCTGAGACTTGGGTTATGGTATTACGCACCCACTTTCTGCCATGACAATAAACTGTTTAGAACCATGGTCTGCCTCTTTTCATCAAGATCTACTGTGGGAAGCCATGAAGAAAGCTTTTGCCTACAGAGACACAGCCCTCTCTCCCATAGAAGGCCTCCCTGTGCTCCCAGCCACAACTGCCACCAAGCCTGCCTCTGCCAAGCTAAGCACAATCACCTCGCTGGGAAAAGCCAGAGCTCTCCCTTCCCACTGGCCCGGAGGCTAGATACTGTCCTCAGCCCAAGGGCCCCAACTCTGTTCTCTGCTCTTCTGTGATTCCCAGAGGTGCCTGGATGTCCAAGATTCTGAGAGCCCTATGGCCCCGACTTGTCGACTTGCTGCAGCCTCCCACCCCCACCAAGCCAGCTCCAGCTTCCCCACACCTAAGACAATGCTTTTCTACCCCTGGTCGGAAAAGCAGTGGGCATTGGGCCGCTTCCCTATGGCCCAGCTCCTGCCCCTGAGGCATAGGATAAGCACAGCCAAACTCTCCATGGGTTCTGCCCACCCCAAGCAACCATGCCCAGTGGCAGAGTGGACACAGGCCTACAAATAATTACATTTTATATGTTTATATGGAATCCTGAAAGAATAAATAAAAGTTATATTTTAGAAGAGAAAGGTGTTTCTCCTTTCCAATACACATTCAAAGTGAATAAAGTTACAGTTTACACATGTTACATGGTTTAAAAAAACGATAGAAGTGACCTTCTGCTCTGCGGGAAATTTAGGCAGCTCTGTAGACAAAGACTTTCTCCATGCTTTCCATGGAGGTTAACAAAGAAAAAGACAGTCCTCAGTTCCAGACTGTTTATTGATTTTTCATCATGGAAAATGGGTGAATATATTACCCTCAGGGTGGACCAGAGATTAAATATCTTTTGCAGGAAAGAATGTCTGGGAAGGGAAACTTATTGGCTAAACCCTCAGGGCCTATAGATACCTCATTAACATGGAGAATTCTGTTCTGATCTATGTATTGTCACGGTGCTATGTGGTTAGGTAATGGGTCTGGTCAGAAGCAGGTGAAGCTGCTATTGGGCTCTCTGGGTTCCTGGGCTTCCAGTCCACAAAACCTTACCAAGTTTCCTGGCACAGTCCACTGCCCCAAAGTTGTCCATGGCTACCGAGGTGGCATGGAGAGAAAGGGCTTGTTAAAGCTTGACACTTTAGGTACTCCTCTTCCCAACTAGGCCAAAGAAGAATGAGCTCAGACAAGTAAAAATTTCATGGTGAGAGTGCCTAAAATCTTAACTTGGGATCCTAGGGGAAAATGCCGATGAAGGGACATTATAAAGTCAAAAGAAAGATAACTGAAGCTTATACTTCTATAAAGAAGAAAAATTGTTTGGACAAATCAATGTACAGCAATACACTATCATAGGCCACTTAGCTTGTCATCAAAATTGCCTTAGTCTAAGTGGCTTGGGAACAACAGGAACATATTTCTTAAAATTCTTAAAGATAGGAAATCTTCACTCAATATGTCAGGAGCTCCAGCATGCAATGCGAGCCTAGTCCCTGGTTTACAGATGGCCCCTTTCAACTATCTTCCCATGGGGGAAAGAGACAAGACAGTTGTCTGGGGTCTCTGCAATAAAAGGCTAACCCCATTCATGAAGGTGTTGCCCTATCACACAAGCCCCTCCCAGAAGGACTTACTTCAAAGCAATATTACATTGATTATGTATGTATTAGGAGAGAAATATGAATGTTTTGATCATAACCACCACCTTCGCCCATATTTCTATCTCACCTTCTATATAATAAACCATTGTATACATTTACCACCTAGAAAGCTGTTGCTATTTTGTGTCACGGGTCATACAACTTACTAATTTTTGTATACAATTTCTTCTTGACCTCTAGTCTGTATATTGCTATTTATGTACGAACATAAATTCTGTCAAAACAAGTTAAGTTTTTCACAATGCATATGATCAGAAAGGAAAGGGCGGTCGAAAATAGTTGCCAAATAATAGTCTTGGAGAAAAACACTGCTTGTGTGTGTCAGTACTCTCTGAGTATTCATTTCCCAAGGGCCAGACAGCCAGTGGGAACACTCTGTCTCCTCTGCCTTCCTTATGCATCTCTGCCTGGCCTGCATCTTATAAAATTTTTGTGCCTATAGTTATCCTCTCAGAAGCTACAAATGGAAGAAACATAATTTGTATTAATGTCACTATTTCAGTAATCTAAATACATTTTATGTTTTAAATATCAAATATGCTAAAGGATCTCCCAAAGGGGATAGACTGTATTGAATTATACTTTCTGTGTAATAATAATGCAAATCTTATCATTCAGTTGTACATAGGTCCCAACTGCAGACTTTGGACACAGGAAGTCCTTCGTTTATCATGCATCTTTTTTTTTTTTGACACACACACACAGGAATCCTTCTGGATCTTTCATTATCTCATGGACATGCAGGTTTTTTCAGATCACCCCATGACTACTTTTGCAGCAGTCACATCAATAAAGCTGAGCCTCACTGGAAGGAGATAGGAGCTCTTTCAGCAAAACCCCATGAAGAGCATTCTCCTGTGCCTAGAAAAGGAACCAGCATTTAAAAGTACAGGAAAGTATCCCTCCACACATGCAAAGGTTTGCCTGCCTTGAACTGCCAGACCGTATTCTATCCCTCCATCCCCAGCTTTTCAATGACCCCGCCCCCCACTTCCCTCTGCTTGTTACTTTACCTCCCAGAATTAAATTTTCTTCTCTCTATGCCTGGAGCTGAAATGAAGTTTTATTAAAAGGCATATTATGACCAAATTAAGTAGAGTCTTTTAAGAAAAAACAAGCTGTGAGGTTCACTGACAAAGAAGTTATTGCAGCATGTGATGGATGTATTTGGCACTGACTTTACACAAATGCTTTCAGGGCTGCACAGAGACCCAGATGACATTACTCACCTGGGTCCCTTCACCTTTTCAAACTTGCTTTTAAAGCTGTACGTACAGACTGAGGTCACTTGCTGATCATCATGATTTAACTGAAATGTCCATGCATTATTAAGCCATAAGTCTTGTTTTCAGAGAATAAAAACACACACACACACACACTATACTGACAACTTTCCCTGACCTGGTCTGCAAAGTGTAGAGCTATGATTGAAGGCTAAGAGGACTCCAATGGTGCTTGACACATCTATATTCTGGTCTTTCTTTTTTCCTCCAGACTTCTGATGGGCACTCCCATAATTAATGGATGGCCATTGTAGTTAATTAGAACTTTTTGACTGGTCCTGGTGTATCTGAATATTGTGACAGAGAATCACTACAAATGAAGATAAAGCCATTGTCAGTATTTACAGCTCTATGCTCCCTTAATTGAATATTTAAGATAGATTGGCATATAAATTGGCTTATACTTTTCTTTATAATTGGTAACAATAACAAAACTGAGAACTCAGTCTTGACCCAAAGACCAACACATACAAAGGCAAGATGATGATCAATTTAATAAAATAACTTATAGAAGACAGATAACAGAGCAGTTTCCTAGAGAAAAGCATTCTTCTCTGGAAAGTCCACTGTTCTAGAAATGTTTGCCTGTGTTATGCAAGGCTGTGTACTGAGTCTATTATTGTTTGGCAAAGTGGATTCTTCCATTTATAAAAGGAAGATATGCAATGTCAACTATTTTACTAATTTATTTTCTTTACTCCTTAAGCTTCTCTCTTCCAATTAAAAAGTCATTTCTATATAGTAATTACTTCCAAAATAAGCACATCATGTAACATCTCTTGAGTAAAGCAATATGCACAATTAAATTTCAAATGTCAATTAGCTAGCTGGAAGCATTTTCTCTCCTCATGTGTGTGTGTGTGTGTGTGTGTGTGTGTGTGTGTGTGTTGGGTGTGTGTTGTATGTGTGTGTACACATGTTTAAAATGAAGTCTTAACCATTTTAAAATATATTAATTAATTTGGTTAAGCAACCTCAAAATCTTCCTGTTCTCTTTATCACTATGAATAAGAAAATATAAAAACATCCAGTTTCTGCATCCTGACATGCATATAGTCATTTTTATGATGCCAACTTACAATCTATTTCTAGATGACTAAGGTTCTTCTACTGTACTAACACTGCAAAAGACAATGAACTTCCTTGAACAGTATTATCTATATGATACTTAGATTAGGCTATATTTCATCCCAAAGAAAACTCAACCCTTCACACACGAGTATGAAAGTCTTCATCAGAAACTAACCTTGCCATAATTTGGTCTGGGATTTCTAGTATCACAAACTATGAGAAAAGTATTTCTAGCATTTTAACCACCCAGACTGTTGTGTTTTGTTCTTCCTGCATTGACTGATTTAGAGGGAGGTGTATCCTTGTATGTAGGAGACAGAAGTTTTTGGATACACATTTGTATGAAGAGAACAGTCATGGTCTATATTTTTCAGAGAATATGGTCCTGAGAAAGTAGCTTCCATTTCCAGCAGAAACAGCAAAAATAACAATAGCAGCAAGACATGCCTTCTTGGGGCTGGAGAGATGGCTCAGTGGTTAAGAGCACCCAACTGCTCTTCCAGAGGTCATGAGTTCAATTCCCAGCAACCACATGGTGGCTCACAACCATCTGTAAAGAGATCCGATGCCCTCTTCTGGTGTGTCTGAAGACAGCTACAGTGTACTTATATATAATAAATAAATAAATCTTTAAAAAAAAAAAGACATGCCTTCTTGGTAAATCTTTGGTTATTATTTAAGGAGAAAGGAGAATAAAAGTGCTAGTTCATCTAGTTTGTTTTGAGCTGAATAGTTTTTGATAAAACAGTAAGTTACAGAACACAGGTATATAACACTCAAGGACAGAATGAGTTATTTTATACATAAGATCTATTGTTAAAGAGATAAGAATATTGACAGTATTCAGAATGTCTTATTTAACCTAAGTCTAAAGTTTCCCAAATCAATTATTTTGTATTACCTAACCCATCCACAGTCAATGAAGAAATTGTTCATGAGCAAAAAAAGGAAATATTTCATGGATTTTGCAGATGTATTCAGTGTTTAAAATGAGATTACAGGAAATGGGATTGAACTTCACATTAGAAATTAAGGCACTGATAATAACATGGTGAAAAAACATCCCATCATTCCAACATAATTGATAACACTCCTTTTCCTCAGGAATATCTGGGCTATTATCCAGACACAAGGCTAGCTTTGCACCTACGCACCAGGATTTATTGGGTCATAGTTTTTGTTTATAGCCTTGCTTTTGTCATATTTAGTGATTAAATAATTAAATGATTTCATAGAAATCTAAACTTAATATTTCTCATTAAAATAAACAAACAAACAGGTCTTTCAGCTTGTGCTGGATCTTGGCTTGCTGATTAAAGAATTGCCCCCTATGCCCACAAAACCCAACCTAGAATATTTCATGAAGTTAATGTTATGTTCTTCTTTACATAAAGAGTCTCAATGTACAACCATTTTTATTTTGTTGCTTTTGTCTGTTTGTTTAAAAGAATAATGGTGTTCTGTCCTTCCTTCTCCATCAGTACTGACCATCTGGATAACAACTGGAGTAAGGAGAAGAAGAACTTGCAATCGTAATTCCAATACTGGAAAGCACACCCTAAGTAAGAATATTAAAAGAAGATTTAATCAGGATAAGATAAGCAATGATGCATATTTTCATTTAAAATTCTGTGTGCTTAGTCTGCCACATAGACTCAGCATATGCATTTAACACTGGAGAACATGAGGAAATAAGGTATAAGAACTTACCACCTGGTTCATCAAAACTATTCAGCAGACAAAACTCTTCTGGATTCTGACTATTAGGCTTGGAGACATACCTCAATGTGATGATATTCAGTTCATAGCCCAAGAAGAGGATGCAGGAGCTCACGAGAAGATATGGAGTGAATCCCAAATGCCAAAGCAAAATGCTTCACCAATTGCTCCTGCTAGAAAGACGAAATAAACGCAGATGGGCATAGAATACTAGTAGGGCTCACAAATCAAATTTTGGCAGAACATTATCCCAAGTATCCTAAACAAACAACACAAAAAGAAGAAATATTCATAAATGATTAGGACAGTTTTTTTAAAGGCTCAAGATTAGTAATCAGTGTTGAATAAATGTCACCCTTCATCCATTTCCTAAACTCTTCCCTTTCCCCAAATAGTAATTCTGGAAGCATACACAGTAGCATCCAGTGCCTCTTCCCCAGCCCTATCAACACTTTCTACCTTCTGTTCCAATGAATGTAAGTAGAATCATATTGTATTTGTGACCAAGCCAGTTCAATCAGTCAACAGGTTGTCCAGGGCAGGAGCCAGGATTAGAAAGAGAAAAACAATTAGACAACATTGTAGCATGACCCCAGACAGTTGGAGCTGAGGGCAAGTTTATTTTTTCCTAGTCTGCTTTTGTAGCATTTTAATTACATGCAAGTAATAAGGTCAGTTCTAGGTTAAGGAACAAGTAAGACAATCATACAAATAGTCAAGGAACAAGCAAGGCAATAAACAAAGTCCTGTGATCACTGTTTCTAAGGGCTTCTCAGGATAACCAAGATACCTGAGCCTACCTCCCTGTTCTAGGCCAAAGTCACATTCTTTCCTGAAGTCTACTTCTTTGTTGTAGCCTAAAATCAGATTCCTGCCTGAAGCCTACTTCCTTGTTCTGGCCCAATGTCAAATTCCTTCCAGGCGACCCCAAAAGCTCTCCACGTATTTGTCCTTATGTGATTAACTTTCATAACTTTGTAATTTTACGTAAATAAAGTGTGGAATTTTATGCTATATTTATTTGTCCACAAAACAAAAGAAAACACTGAGATCAGTTGGACCGTTGGCTCAGTCAGTAAAGTGCTTTCTCTTAAAAGGATAGCAACCTGCATTGTGATCTCCAACAGCACCCGCACAGAGGCAAAGTGGTTGTAATACCAAATTAGATGGGCAGAGACCAGTGGATCTTGGGAGCTCACTGGGAAAACAACCTAACCAAAATGGTAAGCTTCAGTAAAAGACCTTTTCTCAAAAGTAATGTGCAGAAAAATAGAAAACACGTAGACTCTTCCTACGGCAAACACACAGACTCATGCAAAACACACACACACACACACACACACACACACACACACACACACACACACACACACACACTGTTACTTGCCAGCCTAGCTAAAATCAAAGCTCAACAAGAGCAATCTGATGCCTCACAGAAGCAGCAGCCCACATGGGGACAGTTGAGCTTCTGTGGGTCAGAGTTGAAGCGTTCCAAGGCATGGAAGTTTCGGTTTCCACGCTTATCTCCTTTTGTTATTTTTTTTTCTTCCTGCCATTTTGATTATTATTGAACTTGTAGTTACTCTAACTTTTAAAAGCTTTCACAAAAATACTTGTATATCCTCTGAGGCACGGGACCATTTTAGCATCTTTTCTGATGAAACCCCGGCTTTAGTTTGCCGCAGACACTAAACTCTTTCCTAGTAACACACTTTTCAATCTCATTTCTGGCTCTCCTTATAATTACTTCTTGTGCTTTTGTAATTTTCTACTGGTCTTTTTAATTCCATTCTGCGTGAGAGCTGATCACATGCCCTGCCTGTGAGGCATCCATTACTTTTGCGGGGAACTCTGGAGCCTGTCTTTCTCTTGACTTTCACTTCCAGAATCTTTTTGTCCTTGGTTTTAGCAACTCTCCACATTTTGCTCTGGAACGATTCATCATCTCCATTGTCTTCACCAATCACTTTTGTTCTAATTGCAAAGCTAAATAGATTAGATTCCTTCATTGTCACTTTGGAAGCTTCTCTTTCAGCTAAACATTTCTAATTATGGCCTGACTGGGTCCTAAAATTAAGATCGGAGCTACCCTATTACAAGAGCACAAAGGGAGTCTTTTATGTATAAATAAATCTCTAGTTAGGTTTGCCCATGTGATGGAGAGGCTTTCTCATGCGTTTTAGTAATTTAACTATCAGCATCACCATCCTGCAACTATGAGAGACTGCATATAAAAATAATGAATAGACCACATGTACAATAGAACTCTGACCCATAGTCTATCTAATCAGCTCAGGAAACCATTCTGTTACAAAGCAAGTGGATTTGTGGCCATTCTGGCCAATGCCTACAACAGTCTTGGAAGTCAGTAATAACCCTTATATGAATAATGTCTTATTTAACAACTGATAACATCCTTAATGTTGCCCCTTTGTACAGCTCAGAAACAACTCCCCAAGGCAATCAACATAGGTTGTCTCACCTCCATGTTCCTCATGCAAACAGCCTCCAGTCAGGGCAACTCTGGAGCATCCTACTCCCAGACTAATGCTTTTCCCTGCCTGATGGTGTCTCCAGAAAATGTAACTGATGGTGGCGGCCTCCCTTCTTAAAGTCCAAAGTAACTCTGCTCCTTTTCATTTTCATGTTCTTTGTTTCTATCTACAATTAACATTCATAGATATTGGAAGAATTTTACTTTTATGTAAGACAAGAGTTAAAATGTATACATGTGTCTGTTTCTCTTTATTTTGCCTCTAGAGATGTAAGACCTAAGTTTTATTTGGTATGACTTTTAGCTTAAAATCACGCTAACAACTGTGGCCTAAACAAAATTGCTATCTTTTATGTGGTGGCATTGGAATTAATGAGCTCTGCCTTATGGACTATTTGTTCTGGGGCAGATAATGAGAAATGTACAAATGTCACAATTCTAGCTCAGTGATGATGTCTTTATAGCCTTTATTTCACTGAATTCCAAGGTACTGACTTAATACCTTTACATATAGAATTTGGTACAAAGATAAGGATAAGAAGGGAAAGTGCACAGATTTGTCCAACTCCCACCTGAAGAAGCAACTCAGGAAAATCACAGCTGTCCTGATGACCAGGAAGCCCATAAAATGGTTTTGTTTTCATAATGGTCAGGCAAGAGATCTCCAGTTCCACCAGCAAAGTACAGAGATCTTTCATCTTCACCAGGAACTATCATTTTTGTTTAATGTTAGTGTCTCACATTAAACTAAGCAGCTAACGAAGTCTCTGGTACCAGAGCCAAGAGAAGTTCAAAAATGGATCTGGAGCAATGGCACAGTGAGTGAAGTTCTTGCTGTGCAAGTCTGGAGACCTGAGTTTAGATTGACAACCAAAGAAAAAGAGCCCAAGAGTAGACATAAGAATCGGAGAACCCCCGTTGAAGGAATCAGAGAAAGGACTGGAAAAGTTTGAAGGGGCTCGAGACCCCTTATGTACAACAATGCCAACCAACCAGAGATTCCAGGGACTAAGCCACTACCTAAAGACTATACATGGACTGACCCTGGACTCTGACCTCATAGGTAGCAATGAATATCCTAATAAGAGCACCAGTGGAAGGGGAAGCCCTTGGTCCTGCTAAGACTGAACCCCCAGTGATTGTTGGGGGGAGGGCGGTAATGGGGGGAGGATGGGGAGGGGAACACCCATAGAGAAGGGGAGGGGGAGGGGGATGTTTGCCCGGAAACCGGGAAAGGGAATAACATTCGAAATGTAAATAAGAAATACTCAAGTTAATAAAGAAAAAAAGAAAAGAAAAGAATCAGAGAACCACTCCATTCACACACTCACACACTTGGGAATCCCATAAAACACCAAACGGAAGTTATAATATATACACTGAAGACCTGGCACATACCTGTGCAGGCCCTGTGCATGTAGCTTCTGTCTTTGTGAGCTCCTAAGAGTTTTGCTCAGTTGACTCAGAGGGCCTTGTTCTTTACTCTTCACTACCCCTTCTGACTACGACACTCTTTCTGCTTGTTCTTCCATGAGGTTCACTTAGCTCTGAGGGGAGAGAGTTTTACGGAGACATTTCATTGGTGAGTGTTCCAAGGTCTCTCACTGCCAGCAATGTCTGGCTATGGTCTCTTGTGTTTATTCTCATCAGCTGCAAGAAGAAATTTCTCTGCTGATGGCTGAGCAAAACACTGATCTGTTCCCAAAGTGAACGTGGCCTTGTTCCTGTTTCTTGAGAGAGAAAGAATAGGAAGTTGGTGGGTAAGGGAGCAGGATAGTACCTGACGAAAGTTGGTGCAGAGGAAAGAATATGATCGTCATGTGACTTCTTTTATTACTTTTTAATAATATTTTAACTCTTTGAAATTCTCAAAATTTCATTTTAATCATATTTGTCCCACAACTCTAAATATATCCCAACTTCCCAAACCCCCAATTTACCCAATTTTCTTCCCTTCCTCATCCCCATGATTTCAATATGTTCTGCCCAAATACTCAGAGTGTGGAACATGTCCTGAATCATGGTGGGCTTATCAATTGTTATACCTTGATATTTATATTTATTTTTAATTAAAAATAATTTAAGTTATGTCGAGAATAATAAAGGAAGATTCATAAGGTCACCTGTGGTTCCACATATACACCAATGGGTTAGTACCCCAACATACATACACACAAACACACACACACACACACACACACACACACACACACTCACACACTCCCAGAAATGACTTTCAAAAGAAAAAAAAGCCATTTTGATCTATAAGTTTGCCATCTAACTTATGGACAGTGCTAGCTACTCTGCAGAACAGGATTTATTTTCTCACCTCAGGCTTCCCAAAAGCTGCCCAGATTACCATAAGCATGGGACTACCATGAATAACAACCAAAAGAAGCGGCCACTGCTGAGTTGTAGTACTTCTGCTCTGGTTTTCAGATACTTGGGTATACCATCTCCAGTTTAGAATAAGAAAGAATCCTCCTCTTGGGATTTGTAGGAAGGGCTATTTCTTCATATAGATCTGCACACATGTATATATACATACAAATGTATGCATGCATGTATGTATCTATGTATATATGTACAGGAATTTGTGCATGTATATGAATATGTGCATAAACTTCTCTACACATACAAGTGTTACGATAGCATATTTCAAGCAGAGTGATTGCATAGCAAACAGCATTGATAATGAAACTGAACAAGAGTGGAAAAATAAATTGTGACAATTAAGAGGGAAAGTTAAGTGGCAAAGTACCATGTAGTTCAGGGCCAGGGTTCTCTGGTGTGAGAGGTAGTAATTAGCCTGTGTGCTGTGTTCTAGCTTGTTCTAGTTTCCATTTAACCTGACTAGAATGCGAAGTGCTGTTTAGAGTTCCTGCTGAAGAAGAAGACTGGGTCTCATCATTACGTATCCTGTAGGGTATCCACCCCCGAAAGCTACATTTCCAGAAGTATGTGCTTCTGAACGCCTAACTGAAAAGAAATGTTTGTAAATCTCAATTACAAGGCCCAGCATGAATATCTGAAAATATGCTAAAGGCATAAAATTCACATCAGAGTCAAATTCTAAAATGAAAATATTATACAAAATATTTCAATTACTCACGCATTCCTATGGCTCCTGGGGGGGATTTTGAAGGTAGAAAAAGAAAGAGAGATTACCTCTGTGAACAGCTCCCTGATCATCAGCATACGCTGGGAAGAGAGTTGGGGAGGGGGTATTTGCTTCCCCTCTACTCTTTGCAGATGAGTGACAATCCTCTTTCTCTAAGAACATGCCAGGTGCCCTTGGCAGCTCATCTAACCCTGAATCTGTCTACCAGGAGCTTCGCTACAAGTTAGTGCTTCACTAAGGAAAATGCTTACGGACTCTAAAATTAGGACATGGGTTGTTTAAGATGACAGACACATGGAGCATAATTTGAAGGACTTAATTATACATTTCTCGTGCCTATAAACAAAATCACAAAGAGATAGCCATGCTCCCCTGCAGAAAGGGAGAGACACACAGAGAGAAAGCGATCTTCATAAAGTCACTCACAGACTCACATGAAGTGTAGTTTCTAACCTCACTAAATTAATAACTGTAGCCTGACTCAAATTTCCCTTCCACTAAGCCCTCATCGAAGCATTTTAAATTCTCCCACATTTTTATATGTCTGTACTTGATAATTAATCCCCCAAGCACACTGTAAAGCTTGGCTGACACAAATGTGCCTAGGTTTCTAGAAGCATTCGACTGAGACTGTGATGCAGGTAAACATCTAGAATCTGATTGGAACATAGGGGTGAGGGATAAAGGCTAGGGGAGGAATGAGAAAAATGAAGCCACAAAAATCAACCAAGCAACTCTTCTATTTCCAGAGACAACAGAATTCACTGGCTAGATTAAAAATTGCCAAGAAATTTTATTACCATCTTATTTCCACAATGTAAGCATTATTAAATGAGAGGAAACAAGAAACCAATTCTGCCGAGCTGTGAATGTAAATAACAATAATAGGAAACGGGGTTGCACACGGTCTCTGACCTCTTGGGTCTCAGGCTCGTAAACCACCTCTGCTTATGGCAACAAATACTCCAGGGAAATGTGATATCCAGGACCGGTGAAATTGCATGCAGAGTGGAACAACTTCCCATCCGCGCCTCTTGTGCATTCCTTACCGTATGATTTTAAAACTGCTCTCCCACAATTTTGGTCTCATTTCAAATTCTATCCTGAGCAGCCACGTTCTAAACTGAAACCATTTGTTGATTTAAAGTAAATAAGAAAGTAGATTATTTGTATCATTTGCAATTGTATACTTATTTCTTGGAGGAGATGGGGCATGTATGTGTCTGTGCTTACAAACAGATGTAGTAGGATAGGTTCACTTCCCCATGCATGCTCTTGTAAAGGCCCACTGACAGATGTTCAGTGTTTTCCACTATCACACCCACCCCCAACTTATTTTTTCTGAGAGAATTTCTCAGTGAACCTGGAACTTGCCATTTCATATATACTGGCTGGGAACCAGTGCCTACCCATAGAATGAATTTCCTTTTTCTCTCCCAATTCCTTGGGAATCCTCTCATCTCCACCTCTTCAGAGCCAGGATTACAGACTCGCACTAGTACACATAGCTGTGGATGCTGGGTATCCACGTGGAGTTTCTCAGGTACTTTATCCGCTGAGCCATGAAAATGATATCCTTTTTACAAATAATTTCAGAATTGTTAAACGAAGCCATATGGTAAGTATGGTGCTAGAAGTAAGCCCAGGCTATCAATGTAAGGCTGGATTCTTCAATCAATGTTTACTGAAAATAATCACGATCAAATAACAGCAACTCAGCTACCCCTTAAAGAAGAGAATAACATGAAGTTGTAGCAGGAAAATACCTGAGCTCCACAGCTAGTGGATAGACCACTATACTATCTCACACAAAATTAAACAACAACAACCAAAAAAAAAAACCAATTAAAATCCATTTCCTATATTCAGATAGAAAAAAATGAACAATACAACAAAAAGTTCCATTTGCCAGAGGACATTCTTAGTAAACTATAAAACATTTATAAAATAAATCTCTGGGGTAGATATAAGATCCAGGTAAATATTCTAAATTGTGCCCAAATGACAAGTTGAATGAGTGAAAAAGGAAATTCACTCTAGGATTGTCGGTATCAGTCATGGCTGGCCTTAAGTGAATTTATATGCTCGGTGATGTTTCAATAAAATGTCCTAATTCTAAAGAATGTTCCAGAATTTTTTCAAACGGATTCTAAAAGTTATGTAAGAGAAATGTGATGGAAAAGGCCAAGACATTTTTGCTAAAGGAGGAAATACAAGCCTGGTATATTATAGCATTTTAGAAAGTTAAACCATGGGTAAAGGTGCTACAAATGATAACAAGATAAAAAGACAAGGTGGAAAACTCAGAAACAGCTCCAAATAGATGAAACTACAGACACAGAGAGACACCGGGTCAGTTTAAGGAATCGGCTTTATACATGTTTTAAGTTTATATTCCCCAATTCCCCTAATAACACATCAATTCTATTGAAGGACTCATAAGAATCACATTGGCATGGGGGGTGGATAGGAGAATCGTTAATAACCTTGGGGAGATATATGACACTTTTGTAAACAAAACACCATGTAAAGAAAGAGTGGGGAAAATCCTAACTGCATTGAAACTTTAATCTTCACTAAAAAATACAAGCCAAGGATGAAAAAAGATATAAGGTATTTAATTGAACTACCCTACACAGGGGACTCTATTCATCCCAGAAGTCATAGGCTACCAAACAAAAAGTCCAATGCCAGGTGCAGGATACTTTCCCTCAAGTTGTTGGTCAGAGGTATCCAAGTGACCATAAAAACAATACAGAATATTGTCATTTCTCTTGGTTTCCCACCAGTACTTGCTTTTGAGGTACTATGGCTGATGACAGCCACATACATTGGTCACAAGATACAGAAAAAGGTAACCACTACTGACCAGGAAGCTTCTTCCCAGGTGGCTAGCTCTAAGGCTACTAGAAGGTGCCGTACTGGGCAGGTTACTGTCAGATCAAGGTGGCAGCAGCAGCAATCTTAGTCGTCTGTGAACTCTGTGAATTTCACAGATGAAAAGATATTCCCATGAATGCAAAGTAGCAAAAAATGTATGGAGATAATCAACTATTTCTGATTATACGTAGATACTGCAATGTTGTTGGACAGGCTACTATGCAGCGTTGGGCGCCACCAACTAATTATTATAACTTAGGTATTGCAATGTTGGGGAACAGACAACTACTTCTGATTGTACGTAGGTGCTACAATGTTGGGGGGCAGACTTATCCAAGGCTTGCTTAGAGGTCCTGATGAAAGAACAAAAGAGAAGCTAGTTCTGTGTCCTTGCCCACAGACAGACTTGGCAAGGTCTAATCTGGGGCTTGGACCAGAGCCTGGGGGAGTCAAGCCTTCAGCTCCTGAGAACCTGAGTTTTCCCTCTGAAAGGCTGTGGTAGGCCATTGTATACTCAGTCTGACACACATTAGATAGTCTGTGTTCACACTGTGCAGCAGTGCTTGATAAGCTGTCTGCTAGATTGTCCTATTGTGTGATAGCTTTCTGCTGACTTTCTCCCAGTTTCATATACAGTATAAAGTATGCTGTGCTACTTAGCAAATATGCTCGCATGAGCCATCAGCTTATGCAGACCTCCTGGCTCCAGATTTCTGTATTATTTATTTTCTCATACCTGATCCTCCCCCTCAACATGTATCAGCTTGGGACCCTCGTTCAGGTCACTGAAAATCTTGCTGAGAACTCAGGGATTGTTGGGGAGCTCACAGGCCCTAGAGGTGAACTTACTATTACTTTGCTCTGTGGACGTAGTATCAATCTGCTTGTAAATTTGTATCTACCCTCCTGTTTTTATAGTGACCCTCTCAGACTTCATAGGGAAGTTTCTGTGTGGAATAGATGATAACAAATATGAAAACTTACAAGTGGTCAATAATAAGCAATAAGTCACTGAGGAATGCTCAGTCACAAACTGGACATCCATAATACACCCCTTTCCCCACGGCTCCAGGACTATCACAAAAGAGAGGACAAAAAATGGTGACAGCCAGAGGTTGGAAAGGACCACTGCAAACAGTGGTCTGTGTCATGGCATGACAGAACCACTATACTCATGAACTCTCTGCAGCTCTGGTTGTCTGCACAAGATCAAGTCAGTCAGCATTCAAGTCAAGTCAGGAGAGTATCATGATCTTAGACCCCAAACTGTCAAGTTTTGAATAGTTGAGTTTCTGGATAAGAAAACCAGTTTTCTTCAAAGGTTTGTCTCCTAGTTAGATTAAGCATATTCCAGTAGATGGGACCATACTCAGAAGCATAAAGGACAACACAAAGTGGCATTGAGTCTCTTGGCCATTAAATTGTTTTAAAAGAGAAAATGAGTTGTAGGGGTAGGAAGTAAGAGTGGATCTAGGAGGAGTGAGTGAGAGGAGTTGGGGAATGAGCTTGATCAAAATGCATTGCATGAAATTCTTACAGAATTAAGGTTAAGAGCTTTTAAACAGAAAGTTTGCAGTTGATATCAAAGACGCAGAAATGCTAAGGAGTGACAATATTTAAAGATGGACAAGCACTGAAGCCCTGCTGCCATGAAGATGGAGGACAATGCAGAACAGCCAGTGGGGAAGATCCCTCTGCAACTACCACTGTGAGAAGAAGCCTTGGCTCAGAGGTGTGAACTGCTACTTTAACTTCAGCCCTTCAGAATTAAAACAATACCTTCACTGTTGGAAGCTGCTAGACAAATTACACTTGGTTATTTCTTCAAGGAGGAATGGAACTGATTATCCCAGTAGACATTTAGATACATAGATATCGTCTGAATTCTTAATAACAAGAATACATATTGCATATGCTAATGCATTTTTAAATGATAAATACCAACCCCAGTTCATGAAGCAGGTTTATTTTGAACATCCTGGATGAACAGAACCGGATAGTATGAGCTGACAACCTCTCGGATTTTAAATGAAAATATATGAAGATTTAGTTGCTTGAGCTCATGTAGTTTGCAATCTATTGTTAACTGTATAAATTCGAAAAATGGATTGATCTTTAAATGAACTAATGAGGTTTTTCTGAGAATATATTTCTGAGTACAGTTGGTAGTGTGGGAAATATTTCATCCAAAGAAGTAAAAATATCAATAGCAATAAAGAGACTTGTCTTTTTCTCCCCCGAAAGAGTCAATGTAAACCATAAGCAGTGATTTATCTTACCACTTTTTACAGAAAATCGCTGCCAAGTAGAAATAATTACACTTGGCCTGCATATTTTACTGCCATTTAAGTGATCAACCACACATGAAACTGTTCTAGCACCCATAAGTAACATTTTTAATTTTTTCATACATTTTTTACTTGAATGAATCTCACACTTGAAATTATATCAAACGATATTTAAAACACTCAAAACAATAGAAATATTTACAGTTGTGACATCCTTGAAACTTTTAGCCCACTGCGCTATGGCCTATCAAATTGGTACTTCTGTGTACCTGTGATATTTTTAGAGAATATAAACTTGCTTTAATGTATAGATTTCACTAACTCCACATTTGTTTGATATGTCTGTTTATAAAGATCTAATTTAGCATTTCAAATGATCCATACAAATCAATTTTACACCATCATGTTTTCCAATGGATTCTGACTCTTCTAAGGTGCATTTTCTGAAGATCAGAGTCCCAAGAGATTTGTGATGCTGGGTCCCCTTGGATTCATTCTTATCTCAATGATTCATACTTAAATAGTTCAGGTAGGGGGTCCTCCTTTTTCATTCTGCCTTCATAAGTGATTCGAAAGTAAACCATATTTTTCCTTTCTTTTGTTACTTTTAAATAAATACACAGACATTGTGAACATACATGTTCATGGACCTTTTCTATCTCCTCTCAAATCCACCCCTAATTCTATACCTACACAATTTTGTTTCTTCTTCATTTTGTGACCTCATTGAATTCCATTGATGCAACCTATAAACTCAGAGTAATGTGGCCATATACTAGAGCATGTTAGACATACCGGGGGTTATACCTTTAAAGAAAATTCTCCCTACAAACAGCTGTCAATTACCAATAACTCTTCAGAAGTATGGCTTGATGCCTAGCTACCCTCTCCATGCTAAGACTTTATCTGGCTAGAGCTTGTATAGGATTTTGTACACATTGTGATAACTGCTATGAGTTTACACATGCAAGGGCCCTCTTGGGTATGGAAAACAGTTTTCTTAAAGATATCCACCTCCTCTGCCTCTTACGATCTTTCTGTATCCTCTACCACAATTGATTCTGAGCATTAGGAGGAGGAGAGTTTGATATGGCCATCCCATTTATTGCCATTTATGGTCACATATTCTCTTCACCTTGATCAGTGGGTCTCTGTGTTAATTGTAATCTACTGAAAAAGAATTCTAGTTGATGAGATTTGAGAGGTGAACTAATCCATGGATATAATGATAAGTCACTGGGAGTCTGTTTGACACATGGACATTTAAAAGAATAGTGGAAGGAGGTTTTCCCCTTGAGCCTATGACCTATATCCCCCACATATTCTTGGCATCATTAACAGTTCTAGGTATTAGTTGCATTTTTTTTTCTTTCCACTCATTCAAAGTACCGTATAGAAGACAGAAATTTAAATTTCTCTTCTCCGAAGCAAACTAGAGAGTGGAAGAAATTGTTTTTGGCTATACATCAGATTGAATATCCATAAAGAACTAAAAAACATGACATAAAAACAAAACAACCAGTAAACAGGCTATAATTTTGAAGAGTTCTCAAAATAGGAAATACAAACAGCTAATAAACATTTTTAGAATTGTTCAACATCATTAATTATCAAAGAAATTAAAACTGCTTTAAAATTCATCTCACGCTAATCAGAAAGATTATCATCAAGAAATCAAATGATTTGCTGCTATCTTGGCAACTGGCTTCTTTTCATTTTTTCTTAGCTATGAAAGAAATCTTTATGATCCATGTGATGTAAACACGGGTAAAACTGGACCCAACTGCACATATTAAATTGCCTGACATTTAAAGTGAGGGTTTTTTAAAAAAATAAAACTTTTGTAATTCTGAAAAAAAGAAACCAGATTATAACACATGTTTATTAGTTTATGGGAAAAAGAAAAGTCTTGTTGACTGCTGGTAAGAGTGCAAACTGATGACGTCCCGATGGAAAACAGAGGTTCCTCAGAAAACTAGAAACAAGATTATCATATGATCCTGTTCCATTCCTGGACATATACCCAAAAGACCCTACATCCCACTACCCCCTAAACTTTGCCTATTACTTGGCTCTGTGATGTCTATATCTGCTCCTATCAGTTGCTGGGTGAAGCCCCTCTAAAGATGATTTGAAGAGGCAGCAATCTATGAGAATAGCTGACTATAAATAGAAATCATTTCATTGGCTCTTTTTTGGCCAGTTGTGTTTGGTTCTATCCTAGGTCTCTGAGTTCCTGGTTCCTAGTCATCCCAACAGGGCAGTGTCATTTGTGGGTTTCCTCTCATGGCATGGGTCTTGAATTGGACAAATCATTGATCAGCCACTCCCATAAGTTCTGTGCCATCATTACAGTATATTACAACATCATTACCAACACATCTTGCCAGTAGCCCAAATTGTAGGTCAAAGCTTTTATGACTGGGTTTATGTCCCTGTTCCACCACTGGAAACCTTGCCTGGTTATAGAAGATAGCTGGTTTAGGTTCCATATCCCCCATTACTAGGAGTCTGCCCTAGCATCACCTTCATAGATCCCAGTGAGATTCCATTACACTAGGTTTTCATATTGCCTACTCCAAGTGCTTCACAATTCTAGTCATCTTTCCCAGTACTCTTTCCCTCCATCCTTCCCCCTATACCTAATCCTATGATCCCTCCTGTTCTCATCCCTATCTGCCCCCAGTCTTCCTGCAAAATTTATTCTGCTTCCCTTTCCCAGGGAGATCCAGGTACAACCCCACCCGTTCCTTTAGCCTTTCTTTTTACATATCCCCATCATTATCATTTATTTAATACCTAATATCCTCTTATAAGTGGGTATATACCATGTTTGCCTTTCTGGCTTCAGTGTACCTCACCCAAGATCATTCTTTTTCTAGTTCTATCCACTTGCCGGCAAATTTCATGATATCATTTTTGAACAGCTGAGTAACATTCCATTGTGTAATGGACCACATTTTCTCAATCCATAATTCAGTTAAGGGACATCTAAGCTGGAGAAATGGCTCAGTTACTAAAAGCTAGGCCAACAACCAAAACCATGTACTTTTTAAAAATCATTTTTGTCAAGTTTATTTCAACACTGAAGAAAACGCCAAGGAGGCAATTGGACGTGTATATTTATATTCTAGAGACTGGTAAAGTCTGAGGAACTAGGAATGTAGAGAGTCCCTGATGCCTTGATGTGGACAGTGGTAATTTAGCAGAGAAGATTCTTAAGGAATAGAAAGCTCAAATATCAAGTCACAATGCATCCAAGTGTCTAGTGATCATAAAATTAATGGTGGTGAAAAGTCAAAGATTGCTGACTCAGCTTGCTTTGTTTCCTGCCTCTTCACACACACACACACACACACACACACACACACACACACACACTCCATTTCTGGCCTATCTAGTGCATACAAATTGATCAAAACCCTGCTTGCTTTTCTTCTTTGCTTCCTTTTCGTTGCCTCTACTCTCTGAATCTCTCCAACAACCTGCCCTTTATTCTTCTCCATCATGTAACTATAGGATATTGACAAAATGGATCAGTTGTTTCTCCTGAAGGCTGTGGTTATTACCTGATGACTCTTGGCTCCGTTTTTAGTGAGGTCCAGTTTCAAAGCCCTCTAAGTATCTTACTAACTCCTATCTCATAATTCTTCTGGACCTTTCTCCTACTTCAGATAGATTCCAGTGGACACGAAATGCTTTGATTTCCTTCCACTACTGATTATGAGTTTATTTTTGTGTCTGTCTTTATATTTACTTTCATCATTCTACCAAAACAATCCTATACTGTTCTACTATATACCTTTCATTCCTCTTATTCTTTTTCACTTAGACCTGTCCTACCATCTTCTACTTCTTTTCAACAGTTCATATTTCCCCATAAAATTTTTACTCTCCTTTTTTAAACTACTACCTTTTTACACTCCCCTCTTCTCTCACCATATCTTGTCTAAATATACCTTAAATCTCAGCCTACATCCTACATCTCAATTTCCTTTTCACTGCTTGCCCTATTCAACTCTAGCTCCTATTTTTGTGATTCTCGTGAAATTACATCCAGGAGAGCACTTCTTATCCATTCCAGCATGTAAGTTTCCTGCTATATTTGACTTTATTTCTTGCTCAGAATCTTATGATGGTTCACTAGTAGTCTTGCTTCCTTCTGCCTTTTAGTGTTTCCTCTTGTACTGTGCCTGGGTTCTGCCTTTGGGACTATACTTTTTGCTCTCTCTATTCTTCTTTCTGGATAATATTATACACTCTTCATTAATGATCATATATTCAGTGAAAGTGCCCAGCTCTAATCATTTATTTCTGGTCTATTTTGAGATTTCCACATTCTAGACCAATTATCAGCTACATAGAAAACATAAGCAAGCTAGACAAAATAAATTCTCTTTCTTCTTGGCAGTCTTAAACTTTGAACATTTTTTAACATGTTTTAGGCTTAACTAATGACAAATCAAGAGCTCATCTGTGAATATATATGGTCTGAACAATTCAAGAAAGCTACAGATAAATCACCCAAGTCCCCAAAGGTAGTTCTCATAGTTTTTCCTCTTCTTGACTCTGGCATCACTTTTTAAAAAACTTGCCATTTTTTTTTACTTAACCACAAAGGTAGTTATAAGGTGTTCCTTGTTTTGAAAAAAATGGGGCGTCTCCAAAGATGGTTCTGATTAATAACTTTGGAGCCTGGAAAAGTAAAGGGCACATGAACAGAGAGGAAAACAAGAATAAATGCCAAAGTCCTTTTTTTTCTGATGAGAATGCTCTATAGAAGTCAAGACATTTCTCAAAAGAAGAAATAGCACTAATGGCCAAACTTTTGAGAGTGCTATTGTATAGTGTGCCTGAATGGTCTTCTATGCTGTGGTACTGAGATGCTGATGTAAGATAATCAACAAGCAAAAAATGGCTTTGCTCTATCAACTAGTTCAAATTGGGAGGTCTAAATAGGGTAACTAGAAGATGAGGATACTAAACTGTTTCTACCACACTAAGAAAATGCAGTGAAAATCCAAGGTCAGCACACAGAGAATGTACAGGGAACTGTGGTATATACAAAATTACTAGCAGCCACATTCATTCATACTCCGTGGGTGTCTACCTTGGAAGAGTTCTTTGGTGATATAGGAAGAGGTGGTGAAGTATGGGCTAAGTTTTGACTTCTGGTCCAAAGTGGTAGACTAAGGGAAAGTCATCACAGTTTATAAGATGCCTTAAAATAGACCAAGATTGATGTAGGAGATGATTTAGTAGCTTTCTCTCTAGGGTTAATGACCCTAGAAGGAGAAATAAAATAGACATCAGAAGTGAAGGGAGGAAGGGAAGTTCCCAGTGAAGTGGAATTTTGTGTTTGTTGGAGATTCAGTTGTATCGTGTGATGTTTTCTAGAAACACCCTTTCTGATGAAAGGATGTTTTGCTGAGGCAAACATGTGAGGGAATTTGAGATCTTTGGAAAGAGTATAGGTAGAACACAACAGACAGTGAATAATGCTCTTGCATTAGTTCACCTTGCAAGGCTTTGCTAGTCTCTGCTGATCTTTCCATATCATGACTTCATAGAGAGAAATGTGCCAAAGAACTTATGGTATCCTGGCTGCTTCTTCCAACTCATGCCAATTTGGCAGAAGAACTCTTCTCAGTTTCTTCTGGATTAAGCCACTGATACTGCTGATTCATGTTTAGTGTTTGCTGACTGGACTGTACTACTGCTACTGATTCATGTTTGGAATTGCCCCAAAGAACTACTTCTAAAGAAGTTCACATCTTCCTTGTCCTATTTACTATCTTTTCCCCCTAACTTTGGCTAGTTGGCTAGAAGGGAGGTTGAAACATTTTAAAACCCTTATTAAAGTAGGTTTTTAAACACACACATACACATACAGAGAGAGAGAGAAAGAGAGAGCATGGGAGGTAAAGAGAAATAGAGATATATAGGTGATAGATAATAGATAGATAGATAGATAGATAGATAGATAGATAGATAGATAGATAGATAGAGAGATAGATAGATAGATAGATAGATAGATAGATAGATAGATAGATAGATAGATAGAGGAGACAATAGATATAGAGGAGAGACATCTAAGCCTATATTCTAGTTCCATCAATTTATCTGTAAATTTTATGATCTTGTTTTTTCTTTACAGCTGAATAGTATTCCATTGTGTGTATACATTTTTGTTATCAATTCACCAGTTGAAAGAAATTTAAGGTGTTGCTATTTCCTAGCTCATATGAATAGAGCAGGAATAAACCCATGTGACCGAGCTATCTCTGTGGTAGGAAATAGAGTCCTTATGGAGTATGCCAAAGAGTCAAAGAGCTATGTCACATGGCAGATCAACTTTTAGGTTTTTCAGAATTATACAAACTGAATTCAATATTGACTACACCAGTTTGCAATTCTACAAACCGTACATTTCACCTTTCCATTTCCTTGTATGCTTATCAGCATTTATTTTTGATTATTTATCTTAGTCATCCTAACTAGAGTAAGATAAAACCTCAAAGTAGTTTAAATTTGCATTTCCCCAGTTACTAAGGATGCTTAGAATTAGTTGAGATATGTTTTAGTCATCTTTACTTCTTCTTTTGAAAATCCTTTGTTAGGTCCATAGTTCATTTTTCAAGTAGATTGCTTGTTTTCTTGATTCTTACTTGAGTTATTTGTGTATCCTGGATGTTAGTTCTCTATTGTAACTATAACTGGAAAATATTTTATCCCACTATGTATGCCACATCTTCACTCAATTCATTGTTTTCCTCACTGTACAGGAGTTTCCATTTTCCTAAAACAATATAATTTCTAATTTTACTGCAATACACACCCTTGTACATACAAACATTAGAGGTTATTGTCATTGCTATCAGTTATATCCAGAACTTGTTAGCAAGATCTTATTGCTGAAGATACCATATTCTTGAGCCACAGAACATGAAACTTTTAGGCTGTTACTGACCTGGAAGTTTCATTCCTACTGGCTAGCTTTCGTAGTGCTGGAATGCTCTGTGCATGCTACTGGGTTGGGAGGAGTGATCAACAATATATCTGGATGTGTTTCCTTTGAGCTATAATAATGAATGACGTCACAAGGTATGCCCACTGGTGCAACAGTGGCACAAACGATATGGGAGTAGTGAACCACTTTATGGTTAGATTTAAAACATTCTTCACAAAAGAAAATTTATATCTTGTACCATTAACTACACCAAAAATATATGTATATCTATGTCACAGTATCTAAGGTAGGACATAATACTGCTAAGTATAACATCATAATAAACTTCTTCCTAGGTTCTTGTCAATATTCATATATTGGACATCTCTCTACTCTCAAAGCTTACAGTAGACAGAAATTAACACAAAGACCTACAATTAGTCAACAGGTAAATTTCAGCTCAAAATGGGTCATTTATATTATACCCTCTTTCTCCAAGACTCATGGATAATCATAAAAGAAAGGATTAGGGCTGGAGAGGTGGCTCAGTGGTTAAGAGCATTGACTGCTCTTCCAGAGGTCCTGAGTTCAATCCCCAGCAACCACATGGTGGCTCACAACCATCTGTAATGAGATCTGATGCCCTCTTCTGGTGTGTCTGAGGACAGCTACAATGTACTCATATATAATAAATAAATAAATCTTTAAAAAAAAAAGGATTAAAAAACTTTAAGTGCCAAAAGTAGTAGATGTCTTCAGTGAAATGGTATTCGATAGACATTTCAGTACTACTGCATATATAAACTCACAAATGTGACTGCACGCACAAGATCAAGTCAGCTAAACTCTCATGAGTAAAAAAGAGACTGATGAGGTTGCACCCATAGCTGAGAAGCTATTGGTAATGGATGGCTGCTGGGGAATGAGGTTGGTTGAGAGGGGAAAGTTATGGAAAAAATGGAGGATGAATTTGAAGAGGAAAAAAAGATGATGGGTTTAATCAAAATGTGTTATGCAAACATATGAAATTCTCAAACAATGGAAAAGAAAGAAATACTTACAAAGGGAACAAAAGAATCAAACAGTTTGCTTTTGTGACCCAGGCAAGGGCAGATGTCATCTCAGTTAATTCACCTGTTACAACTATGTAACTGGGGCTAGGAAATCAATAAAGAACATACAGCTGTTTCTCAAAACGCTAGGAACTCGAGCCTCCAAAACCAATGCCATTGAGATCTGCTATGGCCTCCCTTGCTGTGTTCATAGTTAGGTGACAAGTTAAAAAGGCAAAATTTGAAATGTAAGCCTACCAAGCTCCCTAAATTCATGATTTACAATAGAAGTGTGATTGATATTACTATATGTCATGGGGAACTGTAAAGACAAGGAAGGTCAAACAGTCCTAGTCTCAAGTCTAAGATCAAGATTGTCTTCCAGCTATACATGGACTGACCCATGGCTCCAGCTGCATATGTAGCATAGGATGGCCTTGTTGGGCACCAATGGAAGGAGAGGCCCTTGGTCCTGCCAAGGCTGGATCCCCCAGTGTAGGTGTATATGTGGGGGACAAGGGGGTGGATGGGTGGAGAACACCGTTATAGAAGAAGGGGAGGGGATGGGATAGAGGGCTTATGTCCGGGAAACCAGGAAAGGAAATAACATGGAAATATAAATTTTAAAAATCCAATAAAAGAAAAAAAGATTGACTTTCAGATATCAAAGCAAATCATGACAATTAGCTGAAGTATTACCAATAAATAAAAAAAAACTTCCTGGATTGTAATCCAACCAACTTCACCAGCAAGTGCAAGGCCTTATATTGGAGTTTGTATGCTTTTCTGTAAGACTGTATAAAATATATGGAGTCAGTGCTGGGGTCTATGAGGAAATATATGTGGAATTATGGGTAAGCAGACCAACCCTTTAGTAATTAGGGTAAGTAATTCAAGACAGCTTGAATAAATACCCCTTTGGAACATTAAGTCCAAAGGCCTATGAGTCAATGCATATACGTGAGTTATTTAGAGAAATGTACTATGAAAAGCTGGACAATGGCTACATCTTCATATGATCTAGGTCATCTTCATGACAATCAACAGCATCAACTGTGGTTTCACATATTGAGTCCACCTGTGGTTGTGGGTTCAGCTTTCTCCCCAAGGGTGTCCAGACTGTAATGCACACTGGGCTGGAAGGATGAGGTAGAGCCTGGAATCTGTGGTGTCTGCAGGATCCTTTCCAAGCTCGAAGGTGAAGGGGCTTCTCTGAGGATTTTAGTGTTACAGCTCTTTTAGACAAAGGCCTTCTCTGAAGCTCTTCAGTGAAACAGCTTATGTGAATACACTTTTTTCCGGGTGACAACATATGAAACTTGGAGAGTGAGAAGGAGTTTTTAAGATGAATGTAAAATCATTGGCTGGAGTCTAATGTACTGCAAATGCTGCATTTGTACAGGGAAGCATTCTAGGAATACCAGGTACTTGCTAGGTAGGTTCTTGTTGCGAAAGTGGAAGTTGAACTTGTAGATTTGCCAAGGGCTATTTGTTCGTCCTCAGGTTAGGCTTCCCAGACACAGTCAGAGAAGAGGTAGTCCTGCTGAAAAAATGGATTCCTCCGTTTTGCTATGAACTCAGAGGAGCTATTCAGACATGTAGACTTCAATCTTATGGAGCAGTTTCCCAACAATCAACAGGGTTGGCTGGAGTGTATCACCTTGATGCTGTGTGGGAAAATTGAGATACACATGAAGTATCAGTCCTGCCAATAAGCCTTTGCTCATAAGACTCCAGAGTGTAGTGTTTTCATGAAACCCAAAATTAATGTATGATGTGTCCCCAGTAGATAAAATACACCCTTGAAAACTAGCCCAAGAAAAACAACATTAACCTTATAGTCACCAGTCTGGAGATCTACATGGAGAATTGATACTTTCCATACCTGTGACCCGAAGCACAGCTTGAATGGAACTCTTGGTTCTCAACATGAGGAATCCTTCACAAGATGTACGAATGTTTTACTGAGTCAAATGCTACAATACTTCTCTAGCCATCATGTCTGTTCAGACTGGTCAGTCAGGAAATCAACATGGATCTTTGTCTCTAAAAGACTCACAATTTGGACACTGTCTTTAGAGTTTTTGAGTGAACAGATATTCACAACTACCAACCCTGGAAAACAGATAAAAGAAACACACTACATCAGTCTCTGAAGAAAGGTGAGTCTGAGTAACATGTAAGGAAAACAGCTTGCTGGAACATAGGCAAGGAGGTATATGAGAATAGACAGTGCCATGGTGCCCAGGAACAGAGACTTCCAACTGCACCCTTTATAGTGGCATCAGCAGTGTGACCTGTGTTTCTTTTGTGACCCCAGTTCTGGTCATTTTGGGGAAATGTAGGCTGGCTCCTGCTTTGAGAGGACTCTGAGTGGATCCTAGTGTATGCAGGGAGATAGTACAAGGTGATCATTGAAATCCTCTGGCCCCACCACTGACTTGAACCTGTCACACAGGTTGGCTATGAGTAATACGCAATCAATTTTATGGCAGATGCAACCAGGTAGTGCCCTGCCATGAAGCTATGCTTGGGTCTCTCCAGACCTAATCCAAGGACTGGGACTTGGGAACCAAACAACAGGCCAGAGCAGAAAATGGCTGAATGTATCATCTTCCTGGGAGCTAAATATATCACACAGTTCTACTGGCTGTTATAGAACTTAGCCAATGCTATCCTGGACCAGAGAAACTGTGTGAGAATATGCCCTAAAGCTACTCTGTCTATTCCAGGAGGCTATTCATGCATAGGACAACTGTTCTGTGAGTCAGGAAGAAATAATGGGCTGGCTTCTCCAATGCAGAAACAGGTAAGAACAGAACTGAAATTTTGCTATCAGGCCCTCAGTGAGCATCATGACAGGCTTCTGCATCCTGAATCAATTGGCTTTGCTCTTGCTCCAAGAGCATGATGTCATGAAGGTTCAAAGGGAAATATAGAAATAAGTTCAATTATCCTAGAGCCAGTTTCATAACTAAATCCAAAGCTCTTCAAAGAAAGGACAGGGAGCATAGATGACTTCCACAGGTAACATTAACAAACACCTGCTAAACTCAAGTTTGCCAGAAAGGTACCAGTAAGAAAACCAGTTCTCTAAAAGGTCCCAGGCCCACTTCACATCTGACAGTCTCTTGAAGACCCCTCACCCAGCTCAGCTTAGCTTACTACTCCAAAAACATGACACCCAGGAACTTGGATAGTTTGACGAGGGACATAGTCAAAGTTTTGGTTTCTTCCTTAAGTAGATTATCTCTTCTTCAATTAGGCATGAAGAAGAGGTTATGAAGTCAGAAGACAGACATCAAACTAGGAAATCAAAGGAAGAAACAGCTTTTCCTAGGTATCAATTAGGCTTCATTGACACCATGAACTTGCTACTCAGGTAGAATTAGATGTGGTGATGCACACCTTTAACCCCAGCACTTGGGAGGCAGAGGCAGGCAGATCTCTGGGAGTTCAAGGCCAGTCTGGACTACATAGTGAGTTCCGGAACAGCCAGAGCTACACAAAGCAACTATGTCTTAAAAAAAAAACAATAAAAAGAATCTCATGGGTCTGAGGTGACGGCTTAGGAGGTAAGAACATTAACTGTGCGAGTTCATTCACCCCTTAATGAAATGTCCTGTTAGTGCTGCAGAAAGCATTAATATTCTGAAGCTATAGACATGAGACTCCTCTTGTAGAAAAGGCAGCTTTGTGATGGTCAGGTCAATCAATAAGTGTGTGTGTGTGTGTGTGTGTGTGTGTGTGTGTGTGTGTGTGTGTGTGTGTGTGTGTGCGTGTGTGTGTGTGGTGTTTCTGTCCTAGCCACCAGGCAAGGTTGCATAGTCAATACTCTCACAGTGATGGATGGCTTTATTCAATTTGAACAAGAATATCCTAGCAAAGAACAAAGCATCTCCATAGCAGCTGAGTTCACTCTGGAAGTACTTGTCAGGACACAAGTTCCCCACATAAATCCACTCAAATTGATCATCAATGTGAGGCCTGGCTGTCATGTCCAGCATTCTACTAGACAAAGTTCCAGAAACATATATGCTCCTAAGGACTGATAAACTTCAGTCTAGTGATAGTTTCTAGGCAGAATTTTGAGATAAGAAGCAGGGGTTTTTTTTGTAATTATTAGACTAAAAAATTAAGACAGCTTTGTGATGTATGAAAATGCTATGAAATTCCAATCTCATGTTCATAAATAAAATTGTGCTGGAACATGAACATCCTTGCTCATTTGTACTGCCCGGGCAACGTTCACACTGAATGAAAGAGATGCATTGTTGGAAAGACTTAAATATTTAGAATCTATCTTGTCGTACACCAAACTATATACCTGCAAAATTCAGATAGCAAAATCCTGATTCTCAGTGTCTCTGACTATGACTTTACTAAAGATAGATCTTTAAAGGGGTATCAATTTGGTCACATGTGGTCCTGTGTGGGGACCTCATGCACTAATGACTGGCCTCACAGGAAGAAGAGACGATCCAGACAGACATTTACTTTGGCAGACCAGGTGAAAACAGGGCAGAAATACTAGTGTTTAGGTAACACACCAGCATTTAGGTAACATGCCAGAATTTAGGTAGCACACCAGAATTTACATAACAAAGAAGGATGTAGAACTGAGTGACATCCAAATCATCCATCAAGACATAAATAGGAGCTCTGTGAATCCCACAGATGACATCTCTAAGGCCTGAGGTAGAGGTGGAAGTAGAGACACTCAGATCTGTACAGCCATCCTTCTTTTAGCTATGTGTTTGCCTCCATAGTTCTAATCAGCTCCAAGATGTTTCCCTTACACTGCAGCAACCCGGGAATATTATATCAAGAAGCATCTCCTGAGGCTGCAGTATTTAAACCTCTTTCAGCTTTCATTGTGATGGTGCCTTGTTTCTATGTCTTTCTTTGCCTCTTCTCTCTTAGAAATACATAAGACATCCTGGGCTGTTTTGTTACTGAAAGCTTGTCTCTCTGCATGTCTCATTTTAGAGGACACCAGGATGTTTGTGTCTCGCCTGCTCTCGCTAAAAGGACTATCAACATCTGATTGCTTTCCCGACTAGTGCTTCATGGTCATGCAAACTGCACTGGAGGAGAGGGCTTTGTTCTCGATCTGAAGCATAGAAGACTCTCCACAGTGACCAAGCAGGACCTTTTACCAGAACACAGAACATAACTCAGCCTTTCCAAGTGAGCACATGAAGTAATAAGATCTGGATAAAAGTGTTTGTTTGGTAAATACATTAATGTAATGAATCCATTGTAAATGATCAACCACGTTTTTTAAAGAGTATCAAGGGTGCATTCATCATATACCAAGAAAGATAACTCCTCTTCACCAACCTCTGGGAGCTACAAATAAGAGAAAAGCACCCAATCACTAATACCCTGGGATATTGAATATTTGTCTTCAAGGCTACCAATTCTGACGGTAACAGTACAGTTGGCAACTAATATGAACAAAAGTGTTAGTCACATGCCCAGATTTTTCAAGCATTATGCTAGGAACTAGACTGAAGGAAGACATGGTGCTAACCTTTAAAAAATAAACAAACAAAAAACAAAACAAACCTATAGGATAGGGATTTCTTTTTTTTTTTTTTTTTATTAACTTGAGTATTTCTTATACACATTTCGAAAGTGTTATTCCCTTTCCGGTTTCCGGGCAAACATCCCCTAATCCCTCCCCCCTCCTTTCTTTATGGGTGTTCCCTCCCCATCCTCCCCCATTACCGCCCTCCCCCCAACAATCACGTTCACTGGGGGTTCAGTCTTAGCAGGACCCAGGGCTTCCCCTTCCACTGGTGCTCTTACTAGGCTATTCATTGCTACCTATGAGGTTGGAGTCCAGGGTCAGTCCATGTATAGTCTTTAGGTAGTGGCTTAGTCCCTGGAAGTTCTGGTTGCTTGGCATTGTTGTACATATGGGGTCTCGAGCCAGGATAGGGATTTCTTAACCAGACCCAGGGGAGGTTGGGCTGGATAGACACGGTTGGAATGATAAGTCTAGGAATATTCCCTAAGGAACAGAAAATATTTGACTCACCTAAGTTAAATCTTAAAGAATAAAGAATTTAAAGAATATGAAATTAAAGAATTTCACAAAGTAGAAATGAGGACAAAGAAAAGGGCAAATGTGCCTCCAGGAAGAATAAAAGCGTCACATGAAATGTAAAAGGTATTTCTGTGATGACAGGAAAACTCGTCGTTCTCGCACAGGACTTTTTGAAGTGGAAAGCAGTGCACCTCTTTTTGACAAGGTAACACTCCTCTGAAATCCTCACCTCCCCACGGCCTGCTGGAACTGGCCTGCACCCTGCTTCCTTCATGTCCTCTTGAATCACTCAGCTATACATGTAAGGATCTGCTATTGCCCGGCACCACTACAGATCCTGCCGATATGAAAGCAACAAGCAAGAACGTATGCAGTCTTTAAGAAACGGTTATTTTAACGACCTAAAATAAAAGTAGTATTTTTAAAGTGAAAGTTCTCATTCAGTAGAAGAAGGTACTCATTGTGAATGATTTAAAAAAAAAAAAAAAAGAATTGTGGCAAACGAAGTTCAAGAACAAAGGGGGATCTGTCCGAGGTAGCTGTTGGCATTTTTTTTCATCTTTATTAACTTGGGTATTTCTTATTTACATTTCGATTGTTATTCCCTTTCCCGGTTTCCGGGACAACATCCCCCTAACCCCTGCCCCTCCCCTTCTCTGAATCGCAACTTCACAGGATCTTAATGTCAGGTGTTTGGTAGCACTGGCCATGTCTCAGTGTACAAGGCCTGTGTGAGGCTAGCAGAGAGCACAGTGAACAGAGTGGGATAAAGAACATTTCCAGAATTGGGACAACTCTGTAAGAGAGGAATAATCTTAAAAATTCCCCATAACCGACAGAGAGATCCATTGTCTGACAGTTAATGCGATACACTAACTTCTAAATAAACTAAGATTTAACAAGTTCATAGTTCTTTCTGAATGATGGTGTCATCGTAGCATGTTTTGTGAATGACCCTTTCTGAGTGGGGGTTCATATTTTGGACATAAGACTAAAGGTGCTTTACCTGCCTTTGTGTCTAAGATTTCTTTGCAGTGATAGCTAAGAGATAAGGAAGATTTGCAATGATTATTTTTAAGTGGGGGAGGTTTCTGAAGTGTTCTAAGTTTGTGTGGATACTGGACACAGGAGAGATAAAGGGCAGTAGGGAAAATCACTATGTAAGAGATTAGCTGGGGCCTCAGGAAAGACAATAGCTGATGGGGCTCAAAGGTGCCCGGAAACAAGAGCATCCTGTTAAAATCAGTCAAAAGGGATTCCCTACTGCCAACTCTTCACACAAAACACCCAGAAGCCAGCAGACTTGGTAAGTCAAGAAACAAGTAAAATAAATAAAGTAAAATAAAATAAAATAAAAAACAACAATATCAACAACAAAGGTCTATCCTGGAGAAGTCAGGCTTAACAGAATTGTGAAAAAACAGGGATGTCACTAAAGGGGACACACCCCACCATGTGAAGCTACAGAGGACATTACACAGGGCTCTGATACTACACTGGTTCCTTCGTGGTCCTGAACCACACTGTGTGATGGTAATCCTCTGAAAATGCACCAAGAGCTAATAATATATGAAGTCTCAGCATTCCCAGATATTATAGAACATTATTTTTCAGTATAAATGATGAATGACCAGCAAAGCCTCGTCATACATTTGACAAAATCCTACAGCACAAACAAGAGTACTGAAGAGAAAATAAAAGACCTGAAGGCTTTTGGTAGTTTTGTTTATTGTATTTTTGAGATTGTATTTACATTTCTCTCTTTACTTTCCTCCCTCAAAACTCTCCCACTTACCTTCTCCTCTCTTTCTTTTCTTTTCTTTTCTTTTTTAAATATATCTTCATAAATTTAACCAGCTCAGACCATGTAACATTACTTTATTTTACAGGGCTAACCATTTGGCACTGGATTACCAATTAGTGTGTTCTTCCCTTCTCTGCTCCCAGCTTTTCTCAGTTACCTACATTTATTTGTGTATGGCTGAGGCCTTCTGGGCTTTCCCTTATCCACTTGGGCATATCCACGGTGTCATCCTTCCTCAACTCACATTTGGGCAGTCACAGTGGCAATGCTTCATGGATGTAGCAAAAGTTCTAATGAATAAGTTGGAACAAGGGTTTTAAAAGAAGAAGAAATAACAAAACCAAACAAGAAAAACAACTTTAAAAAAAATTCTAATGATGCATTCAGTTTTATAATGAGGTACTCTAATTTGATATGAAAAAGAAAAATATCAGAGTAGGACTCTCAGAAATAAAAAATATGATCTCTGGCAACTTTACTAGGAGGGAAAGAAACTAAAGAATATCTTGCAAAAGAAAAACAAAGATAAAATACCATTCTTTTTTAATCAGTCTACAGGTTTTGGAGAAAGTAAATAAAATAAAATGGGAAAATGTTATTTTAAGAAAGACAAAGGTTAAAAAATAGACATGTATGCTTTCATATAAAATGGAAGAAAAATTACCTACAGGAGAAAAGAATGCTTTAGAGAATGCTGGGAGACAGATGACAATGCAGAGATATCCTCAAATTTCCTGTGAGGGCTAAAGAAAGACACTGTCAAACACACCAGCACTCTTTTCCCTCTCAGGAAGTTATTAAGAATATAGGTCACCAAAAGGAATGACTAAGGCAAGAAATCAAAAAATAAAACATTCAGAACACAGTGGATCCAGCTTAGAAATTCAGTAAAGGAACATTCCAGATGACAGGTACCAGATATACACAGAAAGCAGCAACTTACAACCAGAAAATAGATAGATAAAGAAATAGATGGCTAGATAGATGATAGACAGACAGACTAACAAATCCAAAAAATATAAAATCAATAAAAGATACAGGGAAAAGTCTTTGGGCAAGGAGGAAATGAATGGTGTAGATGGTATGGTCTGTGTTAAGTGTTGTTGAGAGTGCAGCTTACGGAAAGAGATCAAGTTCAAAAAGGAAGGCAAAAAAACTGAATGAAAAACCAAAGTTCTAGAGCCTGACCATGGGGACTGCCGGTGAATGATCATCTAACTACTACCAGAAAAAGTATCTTGTCTTCAAATACTTATTAAACAACTGACCATATAATCAATTCTAGTAAAACAAATTAAGCAAAAGGTTATGTTGGCAAGGTCAAAATGCAGAAAGGAAGTATGCTGAGGCAAAAGAATAAAATGGCTCTCCATTATATTACAAAGTAAGGAATCAACGGATGCTGACTATGTTTATAAAAAATGGTCAATATACTTAGATCCCAAAATTTTAGAACAAAGGAACTTGAAAAACATGATAGACTCATCCTTGGATAGACATGGGATGCTTAGGTTTTTTACCTGAATGAGTCTCACAAAATAATCAAATATTGACGATAAGTCAAGAAATGACTCTTGGAGTATGTTAGCTAGCAATATAGAAATGAACACCATAAAAGATGAACTGAGTTAAATGGTTCTGAGTAGAATTAGAAATGGCAAGGATATTGCTTTCACTAGAAAATCCTCTGTGCCATAAGCATGTGTTGTTTAACCATATATGTTATTATGTGGTAACTATAACAATGACTTTTTTATTTTTGAGAATATAATTACATCATTTCTCCCTTCCTTCCGAACCTTCCTTTTTGCAAATCCGTGGCCTTCTTTTTCATCAGTTGTTCTTGCTTGCACATATGTATACATTATATTGTATTGTATGCATATATTATATACAGTATATAATATTTGGTATGTCATATGTAATATATATTATAATACATACGTATATTCTAAATATAACCTGTTCTGTCAGTTTAATGCTACACATATGTATGTTTTCAAGGATCATTATTTGGTAATGGATAACCAATTGCTTGTTCTTCCCTTGAGAGACTGTTTCTCCTTTTCTCAGTTTTCCCAGTTGCCTGTAGCTCTTTCTGTAAATTTAAAGCTTCCTGAGATTTCTCTGTCTACTTTGGCATTGTCTATTGATGTTGTCCTTGTTCAGCTCATGTTTTTGCAGGATTGTTGGTGTGACTTTATGGGTGTAGCTTCTGACATTACTTGGAGACACAATACCACAGCAAACACCCTGATTCTCTGGTTTATATAAAATGACTTTTAACATTACTAAAACCAGAGTTTCAATGGAAGCAGTCTGACTCTAGAGGCCAGACTCTTAAAATGAATTAGATGCCTCTGCTGAGATTGATTTGGTGAAAAGAAAGAAGAGAAAATACTTTTTAACATATAGCATCCTATCAACCAGGGGCCTCAGGACAACAGTATCAGCAACTGCTGGATATTTGATATAAGCATATGCGCATGTGTCACGTTTTAGTGCAGATCTCAAGTGTTCCCCCAAAGGATCCTGTAATGAAGACATTATCCTCATGCAGCCATTTTCAAAGGTGGGATTTTTTTGAAGGTAGATAGACCATAAATGTTCCAACTTAGTGAATGGAGTAATTCATAGACTGAGACATTGGACTAGGGTAGAAACTTTAGAAGTCAGTAAGAAGAAGCAGGCCATTAGGAGCATGTACTTGGGGAGTATGTTTATCCCCTGACCTGTGCATCCTGTCCATGCCAAAAGCAATTTAGCTGGGCCACATACTCCAGCAATGATGTTCTGACTCACCATAACCTAATGTAATGCAACCAAGACCATGCAGTCTGAAATCTCTGAAACTGTAAGCAAAATTTGTTATTTTTAGCTCATTTCTCTTAGGCAGTTTGTCATAACAATAGGAAACTAGATAACAAACTGACAACCATTTGTCCTTACCCAAGATCCACTGAATCAGAACAGCAGGGAAGAGTAACATTCTCTCTGAAAGATTTTGATGCCATAAATTTAAGCAACTACTGTAAATTCTCAAAAACATTGAGAATGAACTCTAGGTTGATAATAATGAAAATTCTCAGGAATGAGACAGCCACATTCTTGACTTTCAATGAACAATTATTATTTTCATAAACATAGTATAGTGTGTGTCTTTGTATGTGTCTGTGTTACAATGTAGAAAGTTTCCAGAATCAAAGCATTATTTAATCATATTTACTCAAAAAATAGGTGAGAAGTTTTAGAATAGACATGTTCTCTAGCCACTCAGATGGAACTAAAGACAGAATTTGTTATCTATAAGGACTCAAAAAGAAGAATATAAGTTGGATTAAGATTCAACCAGACATAGATTGTATTAGAGTCATTCCTAACAACTTTCCAGTGAGGCAATATCCTAAGAGAGTGTGGCAGTCCCACAGACTAGACCAGCAATAAATATGCTAATTACCAAAGGAATTATGTTCATTGTGCTACTTACGTTTGATAAATCAAAGTAAAAATTAATCTATTTAATGACAGTCTTGGATTCAGTGAGTCCCTCCAGCTCAAATTCTTTCTGGATCACATTTTGATGTGAGAAATCTTCAGGTTACAAGAGTTCTCAGAACTTGAGATAAAAGCTATTTGTGTATGAAAAAAAGTTCAGAAAGCATACAGAAGGGGCAAACCTAAAAAGCCCAAAGCAAAACTAAAAGGGAAAAAATGGGAAGAGCGGATGACAAGGATGGTTGGCTGTGGTATGGTTCAAGTTCAAATTAAAGAATAAAGCCGATAAAAATGACAAGAATGCGGGGGAAAGACAGCAAATGTCTGTGTCACCCAAGACACCCGAGGACTGAGGCATAAAATGAAATGGACCTGCAGAAAATGGAGACTTAACAACCGCCATTACCTTTGATTTATGTAATCCAGGGTAAGTGCCTGTGAGAGCAACATTCAGTGCACATGGGGTTTCAATTCTTTTAGCCATTCTCTTTTAGGAAGATTTATGTGCAATAGCATTTACAGGTTAAAATTCCATAGCGAGGATGAAATTTAACTGTAAATATTGCCCTACATGCAATCTTGAAAATTTCAGCACAAAGTACTGAGACTGCTTTTAAATAATATAAATTATTTTCAAAGAATGTACTAAAGCAAATAGCAGTCTGTCTAACCTATGTCTCCAACACCAGTATGGCCACATTAAATAACCTCTTTATATTTCTCCCTTCCCCCTCATCAACAAGTTAATAACAAAATATATAATAAGTGTGTGTGTGTATGTGTGTGTGTGTGTTTTCATGGAAGAACAATTCATATATTTTTACTAGTAAAAATTAATAATTTATAAAATATTAACCTGTTTTGGGAATTAGATAAGCCAAGAGTTTCTTCTACTTCCCATGTACAGCCACATCTTTCTTAAATATACATTAATATATCACAGAGTGACTGTTTTGTTAAGTATCACTAGTACTGAAATTTCAATTCAACATCCATAACTATCACTACCTAAAAGCATCCAAATATGAATGCTCATCTTAAATAAAATTATTATCAAATAGTAAATAAATCACAAATTATCAAATATTTAACTGAAATTATATGTATCAGTCATTCAATTCCCTCCCTCTCTGTTTTTGAACACAATCAGCACAGATTTTCTTACTGTTCTTGTGCCCACACAGTCCAGTTCTTCCCGTGGGTTTGCAAAGGAATGGACCAAGGTTCTTAAGAAGTATTTTCTTAGTCCTTCTACTTTGGATCTACTTGCAGGTCCTTATTGAATGATATAATTGATCTTTTGTGATGTTCAAGTTTTTAGTGATTAGTGGAATAGTCAAGACATTTCTCTACATTTTAGAAGCCTCATTTTTGGCTGAAATAAAACTTGATTGTTATGAAACAAGAGAGTGAGAATTGTGCCTAGAATCAATAATAAACGTGATGATAACAAATGACAAGAACGTATCATTAGAACACAAGTGTGCAAGTCAAAAACCTGTCTGTATCTGTCGGCAGTCCCAGTGCTGTAGAGCGGAGACTATTGGATCCCTGGAATGCACTTGTCAAATGTTCTGGCCAAATAAGTATGCTACATGTCCAGTGAGAAACTTAGACTCAAAAAAAAAAAAAGTGATGCCTGATGCTGACCTCTGCTTTGAACATATGCGTGCACATATGCACATATGCACACGTTACACAGTGTCTTGGTACTTCCCTTTTTATTTCAGTTTCTTGCTCCTCCTACTAATACACTAACTACCAAGGAATCAGTTTCTTCAACTGGAGGATTATAAAGTTCACCTGATTTTTATAACTAAATTTTTGTGGCCTCTAGGTCTATTGCCCTACGTGAAGCCACTGCATGAGTAGATCTGTTATAAAACAATAAGAGCACACATCTACTGAGACGAAATATGCTTACGAAGGTAACCGTACTCTTAAGATATAATCTTACAATCACTGCCTTTGGTATTTTCCCAAATGAGGTGAAAATTTATTTTACAACCAAAACAAGGGACAAGTAAGACGTCCTTCACAAAGTACATGACTAATTATATTGTGGTCAAACGAGACTGAAAATAAATACCAAGCTGTTAAAGATATAGAGAGAACTTAAATATGTAAGCGAATTAAACTAATCTGAAAATATTACCATTGTGTAACATTCTGGAAAAATAAAAATGTGGATGGCAGTAATTACCAGAGTTTGGGTGAGCGTGGGAAGAGCAGACAGAGGAGATTTGTACAGCTGTGACAGTACTCAATGCCATGATAGTGGATACATGTCATTTTATGTTTGACAAAAACAACAGAGTATATACACAGTACGAACTGACTTTGCTGTTAGCAGCCATGTCTGCTGCTGCAGATACTGATGGAATGCTGGTGCACGTTGTTCAGTTGTAATAAATGCACCCTCTGGTATAGGATGTTGATAGGAGAGGCTATGGAGTGGAGGCTGTATGTATACAGTGTCACGGGGAATATGGGAAACTTACATAGTTCCAACTCAACCATCCTATAAGCCTAAAGCTGTGCCGAAATTATAAAGCCCACTAAAAATGAGAAACATTTCCCTGATGGTCTGAAACTGAACTTTATCTGGGAGTCTTGACAGCAAGGCTAGAAGTTATCTGGAGTATTTACACAATTTGCAATGAATATCTTAATACATGTGGCATATTTTGAGCTTTCCCTCTCCCATCTCATAATATGTCTCATTATCTGTCCAGCCTAAACACTCTGCTGTGGACAGTGAAGTAGAGGTGAGTTATATACCCTAGTACTGCATTCCCTACAGTTTGGCTCCCTCTAATGAATTTTGGAATTATAAAAAATATTTTCACGTCAACTTCTAGCCTTGTAAAATGAACATTCTTTGTTTACATAAGGTTTCCATTTGATCACAGATCTCTTTGTTTACATGTGCATTGTTTTCATAATTTCATTAAGGCTCTGCCAAGTCAGAGATTGCTGTTTCGATTGTTTGGGTATTCCTAATGGACTGAAAGTGACATCAGAAGAACACTCTGCATAAGCGCTAGTTAAAGTATTCTTCTCCTGTCTCAGATATTTTTTTTAAGTAGTACATCTGACCTTTAATGCAACATGCTTTTTTTTTCTGATAATAGGGCTATCTCTGAGAAGCTCATTTACATGGTATCACTATGAATTTTGTATTTTATTTATTCAAGGAGCAATCCCTGTCAATCTCCTCAAGGCCATGATTAGAATCTCTACATTTCTGAAGCTACCTGTCAACACAACTGTGCTTGAATAATTACATTCAGCAATCTATAACCCTGGGCAATTTCACTTGCTACAGCCATTTCTATGCTGAGAATTTTAGGTATCAGCACATAACCAAGTTAACAATAAAGCTCGTGAAACCGAACCTATTATCTGCCAAACGCATCTCTGGATACTTGTATCTTGGAGAGAAGTCTATTATAGAGATACTGACACATACACACCCCCACTGTCCCTCTACATACATACACTACTACTGATGGTAGATGCCATCTAAGGGCTGTCATCAGGCATAATTGGCCTATCTGCCAGAAGAGATTTAATTTGCTGACATAAAGCAGTCTCACTTTTTATATACCTGGGTTAAACTGATGTCAGATGTTTCAGTGAGTCGTAATTCCCACCCCGATCACTGACTATCAGTCACTGATTACAGTGGACATTGGGCGCTCTTCACTTTACTCGGAGATCTCAGGGGCTTTTTTTAGAAGGATTTTTTTTTCTAAGTCCAAAGACAAGATAGAATACCTCAACATCGCATGCATTTTTAATGACTCTCAAACTAGAATATAAACTCCTATTCAACATGCATTAACTCTCATCAGGATTTTAACAACTGGCCTCTCTCTTGTCTCTCTGTCCATGTTAGATACAAATCTCTGGTATAACCATGGTAGAGCCAGGGGAGTGAGGGCTTCAGAACATCTAGCTGATGGTTAAAATGAAGGCCGCTGAAATTAAGAGACAATACAGGCTCTCCTTCATCCCTAGAGTCCTGTGACAGCTCCCTCCATGTTCTAACCCCTCCTGCAAGAAAGAGGCAAATTAGGGGTTCTATTATTTATTCTCAGTGAACAAAGAAACCCTGAGGGGAATGCGGACTGTCAAATATTAAGAACAAGTGGTGCAATTAGAAACCAGAGTTTGGGTCTTAAGTTTCTCTATAAGGAAAAAAGAAAGAAAGTTAGAGATAGGGAGACAAAGAGCTTTAGAAAACACATATTCTTAAGCAAAATCTGAGAATTCATACCCAGCCTTCTCGTTCAGATTTCATTTGTTTCACCCTTGGAATAAAATATAAAGATGCTCAGAAATAGAAGCAAAATTGGCAGCCTGCGACTGGTGTAAAATACATCCAAACACAATAAATGACACTTCTCATAAACAGTGATCTCTGACATGATGGAGTGAATTGGCCACACCATGCACAGTGGAGGCAATGGTCACTCCCTCCACCTGAAAAAAAATGCTCTGTGAATATATGTGCCTTCGGAGAATACCCACTGGTATATGAAAATCTCTGCCAGATGACAAAATGCATTATTAAAAATAAATGAAAATTCTATATCCTTGGTGTAGAACAGAAGATTCTGTTTCCTTGTCCAAGTGCACAAGCTTGTTTGTAACTATGAGTATGTGAGGGTGCACAGTCCACACCAGGGCCACCAGGTGTCCATATTGCCCCTGCTATGGGGCTTGAGGGGACTCTGGTGCCTTCCCTTTACCTACTCTGTGATGTATGTGGGTTTTTTATGAATTTTCTGTAATAAAGCTCTTAGAAATTGGCTTGGAGACTACAATGAAGCTATACCTGAACAATGGGCCACTTGGGGTAGGGGGAGAATTTTGACTAGTCATGTGATTGTACTTAATTACTATCAATCTTTATGCTTTGACATTGCTAATCTACACACGTGGATGTAGGATCTAAAATCTAGAATCAATGTTATTTGCTGCATTGACATCTGGATGGAATAAAAGGCCAAGAATTACCTATCTTTGAGCTCTTTTCCCTACTCTGGTTCCAAGGGAAAGGTCAATAAGTTAATCAACTCCCCTTCTTATACAACTTATCAGTGAGCAACAGGCTTCAATCCCTGTCCCCTTTGAGATCCAGGAGCCAGCTTTACACTATGTTACTACAAACTTTACATCCCATAGCTCTCAATTTATACCCTGTCCTGAGTTGAAGTCATGCTACTTCCATATGACCCTGTCTGGAACATGGTGCCCTCCTGCCACATATTTGGGTTCCCTCGGGACATTGCAATGGATGAACAGGGATTTCATCATTCTCTATCCTTAAGGTGCATAGCCATGGTGCAACATATGGAGTGATTCGCACATCACATTTCATAGTTGAGTAATTCCTCTATGTCTCCGGGTGCTTTTCCAAGTAAAATCTGAACTTCTGTGACAGTTAATTCAAGACCCAGTTTCCCATTACTCCATGCCACAGCATAGATCTCCTTGATCCTCTATTTTTTTCAATTTAAAGCAGAGTAAAAGAGCTCTTGATAACTGCCCTGATATTTGTGCCACTACAGCACCCTTAGAATTATCTTGTCATGCTGGTCATTGTGGTTCATAGATGTCAAAGCTGTGTATGCTGTCTTAGATGTGTTGTCCCTTCTTGGGAAGCATGAATGCCACCTTTTGCTACCATAAAAGCTGGTTCTCAGGTGAGAGGTATTCAGGTCAGTTCCAGTTTAGGGATTTCTGGGATCTTTGTCTTCAGCAATAAGGACTTATCATCAACCTCTGGAGGGCAACCAAGGGAATAGCCTCTAACATTTAAGAGTCTCTTGAACAATCCTGACCATCAACTAAAAAGAGGGCTTCTCATGTCTGCTATTGGGGTTTTGCTAGATAATGTTTAGTTCTTAGAGGAAGCATTAATCCAGATGAGAGGAATTTCTTTAAACGATGTGTGTTTGTGTGTGTGTGTGTGTGTGTGTGTGTGTATGTTTATACACAGACTTACATGTATTATAGGTTTTTATTAGATAGGTAATACTATGTTTTTTTTACTACTTTTCAGACATATTTACTAATATTTTCCTCCTCCTCCTCCTCTGCCTCTTCCTCTTCCTCTTCCTCTTCCTCCTTCTCCTTCTGTATTTTCCTCTCTCCCTAATTAGAGCTATCCCCTCATTTTCCCCATTTTCCCAATCAGATTTCTTGTCTCTTGCCATTCCTCTCTATATTGATCTCCCACTTCCCCATACCAGAAATGATCCATTTTTATATTCCTGATTTATGCACTTACTCCAGGGTATGTACTCATGTCTAAGACTTGGAGGTAGAAGCCTCAAATGAGAGAGAATATGAGGTGTTTGTCTTTCCAAATCTGGTTTCCTAATTCAATATTATCATCCCTATATCAATCATTTACCTACAAAGTTCATTATTTCACTTTTCTTCGTGGGTAAATAGTGCTTCCTAGTGCCACAGGATGGACTATGAAAATTGGATATTCAATACCAAATGTTTAGTCCTGAGAACCTGTATATAACTAACATTATAAGGGAATATTAACATTATAAGGGTGGAAAGAGAAGGGGACATGATAGTTATCATCTCAAAATATGAAAGAAATAATTAAATATGTTTTTAAGTTTGGAAGAAAGAATTAGAATGACTATCTCAACTTTTTTCTCCCTTCTTAAATAAGTAACAGATACTTCTGCAGATGTAAGTCATGAAAGGAACATAGTTCTACTAATAAAACCTTTCTGAAGAAGGCTGCCTCCTCCAACACTTCTTTTTTTTCTTTTATTTTTCTTCTTTTTTTCTTTTTCGGAGCTGGGGACCAAACCCAGGACCTTGCGCTTGCTAGGCAAGCGCTCTACCACTGAGCCAAATCCCCAACCCCCTCCTCCAACACTTCTATACCAAACAGCTGTTCTGTTCTTTCTGAATCGAACGTAGTTTAAATAACACAACCACCACCTACAACATAAACTATGTCACACTTACCTTGTTCATGGAAAGCCACCTAATGTTTGATATTTTACTGCCATGATTTTATCGTAAACATTTCGAGTTTTTATGACAGGCAGCTGCTATTATCACATCATAGGCTTGTTCTTTGATATTCCAACCACCTTGAGTCTTCTTTAAGCTCATATCTGAAAATTTCTACTGAATCATCCTCCGAGGAGCCCAGAGATCTTCCTAACAACCACAGTAAGAAATCATTTTGAGATATATGGCCCCCAAGACACCTACTGTGAAGATTAGTGTTGTGTTGTCAACCTGACAGAATCTAGAATGGCCTTGGAAATGGGCGGCCAGGCATGCCTGTTGGGAACTATCTTAATTACATTAATCGATGTGAGAAGACCCATTTAAATTGTGGGTAAGACCATTCCCTAGGGAGAGATTATAATTCTTTTTTTAAAAGTGACCTTAAGATTAGCATGGTTACATTCATGTCTTTCTTCTTCTGTGACTGTGATTTGATCATCCTGCCACCATAATAGACTGTGCCTTGTCCTATCAGCTAAAATAATTCCTTTCCCCCTGAGCTGCTTTTGTCAGAGTATTTTATTACAAAAATGGGAAAAGAAAACTAAGACTCTCACTGACTCGTGGGCAATGCACGCCATCAAAAAACCTACTGCTCTGGGAACACAGGCTGTCTCTGACTCTGTGGCCTGATTTTGGGATCCTTTCCCCTAACTGGGCTACCTCTTGCAGTCTTACTGCAACTTGATATACCAAGGCTGGTTGATATTAATGGGAGGCCTCCCCTTTTCTGAAGAGAAAGGGAGGAGAAATGGGTAGGGTAGGAGTGGGGGAGGGCAGGTGGCAGTGGGGGTGCAGCTGGGAGGAAAGGAGAGAGGGGAAACTGCAGTTGAAAAGTAAATAGATTAATCAATTGATTTTATTAAAAAAAATATTGTCTACCCAAATCTCATATAGGACAGCATCATCCTTACACACTTAAATAGGACCCTTTTTTCTGTCTTTCTCAGTCAATTTATAAACAGAATACACACAAAAAAATGGCCTTTTTAGTTCCAGCAGATGCTCAAGGATTTCTTACCTGAAGTACAAATTTCCAAAAATATAGTAGAATGCTAAGGAAAGCAGCCCTGCTGTTGCCTATTGCCTCAACAGCCCCTACGAAATTGAAGGCTACTAGAGTTGACTAGAACATATTTCTTCCCAGTTCTCCTATTTTTACATTTTTATTTATTGAAAGCCTATTGCTTAGATGACATTGTCCTGGATGCAAAGGTATAGTGATGTGTAAGTTACAGCTCAAAGGCTCTCTCCATTCCCTTGCTCACCATTGTAGGCCAGAAAAGACCCAATCAAAATGCTATGAGAATCAACCAGAGCTCCAGGAACTAAACCACTACCAAAAGACTATACATGGACTGACCCAGGGATCCAACTGCATATGTAGCAAAGAATAGCCTTGTTGGGGCACCAGTGGAAGGGAAAGTCCTTGGTTCTGCCAAGGTTGGACCCCAGTGCAGGGGAATGTCGGGGGGTGAGGGGAGTAAGGGGGTGGATGGAAGGGAACACCCATATGGGGGAGGGGGAGGGGATGGGGGCTTATGGACAGGAAATCCGGACAGGGAATAACATTTGAACTGTAAATAAAGAAATATATCTAATAAAAAATAAAATTTAGCAAAAACTGCTGTGAGAAAGAAAAGTGGTTAGATAATTGTGGTACAGCAGGACAATGGATAGCATTCAGGTGTGTATTCAGATAGTATTCATGTGCCATAGAGTGATCTTCAGTGTCTTTAAAGGCATGTTGCTGAGTGAAAGGAGCCAATGTGGCAATGCACAAACTGTATGATTCCAACCACAGGGCAGTCTGGGAAGTTCAGAACTGTGAAGAGATGAGTTGGAGGTTAGGAGAGGGTAAAACAAACACAGCTTGCAGGACTGACAGGCCTGTGAAGCACTCTGTATGAGGTTATAGCGGAGAACACAACCCACAGAGTCAGGGCTAGAGGCACGGCTCAGCAGCTATGAGCACTGGCTGCTCTTCCAGAGGTCCTGAGTTTGAGTTCAATTTCCAGAACCCACATGGCAGCTCATGTAACCTCAATGGCTATAGTCTGATGAGATCCAATGTCAGCTTTTGGTGTGCAATGTTTATGCAGATAAAATAGCCATACACATAAAATATATAAGCAAGTAAACATTAAAAAAAAAAACAAGAAAGGAAAAGAAACCCAAATAGTTTTCAACACCAGAATAAACCAAGCTGTAGGCTGTGTCCATTCATCCACACTAACCTGTCACATCAGCCATAGCAAGTCTACCACACCATTGGAATACAGGACAAATAGAATGTAGACAGAAGAGTAGGGAATCTGTGATACTTTACTTCCTGTAAACCTACAACTGTTCTAAAAGAAACATTGAGTGCAAATTTAAAATCATTAGAAAGACCAGTTTTAGCACTAATGTAGGTTGCTAAAGATAACATACAGTGACTGACTACTGTCTCATATGCCAGCAACACCTAATCTTTATACAATCTGTGTCTTCGGATGACACAATTTAGGCAAGACAGGAAACAATTTTCCCAGGTATGTTTGTCCCATGAGCTGTGAATTATGTTTGTTTGTGTGTGTGTGTGTGTGTGTGTGTGTGTGTGTGTGTGTGTGACATATATATATATATATATATATATATATATATATTCATGCAGATGTACGTGCTCATACATTCACATGTATATGGAGACCAGAGGTCAACATCAGATCTCTTTTTCATAAAGGCATCCAGGAGCTCATCTCAGGATCCTCCTGACTTCACCTTCCTAGTGCTATGGCTGCATGGACTCATACACCCCAATGCATCTTCACTGATGTCTTCACACCTTTATCCATGGATCCATCTTTGCAGCCTCCAAAAGTTATCTTAAAATAGTACAGAGGCAATAAGCACCTTTAGTAATCATGTTAATGACTGAACTAATCTTTATAACTTCAAGCAATGACTCTCTACTCCAAGGTTGCCATCAATCTTCTTCATACTACTTTTAAATTCATGTCATTCCTATTACAGAAGCTTCCCAATTCAGAAGGAAAGCAGAAGGCGGCCAAACCAGCAGAGGATTTCGCCTGCATAAAGATGTGTGGCCACAAGAGGGCACTGCAGACACGGTGAGGAATGGTGTCTACAGGTACCAAGCTATGCTCATGGAAATGAAACCCAAGGGGGAGAAAAAAGTTGTTGCCTTCCAGTTTGAAAAAATAAATCATAAATTTATTTAAAATGGTGGCACCTCCTATTTTTAAGCCCCTACACACTGTCAAGCTGTTATTCGGCAGTATTCGGAATAGAATTATTTCCCCTGAGAGAATACACAGTCATATTTAATGGCATTAATTAGGTCCTATCTGACTCATAAAACTACACACCTTATATGCTAAGCAATAAACCTAAGTAAATTCCTAGATAATCTGAGCACTGATTAAGGCATCATAAGATATCATAACTTTTTGGTGCCACACAACACCTGCCACAGCACCATTTATTCATTTAACAGTACTGCGTTGCAAATTGTCACTAAACATACTCGGATATCCTATAAGACACTGTCAGAACACAGATTACAGACATGAGGATAACAGAGGAAAACTTCTCTTGAAGGGTTGCTTGGTAAGAAACTTCAAGTCGATTTTCAGCTGTGTTCAAATACTTGGTGGCTGACAAGTATTATACTAAATATGATGGAACTTATATTTTTGCCACATAAATGGGCCATGGCAAACCAAGTCAGTAGCATCTCCTAGGCTCAGTTGAGATTGTTCCCTAACTTGAAAGAAAAAAGTGTAGCTCATTAATTTACAATTCAGCCATGCTAAAAAAAAGAGTTCTGCGTGACCATTTTCACCAAGTACAAAATTGGGAATGAGACTTCCTGGTTTGTTAATATGGAGACGAAGGTAAGGATTGTTCTTTAATATTCTCAAATACATATGGATGTATTTAATACATACAATGATACATGATACAATGATATATATTCGAAAGCAAAATAGAAAATGTGCATGACCACACAATTGTTATTATGCAAACAATAGTGTATTGGGGGGGAAGTAATTTGGGAATTTTTTTTTATTAACTTGAGTATTTCTAATTTATATTTCAATGTTATTCCCTTTCCTGGTTTGGGCCAATATCCCTAACCCCTCCCTCCCTGTTGTGGTTTGCCTTGGGGTTTTCTCTGAATTTGTTAAATAAAGGCAAGAGCGTGAGATTTGGGGCAGAGGTAGGAGTTGGGAGTGGAGGGGATTAGATTCAGAGGTTAGAAGTTGACAGTTGACAGTTGGAGACAGTTGAGCGAGTGGAACCTGAGGAGGGGGGGGGGAGGATTGACAGTTGAGGGAGGAGGGTTAGAGAAGGAAGCCAGGAGGAAGAAGAGAGGAGTTGAGAGACGATGGGGGAACCTGAGAGGAGTTAGAGGTACCAGGGGGGAGAAGAAGCTGGAGACTTGGTAAATAAAAGGTGCAGGGATGAGTAATTTGGGAACTGGGATTAGGACAGTGTAATGTGGATCTGCCAAATCTAGATGGATTGCTTTAATGCTAAAATGAGTGTGTTTTTTTTTTTAAGAAAGAGTTCAATTTAAGTAAGTGTGGCTGGGCTGAGTTTATGCCAAGATATCCAGCAGATATCTGGGGCACTGAGGTGTGGAACCCTAGCAGGGTAAAAACACCAGTTGTATGCTCTTGTGTAAGAGTCCAGTATAAGAAAGTGTGGTTGGCTGGGTTGTGTTTTGCCAAGATATCCAGAAGATATCTGGGGAAGGAGTGTGGAACCCTAGCAGGAAAAACCCCTGAGGGAAAACATTCCACCCCCGGTTTTCGTTTATACATTTTTACTTTTACTTTATTTTTTATTTATTTACGACAACACCTCCCCTTCTATATGGGTGTTCCCCTCCCCATCCTCCCCCCAATTACCGCCCTCCCCCCAACAATCACGTTCACTGGGGGTTCAGTCTTAGCAGGACCAAGGGCTTGGGAATTAATTTTTAATCTTTAGTTTGAGGTTGAGAATCAAACCAAGTAATGAAACCAAAAAAGCATTTCAAAAAACGATTTAGAAGCTGTGCTGATTTAAAGCGAGTCGTGTTGACTCCACTTACCTAATCTAGCTATATTTAAAGCAATGCAGAAATGGGTGTGCAAAAAGACATTTTCATTATATGTAGAGAAAAGTTATATCATTGATTTAATCTCTGCTCAATCACCTTTAAATTTTAGTCATGCACTGGTGTCTGAAACAGAGTTATCAAAGCACAAAGAAACACCTCCGAATAGATCCGGAAACTTGTGGGGCACCTGAAAATGCAGTGTGGACTGTCAGTATGCAGCGCCCTCTGCTGTCAAACAGAACTCACTGTCAGAAAATCTGTTCCTTATTCCTACTTAGACAATGGGGGACAGAGGTGCCAAGATTTTTCTGGAATTAGAGCTATAATTCCAGGTAATCACCGCTCATCTCTGCAGTTTATCAGACCAACATTTTCTTTTATGGAACAAAACAAGAGCTGGTATATACCAAGAAATAATCACAAAAAAAAAATCACATTTAGATTGTACATATAAAGTCTTTCTGTCTGTTCAGGTTGAAGGTCGAGTTACCTCATCTTTCATCTATTTATCAGCATAACTTGCCCTCTTCAAGGTTGCACAGCCACTTCCTGTGGTGAGAACTATTTTCCCTGAATCTATAAGCTTGTATCTTCTCCCCCTGAGCCCCAGAGTTCACTCCAGCAATACGTGCATTGTTTACCTTGAACACTTTGGATGCTCTAATCATTCAGCAAATTACTATTTTTGTTTCATTTCATTTTTAAAACCTACTAGCTGGCAGTGGAAGCTAAAGTGACTCACAACTGATCAAAGCTCTGAAAATCAACCAACTGTTGATTCATCAATCCCAAATAAGACATCTATGGTACAGGAAACCGGAAGAATGAAGAGTTCAAAGGTGTTGTAGAGTTCTGTCTTTGTGGAGGTGGGGGTGGCATGGCTGTGGCAATCAAACTCTTAGCAACTATGGTTACCTACAGAAGACCTGCACACCCAGCTCTGATTATGATTATCATTGTTGATTACATTTGAAAGTTATATTAAACTGCTTGATCCCCGGAAAGCTTTTGAACCGCAGCACTAGGGGGGCATGTAATACTGGGAATTCTGGCTTTGTGAGTACTCCTGTTTTGGATGGCGTGTTGTTTCTGGGGAAATCGATGAATTTAAATAGGGTCACTTATGAAAGCATGGGTGAGGAGTTATTTTCCAGAGCTTGGGTAATTTACCAGTGGCTTACACCACTGAGTAAGACCCGCCCCTTCAACTTCTTATGGATCCTCTGGAGGGGCAGTAATTGATTGGCAACTGCCAGCTAGATATACACACTCAATTTCACTTAATTTGAATGTGTCCATGATACAGGTGATGTAAAGCAACTTGAAGCAAAATTCGTTTACAGTGTTGGAAAGCTGCTAAACTGAAGGCCTGTCATAGTCAAAAGCTGGACAAATGAGTTATGTACATTTAGGAAATCATGGCCACCACATTCCTAATCCTCATTTTGACTGATGTGGCTCCATAAAGTATTTCCATACAGTCTACAGCAATGCTGTATGGTATACAAATAGTCCCAGTAAGACCTCCATGATTTATTTCTCTGACAGTGAAAAAGTCATCTCAGCTGACAAGAGTCAGATTCTTAGTGGGTAAGTTATTTATGTATGAGAGTTTTGTAACTTTAATCAATTATGATTTTTTTCTCAATAGCAAAAAAAAATCACCACTAATTTGGGGGTGACGTTTCAAGCTAAAGTAAACGAAAGCATCCTTAAGCCACATAATACTATAGAATCATTTCTGTCGGTTTTATCAACAGTATGAAGAAATGCTTCAACGTGTTTATATTTCTAATTCTGTTTTAGGCGAGCACTATATTTTCACCAAAATATATCCAAATTTATCATATCACAGTTTTAAGTTTCCCTTAACAGAATACAGAGTTCAAGTTTCCCACCTGAATAAAAATGGCTTTTGCAGTAATTTCCTTCTTTACCTATCAAAACACTGTCCTTGGAACAAATTTCCACGGCCTAAAACTATATATCACAAAATGAAAATTCCCCAAGCTCCTTCAAACATCACACAATAACTGTTACCTGCACAAACAAAATTCTTCTGGGATGTATTCTGAGAAGAAAAACAACTGTTCCGGACCTTCCTTTTGTGGAAGCATCATGTCTTCCAGGACTGGTCTGCACTTGGTACTCAACCTTAAGCACACAGAACAATGTGTCTCTATGAGCATGCTCACACAGAAGTCCTCAGTTCTCCTCAGGGCAGACTGACACTATGTACCCAAGCTGATTTATTTGCTAATAGACTTGTATCAATAGTACCCTGCTGGCTTTTACTTTGTTTTTCATTGTATTTCTTTAAGAAAGGGTCTCACTGTGTAGTCCAGCCTGTCCCGAAGCTCATGTTCATCCTCCTGGCTCATCCTCACAAGTGCTGGAATTACAAGCGCATACCTATTGACTTTTATAGCTGGTTTATATGCATCATGGTAACCAAACGTGTGCAGCATGTAGTATTCTTTAAGGAATTCTCCTGCCTGGTTCCTCTATGGTCAGTCCTTCAGCATTGCAGTGGGTGCCTACATGCATAAATAAAAATGTCTTCTGTTGCATATATTGTAAAACCTTGTAGTTGTTTTACCAAAAGAAATAAAGGGGGTGTCACTTGAATTCGGAACAATTCAAATAATCGGTGGGTTGGTGCCCCATAGTGAGAGATTTCAATCCAAAAACAGCATGTCACAGTGACTGGAGTTCAGAGGTCTGAACATACCATAGAAGTATGTAGAGTATTTATATATAAATATACAATATAATTATATAGTACACATATGTTTGATAAATATAAACATTTGCACCTACTATCTTAGAGTTACTATTCCTGTGACCAAACACCTCTTCTTTCTTATTCATCCCCAAGATCTCAAATTTAATCCATAAATAAGCTTAAATGTCCCAGACTTTACAAATTCATGCACATTAAAATTTCAAACTCTTTAAAATATCCAATCCCTCTAAAAATCCAAAATTCCCTTCAGTGTCCAATTATCTGGGATTCACTCATGATTTTGTGGGCTTCTCCAAAGAACTTGAGTCACAGAGCTCTGGCCTCTGTCGCGCACACAGCTTGTTTTCTCTGCTCCAGCTGGCTGCTGCTACTCCATTGCTGTTGTTGTTATTGGTGGTCAGCCCACGGTACCACCAAACACTGGGTTCTTCTGCTGCAACTGGACTGCACTTTCACCAATCGCCTTTCATAGACTCTCTTCACGGTGCAAAGCCTCAACTTCTCTGCACGACCCTTTCAGTCCAGGGCCTTCAATTGCCACTAAGGTTGTATCTTCACCAGTGGCATCTTCTGACCTCTCACAGTGCCAAGCCTCAGCTGTTCTACATGATCCCTGCAGGCCTTCAAAAACAGTACCACCTGAGTAATCTTACAATACCAAATTCAGCTGCCAGTCTGAGGCACAACCTTGGTGGTCTCTGGAACAAAGCTTCTTGCGTGCTGACTCTCAGAAAACACCTCCCAGAAGATTTCACTTCAGTGATTCTGTTCTATATTTAATCACCACCAAAATCTTAGTTCCAGACAACCAGACTGAGTATCCCAGCAAAGCAAATGTTTTGCTTAACTAGTTCTGGTATCTTATTAATCACAGCTGATTCTTCAGCCCCGCTCACCAGAAGCACAAAAAGGCCAAAAGAGTCTTTGTTTCCATCTGAAACCTCAAAAGTCAGGCCCTCCTTGTCTGTGTTGTTCTTATCTTCCAAACTCCTACGGAACAGCCTACTGAGCTCTCAACACTCTAGGGCTTTTCTAGGCCCAAGTCCCAAAGTCCTTCCACAGTCCTCCCCAAAACTTGATCAGGACTGTCACAGCAATACCTCACTACTCTAGTACCAACTTATCTTAAAAGTTTCTATTGCTATGACTAAACACCATAATCAAAAAACAAGTTGGGAAAGCATTTATTCAGCTTACACTTCCACACTGTGGTCCATCACCAAAGGAAGTCAGGACAGGAATTCAAACAGGGCTAGAATTTGGGAGCAGGAGCTGGTGCAGAAGCCATGGAGGAGCGTTGCTTACCGGCTTGCTTCCCCTGGCTTGCTCAGCCTGCTTTCTTATAGAACCTAGGACAACCAGCCCCAGAGCACCACCCACAGTGGGTGGAGCCTTCCCCTATTGACCACTAATGAAAAAATGGCTTATATCTGGAACTCAGGCATTTGCTCATCCTTCCTCTCTGATGATTATAGCCTGTGTCAAGTTGACACAAAAACAATCAGTACACCTAGTTTTAAGGTATTTGCAGATGGCCTTTGGGTGGTTTGTTTAAAATATTCACACTCAGAGAGTCAATTTATTAGTACAAACAGACTTTCATTCCTTATTCAGCTGGAGTTTCATTTATCATTTGAACGTATAGAATTACTTTGAATATATATAATGATTATATATTTGAATATATACTCCCATTTGCTATTAAGATTTATAGAAATATCTTGATTTTTAATATATGTGCTCTAATTTTCTATTTTTGTCATTACCTGCCTTCTTCCTTGAAAGTCTTATTAGCCTTTCATTCATGTTTGAAATCATTTGAGAGAGATACAACTCCTATCATTAAAACAAATCATAAGATTACACCAAGTAACCCTTAAAACCTAGGCAATGCTGTGCAAATTAGATGAAAATAGTCTGTCTGAGTACTAACTAGAAGTTGTATGAAAAAGACCAGCTCATGTCCAGCTTCTATGAATGAAGTTATCGTTAACTGCAGTAAGACTGAAAATCCTAAAACATGTAAAGAAAATGTGTGAAATGTTGGTGAGACGCTTTCTAGGTCTGTGCTTTGAATCCGTTAGTTTCTCATTCTCTATGGGACAAATGTTAGAACATTAGAGGCCATCGGGTTCAAGAAGAAGCAGGTCTAGTCTGGCAAAGCAGGATACATCCCCTCTGGACATCACTTTCAGTCGCTTAAAATGACCATTTTGATATTGCTCATACCTTGAACGTTTCTAGGCATTTCAGTTCAAGGCTTTACAGTCAAATTTCTGAGATAGATGGAGAAGTTGCTTTTCAGGCTCCACACCTAAGGAGAAGTTATTGACAGTTGATAGCTGCTGGTGGCATGAGACTCATTCTTCTTGAAGGTGTGGCCACTGGCAGGATGGGTCCCACGCCCAGGTACATACGTATAGTACTGGAATTTTTAAAAAGAAGAAATGTCATTTTGAGCAGACGGGTTGGAAAGGTTATGAGAGAGTTATAGGGAGAAAACGGAATGTGGATATGATTGTATTTCATTGTACATATGTATTAATTCTCAAATAATAATTTAAAATATCAAGGTTCGGGAGATTTACAGAAGACCACCATACCTCAGGGATAACTTTAGTCTAAGAAGCCTGATGGAAAACACACAACCCCTTGATTTACACATCAATCAACTGCTGGGTCATTTGGTGAGCACTGGGTGCCAAGCAATGCAGAAGTCCATGTGGAAACAAGGAGTAGTAAACAGGGATGATTCATTCTGTCTCTCAGGAGATGTGTAATTGGTGTTTGGGACAAACTAAAAATTAACTAACAAACAAACGTTTTTTTGTTATGAAATGGATAAAGACTGGAAGCAACAATAGACAGAAAAGAAACCCATGGAATCAGTCGGGAAAGTCTCCTACTGATGTGGCAGAGGGATGGCAGCTAGCATGGGAAATGCCCCTGTGTAGAGATTGAAGAGATCCTGAGGGCCCATTAACTGGGTTCTCAGGACTGCAGAGAAGAATTTGCATTTACCTTCAAAAATAAGTGCTTTGGGGGTTGGGGATTTAGCTCAGTGGTAGAGCACTTGCCTAGCAAGCGCAAGGCCCTGGGTTCGGTCCCCAGCTCCGAAAAAAAGAAAAAAATAATAATAATAAGTACTTTAAGTGGGTAAATGATAGTTTATTATACATGAATATATCTATATATACATATATATAGATATAGATATCATACTTGTATGCCATGTTACATATGCGGTCTATGATACAAATCTATGATCTATGTAGGGGAATTTTAATCCAGCAACATGCATGACGGCTCTGGCAAGGGACCACAAACACAATGTGATCTGACCAAAGTGCGATGTACCTTGGATTACAGTATGATCTGACTGGAACACAGATACATCCTTAGTACACATCATTCATCCTAAACAATGAAGGAAAAGTTAGTTTGTAGGAAAAAGCAGCCATGCTTGAAAATTGTGTCTAATTGAGGGGCACATACAAAGTGAGAAATCAGAGAAAAGCTTAGCAGAATGAGTCAGAAATAAGATCCACCCAGCTCTCATAAGAACAGAAGGGAAAGAGAAGCTATTTAAGAGCAGCATAGGGGCAGACAGAGACAAAGACAGAGAGAGAGAGAGAGAGAGAGAGAGAGAGAGAGAGAGAGAGAGAGAGAGAGAGAGAGGAGAGTCTGTTGGGTGAGTGCAGTTCAGTAGAATTGAGTTCATTTGTGAGTTTGTAGTTTGGTGCAGGTCAGCAGAGGTAACTGAAGCCAGAAAACAAGGAGCCAGAAGATTACAACAATCGCCAGAGTTAGCTTGAGGCCAAGCAGAGCAATTCAGTGAGAAGCTGTGAGAAGCTAAGAGACGCTAGATTGAATCGGTCAGCTTGGATAGGAGTTTGAGCCAGAACAGCTGAGTTGAACCAGCCAGCCAGTGTTCAGAAAGAACTATAAGGAGTAAAAATACTCAACATAAATCTCAGAAGACTGAAATATTCTAGGCCTCGGTTAGCAGACAGAGGCTGGAAGATGAAGCCTCCAAGATCCGGGCTTGCAAAAGATTACATTATATGGAGGCTAGAAGCTTCCAGGTCTAGCTAGGCCTAGGGATACTTAGAACAGAGAAGGAAATGTTCTGGGCTCAGCTCAAGCAATGCATTTACACACCTTGGGCAAGGTTCTCATATCATCACTTCATCTGAGGAAATAAAAGTGACATTTACTTTTATAAATCTATCATATGTGTGTGTCTGTTAAATGTAGATGGGGAACAGCAATAAAATAAATAAAATTCAAATAGATGATGGGTGTTTGGACAGATGCAGTCAGAGAGAAAAGAAAGCCCATGGTGTCCACTAGAGACGGATTTAAGACACAGATATATGCCTGCTCATGAATACCTAAGAAACTGAGAAATTGTCACCAGTGCCCAAGCTCTGGCTTAGCCACTTGGATAACAATTTTATTTAGATTGTGATGTCTAAAAAAAAGAAACTATGAGGACAGGGTGAAAGAAGATCAGCTGCTTGAAAGACACTGTAGACTGCACCTGAGAATTCTAAAGATGAAACCGGGCTGGCAGTGGATCATGCTAGGACACATCTCCCTTCCTTCCCACTTGGCAAACAAAGATTATAATATCAACAAGTTCTAAAAGAGGCAAAATATTCCTTGGATATTTCACTATCATCTAGCCATGCCCCTCCTATGGGAGCTGTACCATAAAACAATCACCTTCTTAAAAGCTTAATTCAATAGTCATTCTCTTTTCAAAAATTGTCAATAACTAACTTTACTAAATAAAATCAGGACTCCAAGATTTTAAATGAACTGGCCTTCAATATCTGTTCACTTAGTGATTCTCTAAAAGTCCAAGTAATTAAAGCATTCTAGCCTCTCCTTGAACCGCCCCAAGGACGCATTTTATTCTTCCACTCTCTTCCATTTTCCTTATCTTTCACCTCTTTAGCTCTCTCTTACTTGACTCACCATTATTAACTATGAAGAATCGCACCCTACAATAGTTCCGATCTCTTAAGATCTTCCCAATCTTGATTTATACATAGTATGGACTGTGCAGGGTCTAAGAGATTTGAACTTGTAGACAAAGCATGCTTAGTATCTGATCCCAGGATAAGAGCTAACCGTGCATTCCTCAACCATGTTTTAAACAAGTTGATTCCATGGACTCCATGGACTCTGTCCCTCCACCAACTCTCAACATAACTTAAAGAGGAAACAGAATTTGAAGAGCAAAACCAGCATGAACAGCAATTCCAAAACTCTAAAAGGGAAAAACAAAACAAAACGAAACTAAATAAAATAAGATGAGCTTTGCAGACGACTTTTCATTACTGATGCATTTATAGCTGCCAAAGTTGGCCCTGTCCATAACTGACACCCTATATCTTATAACCAATAAAACTTGATTTCTCCTTATCCCTAAATAGCATATTTCTGAATCCAGATAAATCCTCTTTTTAAATAAATTGAAATTTCTAAAAGCTGTTAAAAGCCAGTTGCCCTTTATAAAAAACAGATGTTCTGGGACAAGATGGCTTAGTGAGTAAATGTATTTGCCACACAAGCCTAGTGACCTGAGTCTGATTCACTCAAACCACAAAAAAGGTAAAAGAAAAAAACCAACTCCATAAAATTGTCTGCTGGCCTACACATGTGTCCTGTGGCACATGTACTCACATATACATATATCATACACACACAGTTACACACTAATCATTAGAAAAAATTAATGAAGTAGATGTTTTAATTCTACCTACTGCCGGCTTCCTCTAACCCTTTATTTTGACATCTATAATAACTAAAAAATAAGTATATTTATTGAAATTTTATTGTTTTCCAATAATACTATTTTTACTCCCAACAATAATCCTATGCCACTGGTTCTTTCATTGTTCCCACTTTAGGGAAGAGTAACTAAAGCTTGGTGAGCACGAATCATGTATACAGGCTTTTCATAGCCTATGCACACACAACATTACAATTTGCAGCCATATTTGGGTGATTTGAAAGTCTTACACATCAGTTTATAATGGCAATCATCCTATTTGTCATCACTCTCTTATTGCTAACATAATTCCTGACTACATATCTCAAGATTTGGAATCTTGGGTGCCTATGGTCAAGATCTTTGTCAAGGATACTTCCCATCCCCTGCCCCTACAACTCATACTCATTTGCAACCAGAGACTAGTCCCAAAAATAGTAGAAACTGTGCACTCCAAACAATATTATATCTGTCCATAGCTCTTAATGCCTTTACAATAAATGAAGATTCTGTGCTAATGTAGAGCAAAGAATAGACTCTAAATGTCCCTAAACCTTTGCCTGTGGTGAATTGCATAAGGACAGATTATCAGTAAATAAGAAGGAGGCATTAGTGAGAGAAATTTAATGAAATGCTAATGAGCAATCTTTTCTTCAAAGGTTAATAACTGGGAACACTTCCAAGCCACTATTTCATTTCTGAGTATGAACAAGAAACCTACTTCCAAAACTCTGATATTGCACATCATCCAGAATTCAGGACTCCTGTCACCAGAGCTGCTTTAGCCATTGGTGGCAACTTAGAAACGCTAATCATGACCATAAGATGCTCATAGGATCCCTTATGGGAATTATACCTCTATAGAATTATTAGTTGTATTTTACTTAGGACCAAATCCATTTTTTTTCTCTTTCAGGACATTTATGTCTTTAGTATTGAAGAAAGAACTAGACTAATCCTATGCTAATCCTAAAAGCTGTAATCCTCTTTATATTTTCAAATCTATTATCACCGTAGAGTGAATGGCATTTAAACAACATCCTCTTTTCTATTTGCCAGTGTTTCCCATGCCAGAGACTTCCCACAGACCTGAAGCCTCTCTGAACAGCAGACCCAGATCCCGGAGCCCCTTCCTAGTCAGTAAAAATAGGAGAGAACTGGATCTGAGTCTAGCTGCCAGCCCTGATCTTGCTACAGCACTTCAAGTAGAAACCCCCAGCCCTGGGCAGGAGCAATGGAGCACCAGTTGCCAGTGGCTACTGCCAACACTGAATCTCTGTGGAAGTCTTTGCTCCCTCCACAGTAAGACACTCCTACTTGGTTTATCAACTGTAACCGCCAGCAAGCATTCCACTGTAGGTAGGAGTCTCAAACGTGCAATAACAGAAGCAAAGCTGGCAGAGGTCTCCCCTACATAATTGAATCTGAGCTCTCTGGGAGTTCACTGCTTAAGCCTGGACTGCAGTCAAGCTTGGCCTCCCCTTCTCTCTGGTCTGTAACTGAATCAGGTCTTGTAATTAGGCCTGCGGCCATGCCAAACTCCATCTGTGTCTTACAACTGGGATTTAAAGGAGGGAAGTGAGATCCTTTTCACAGATAGGAACTCAGGACAAACTAACACATTCTGCAGGGTCAGTGACTTTTATGATGTCATAATGATCATCAATAATAAGGTTTCCAAAAACCTATTTGATGTAAAGTGGTGTGCTAAAGTTTCCTAAAATTTAACGCCAACGTTTAACAAACCATCATTGACACTCAAATGAATTCATAAGCCATGTCAGGAACAGTCTTGTTTTTGCATTTCCATATGAATCTACTGAGGAAAAGGTGCAAATATTTTTCCAATCATTAGACCAAATTTCAATTTAAGAAGTCTCAAGTAAAGTATTTAAGTCTGTGAAATAGATTTTAAATAAATTATCTACATATGTAGTACAGGTGTTGACCTACATCTCTTTATTACAACTTCATTGTTTTACTTTTTTCTGGCTCTTAGGAATAAACAGTCACTGTTTTTAAAGTCACTTTGAAATTGGGTGTGGTGGTGCAAACCTATAACCCTTGTACCCAACAGATGGATCCAGGAGGGTGACACATTCCAAGCCATCTTAGATAACCGTAGAGAGACCCTGTCCCAAAAATTAAGTATAGCTATTTGGGAATGACTGCTTCTTTTGGGTCTAAGAACTTCCAGAAGGATCTGCACACAGTGAGAACCTTCTGTATCATACATATATGTTAGAAAGGAGCACACAAATCCTCTCCCTGTACATGGTTGTAAAATACACAACTGGGAGTTTTATCATTTACAAAAACTTCTACCTCTAACCCTCTGAGGATGTAACTCAGGCTCTCAAAGAGTTCTGTGGCTGAAGGTGTGTAACTTGTTGCCCTTATCTTCCATCTGAGGATATGGTTATAAACACCCAGCCCCTCAGAGGGCCGGCCTACTAGGAAAACTAGAAGCCTCCCTTTGTCCCATTAATACCCATAGGTAGGATGGGATGTAAGTCATACCTGAGGGTCCCAATCAAACTGAGGGCAAAACCTTTGGGAAACACTCATCATATTGGAGTGCTTTGTTTGTTCTTTATTTTCCTTTTTTTTTGTATTTTTTATGTGTATTGGTTTTTACCTGCATGTATGTCTGTCAGATAACTTGTAACAAGAGTTACAGACAGTCATGAGCTGCCATGTGAGTACTGAGAATTGAACCTGGGTCCTCTGGTAGAAAAGCCAATGTGTCCAACTGCTAAGCCATCTCTCCAGCCTCTGTTGCTTATTTTTTGAGATGACTTCATAATAAAGGAAGTCATGTGGATATCAAAGTCTGTAGGGATAAGAAATCATTCTCCAAGGGACTGCTTTTAATTATAGTTTGTATTTTAACATCAATGATTCTTAATCTTTGCTTTAGCTCTTGTGTAGAACAGCAGTTTTTAATCTTGGTTGTACATTAGAATCACCAGGGAGCATTTAAAATGCCTCATGCCTGGACACATGCCAGAACAATTAAACCAGATGCTAAGAAGCTGAGACCCAGGCATCAGTTGCTTTCACGGCTCCCAGGTGACCCCAGAGTGTAGCCAAGATTATGAGCCACTGGAGGAGAAGAACTTTTCTCTAACTGGGTCTTGATGACTGTGATTTCAGCAGTTTTCACATATGTTGCAGATAGTGTTCATGGGAAGATATAAAAACAGCCAGAAATATTCCCCTTTTAAAAAAGTATATTCAACCAGAAAGTTACATGTATATACACACATAAATATGGGAATTATAATGATTATTTAAATAATGATTAAGTAAAATATATATACTAGAAAACCAGTTGGATGTAATGTTTATAAATATATCCAAACTGACTGGAATATACAAAGACGAGTGGAAGATGAATATCATATTTGTAAAGTTGATCCTATTTGAAGTAGGGACTCTATTCCAGCAATGATCTTACTGTTTCTTTAATAGTTCTCATCTTTTAAATTACTATAACAATGCATTTTGAAATTTAAGAACATAATTTCAAGGTATCAAACTTCTTAATCGAAATAAAAAATAGTTATGTGTATTGAAGAATTTACCCAATTAATGGTCAGAATCTGTAAAATCTGACAAGTCACACAGATCGGTGACAGGAAAAAATAGAAAAGTACTAGGATTATGTAAGCAGCTGGGAAGTGCTGAGAGGCCAGGCAGGGCCACGATGCAGGTAAAATACGGTTAAGAAGATGGCCCAGATGTACAAGGACCAGTACAGTAGCTGTCACAACTCTGTTCGTTGAGAGGGAGATGAGAAAGGAAATATTAACGCTGGCAGTCAACATCAATGAAATAGAAGCATATCCAACATATCTTTCTGCAATTATCACTCAGGAATCTCATGGTAGTTCAATGAGATGGAGATGTGGCCAGAGTATCTTCATAGTCAACATTCAACAGTGTGGCAATAAGCATCTCTCATTCAGGAGATATGGCCCATGGATAAGCATGAAGAGAAATGAGATGTGAAAGAACATCTTGACCACATTTAGAATAGCTTTGGGGAGTTGGTAGAGCTTGGATGAGCAGAGAAAACAGAATCTTCAACTTGAAGAAGGATCACACATGCCGGCAAGCACAAATTAAGGCAGATTATAATCACCAAGCCAGCACTGTAGAGCTACTTAAAGGAAAAATACACACAGAGGAAAAAGACAGTCTCAGTCATGACAGCACATGAAATAATAAGTTTCACAGAAGAACAAAGGGAAACAAGACAGATTCCATCATATCTAACACAAAAAAACAGCCAACACCTTTGACCAATTAAGGAGAAAGTTCAGAAAAAGACAATGATTGAACCAATAGAAAAACAACCAACAAGATGACGAAAATGGGTAAGTAGTAACTTTTTAATAACCTTAAATATAATAAGTGGTCTTGATTCACTAGTAAAGAGATTCATACCTCACAACTCTTCAGAGTACAAAGTGTAAGTAACTGTAACATCCTCAGTCACAAGGGAACATTTATATCACATTCTCTCCCCCATGACTCAGGGACCATTGCAGAGGAAAGGGAAGAAGGATTTTAAGAGCTAAAAGATTTATTTATTTTATGTAAGTACATTGTCCCTGTCTTCAGACACACAAGAAGAGTGCAGTGGATCCCATTACAGATGGTTGTGAACCACCAGCAAAAGTGTCTTCTGTGCAAGACGAGACCACTGCATTCATTAACTCAAGGAAACAGAGGTTGCCAGCACAAAATCAATTTAGTCTGCTTTTAGCACGAAAAGGAAGAGTTTCATGAGTTTGCCCTCTGTCCCTGCAACCATAGCTGAGGAACTATTGACAGTTGATAGTTCTAGAGAAGAGTGAATTGCTGTTCTTTAAGGGTATGGTCTCTGGGAGGCTGACCATACTTCTGTGTATTGTCCCACTCTTAAAAATATATAGGAACTCATGTTATGAAGAGAAAAATGGAAAATGGAAGGGGGAGAGGGAGGAAGGAAGGAAGGAAGGAAAGAAGGAGACTGACAGTTGGAAGGAAGTAGAACAAGAGAGGTAGCTAAGGGAAGACTTAAGGAGAGGGTGGGGGAATAAATATGATCAAAATACATTGTATGTATACATAAAATTCTCAAATAATAAAATGTTTTAATTAAAAACTAAAAATTAAAAAAAAGAAATGCATACTACTTACATGTAAAGAGAAGTAAATTCCAACTACATTATCTCTAAGAAATGCACCTCACTGATAAAGACACCCACAGATTGAATACCAAATGATGTCAACAAATGGAGGCTGAAACAATCTCTTAGCTATTCTGATATATGATAAAGTAGACTTCAAGCCCAAGTTAACACTAATGGGCATGACAGGTCACGGGTGTTCTACTAGAGTGATAGTGGGGTGACTTCAATACCTATCCTGGTTAATTTTTATTGTCCACTTGACACAACCTTGAGTCACCTTGGAAGAGGTAATTTCAATTGAAGAATTGCCTCAATCCAATTGGCCTGTGCATATTTTCAAGATTGTCTTGATTGATAGTTGATCAAGAACCTAGTCTGCAGTCTGCAGCACCATCCCTAGGCAGGCAGGCATGAACTGTATAAGAAAGGTAACTAAGCATGAGCTAGTAAGCAAGACAATAAGCAGTGCTTCCCCAGGGTATCTGCTCCATTCCTGCTTGTGTTCCTGCCTTGACTTCCCTCAATGATGGATTGAAACCTATAAAATGAATTAAATTCCATTCTCCCCCTGCTTGTTTTCAATCAGATTGTGGCTCACCAAAAAAGAAAGCAAACTAAGACAGTACCTAACTCCTACCTTGAGGTAAGTCAGCCTAAATGCCCATCATCGAGTAAATAAAATGTGATGCACGTATACATTTTTATTTATTTTTAAATGACTTTAATTCTTTTTTATTTATTTATTCACTTTACATCCCATTATCAGCCCCCTGACTTCTCCCAAGACCGCCTCACACAGATCCCCCCCACTCCTCTTTTCACTTCTCCTTTGAGAAGACCAGCCACAGATTCAGGGCAGCCCTCCCTTCAGTTGTTAGGGGACTTGCATGAAGTCCAAGATGCACAACTGCTACATATGTACAAAGAGTCTAGGAACACCTGTGCTTATTCTTTGGTTGATGGTTTTGTCTTTGGGAGTCCCCAAGAGTTCAAGTTAGTTGATTCTGTTGCTCTTCCTATGGAGTCCCTGTCCTCTTTAGGTCCCTCAATCCTTTCCTCAACTCTTCTATAAGACTCCCCTGACCTCTACCTTTGTGTTTAGCTGTGGGTCTCTGCATCACTTTCCATTGGCTGCTGGGTGGAGCCTCTCAGAGAACAGTTATACTAGGCTACTGTCTGCAAGCATAATAGAATATCATTAATAGTGTCAGGGATTGGTTCTCGTCCACGGGATTTGTCTCAGTTTGGGGCCAGCTATTGGTTGACCATTCCCTTGGTCTCTGCTCTTTGTCCCCACACATCTTGAAAGCAAGACACATTTTGGGTCAAAGGTTTTGTGGGTAGCTTCCTACCTTTATCCCTCCACTGGGAATCCTGCCTGACTACTGGAAGTGGCCACTTCAGGATCCGTATCCCTCACTTCTAGGGATCTCAATTAGAGTAACCCCCATAGACACCCTGTCTCCCCCCCCCGCACCAATCCCAGGTCTCTGGCACTTCCTAGAGATTGTCCCACCCATCCTCCAACTGCCAATTCCCATTCTCTCCCCTGCTCTCCCCACACCTGATCATGTATGTCACTGATCTGTTACCCATCCCATTCCCTCTCCTACCCAGTTCCCTCCTTTCATCCACCTTCAATATCTATTTTACTTCCCCTTCTGAAAAAGATTCAACCATCCTCCTTGGGGTCCTTCTTTGTGTCTGTGGATTACAGTGTGGTCATCCTGTACTTTATAGCTAATATCCACTTATAAGTACTCACCATGCATGTCCTTTTGTGACTGGGTTACCTCGCTCCTTGTTTTTAATAGCTGAGTAGTATTCCATTGTGTAAATGAATCACATTTTTTTTATCCACTCTTCATTTGGGGGACATCTTGCTTTCCATTTTCTGGCTATTACAAACAAAACTGCTGTGAACGTAGTTGAGCAAGTGTCCTTGTGGGATAGTGGAGCATCTTTTGGAGATATATATATCCAGGAGTGGGATAGCTGGATCTTGAGGTAGAACTATTGTCAATTTTCTGAGAAACCACCAAATGATTTCCAAAGTGGTTGTATATAATGATATTTTCAGAAAAGAGAATGATCACCATATTATTGTAAATAAGCTAGACTCAGGAAAACAAAACCAAGAGTTAAATGTGTGTGTATGTGTGTGTGTGTGTAATATATCCTACCATCCTATTTGTCAAGGACCCAGTAATATAATAAGCATGTTTATTAGTTTACAAAATGAGGAAATATTATCTGTTGCACTTCAAGACCTCTCTCATTTGTATATTAAATATTCAAAATGTATATTAAATATTCATTTGTATAGTATTTAAAAAACAGCTTTGGAGAAAACCATTGAACTAAAAAGTTTCAGTGTCTACCAGTTAGAGGTGATCTGATTTTGAAGACTTGGTGATGCAATATTATAAAAAATATCTCCTTGGGTTTCTAATGCTTGTGCCTTCTCTTGGACTCTTTTCCTTCTATTGGTTTGTCTTGTCCTATTCCAAAGTGACAGTTTTTGTTTTATATTATTATATTTTATTTTGATATATTTTTAAATTAATGATTAAATGAAAATCTAGTTATTATGGTAAAGGTTTGTGGGGTAAGTGAGTTCTGTGACCAGGGGAATGTGCTTGGAACAAGAGTGAGGTCAAGACATGTCCAAACCCTGAAAACCTCATCTTGAGACTGCAGGAAAACAAAACCAAGAGTTAAATGTGTGTGTGTGTGTGTGTGTGTGTGTGTGTGTGTGTGTGTGTGTGTGTGTGTGTATTTTTCTCTCCCTGTTCTAAGTCTATAGGCCCTGGTACATGTATCCTCAGGACTCCCCACCTCTAACACCCTTGAGTCATGTAACCTGGTGGCCAAATTACGTGTCCTATAAAGGACATGTCCAGGAAGCACCTGAAATTCCTCTTCATGCAAATAAAGCATTCCCAGCACCTCAGCCCCAGCCAATAATGTACATTCGACCCCAAAACTCCTCCCCACTCACCAAGGTTTATATAGTCTTTATTACCCCTTGAATAAAGAGAGTTGTAACACTGAAACATGTCTTGGAAAAGTCTATTTCTCTCCAACGCTCAAGTCAACTGAGTTCCTATGAATCCACCAGCCCAGACAAGCTTTGTTCCTTTCATTCCATTCCTATGGAATGCAATGGTGCCTGGATACCCCAAGGACAGACACAGAACCAGGCCATCAAAGATTGGCACCTGAACTATCATTTATACCTGCTGGGAAATGGAAAATCAGTTTTCTTCAATAGAGTGACACTAAATATATCAACCATTCCAGGACAGGCCTCATGTTTAGGAGCAGTTGACCAATATATAATAGACTGCATAGGTGTGTGTGTGTGTGTATGTGTGTGTGTGTGTGTGTGTGTGTGTGTGTGTGTGTGTACGCGCACACTTTCGTTTGGTTACAGATTGGAGATTGGGGGGGATGTTGGTTTTGTATTTGCTTTGTTTCTTTTTGAGGATTGAGCATGAACCTCAGGCTTTTCCATCCAAGCCCTAGTTTCTAAAAACAACTTTGAGACTTAATATTATGACACCTGGGCCATATGCTTGGGCTTGTTCCCCAACTAGCTCATAACTTGTTTAACCTGATTATTCTCTTTTATGAGTGCCACATGGCTGGTTACCTTTTGTAAGTTTCATGATTCTATCTCCTCAGTATTCGTGGCAAATATGTTCCCCAGAGTTCACTACCAGAATTCCCACCTCATTTTTCCTGCCTCGGCTAATAGGCCATCAGATTTTTATTGATATATGATGCTTCTAAACAGTATACAAGAGAGTCCCACTACATTGGCATGGTTCTGTTCTTTTTGCTTGAATTGGGGGGTTGCTGTTATATTGGGGTTTTGTTTGTTTTTTAAGAGAGAACTTAAAGTTGGGTGGGGAGGGAGAGGGTCTGGAAAGACTTGAGGGAGGGGAAGAGTAAAAAGTTTAAATCAAAATATCTCTTACATTCTAAAAGATTGGAACTTTTCCTGAACTTCACAGCCAGAGTTAATACAATATTACAGCTTGAGGTCACTAAAGACTGCTGTCATACAGTGTACTCAGACTGTTTGTTTTAACCTGCTTTTAAAAGAACAATGTTAACAGTCAACCTTACTTGTCTTGGATTTTCCATGCAATCAACTTTTACAACCTAAGCTAATGCAAAGCTGTAATCTTAAATTATCTGCTCTTTTATGGTCCTGAACCATAGCAATGCATCTGTGTTCCAATAATCGCGTGCTGAAAGTAACAAAATTAGAGATTAAAAGTAATCTTATAAAATGAATATCCACCACAAATGTTGAACACAGCATTTGGATATTGCTTGATAAGCAAAGATGTTGCTATGTTGTTTGGTATCTGGGTAAGTTGGGGGTCAGGTGAAGTCATTGACTTCATTCCTTATAAATTGCTGTTAAAGATTTCTGTAAGTTTTTCTTCATTCCTTCCCCCATGTGATGCTTTCTGTGTTATTCAATAAAGAGAGAGCAAACCTCTTTGATAGGGACAGACACTTACAAACACATTCATATAGACAGACACAGACTCAGGACAGATTCACAAGACACCCTTCAGGCAGGCACAGACTCAGACTCATGCAACTGATAGACAGGACGAAAGAAAAATGGAATGTGGAATAGAGAATTCAAAACCTGCCTCACTCACTTGTTCCATGATGGCAAAAGGAAATGCCTTTATTTATTTCTTTAGTAGGACACTACTAATCTATTACTGGTGACTTGGGGTTGGTTATTAATTCATTCAAAAGAATTGCCAAAGACATTACCAGAAAAAAATAGTTTTTTCAAAAATATCACTTTAAATTGTCAGTGTTTGCCAGGAACACATCCTGTTATAATCCTGTTATAATTCTCACCTGTAAAATGAGAAATTAAGCTGTAAGCCCCACTCACCCAAGAACCAGGTGACTTCCAGGAATACTGGGAGTTGTAGTTCTTTGAAAATAACAATAGTGTCTGGGTTTGGTGGCTGCAGATGGGATGGATCACTAGGTGGGGCAGCCTCTGGATGGCCTTTCCTTCAGACTCTGCTCCACTCTTCGTCCTTGCATTTCCTTTTGACAGGAGGAATTCTGGATTATTATTTTTGAGATGGGTAGGTGGCCCTATTTCTCAATCAGGGCCATGCCTATCCACTGGATATGGTCTCTACAGGTTCTATCTCGACTTTTTTGGGTATTTTGGCTAATGTCCTCCCTGTTGGATCCTGGGAAACTCTTGGGTCCCTGGCACCTGGGACTTTCTAGTGACTACTCCCAGTTCCCCCTCCCCACTGCTACAACCTACTTTCAAATTCCTGACCCTATGTATTTCTTCCCCATCTCCTCCCACATCTGAACTGGCCCTTCTTTTCCTTCCCCCTCCTCTCTCCCTCCCTGATCCCTCTCTCCCTCTACCTCCAGAGATTATTTTCTTACCCCTTCTGAGTAGAATTTTAGCATCCACACTTAGGTATGGTCTTCCATCTTCTTATGTTTCATATGCTCTGTGAATTGTATTGTAGGTATTCCAAGCTTTTTTTTGTGGCTAATATCCACTATACCAGTGAATACATACTATGTGTATTCTATTATGACTGGGTTACCTCACTCAGGATGATGTTTTCTAGTTCTATCAATTTGCCTATGAATTTCATGAAGTCATTGTTTTTGATAGCTGAATAGTACTCCATTGTGTAAATATATTACATGTTCTGTATCCATTCCTCTCTTGAGGGACATCTGGGTTCTTTCCAGCTTCTGGCTATTATAAATAAGGCTGCTATGAACATAGTGAAGCATGTGTCCTTGTTATATGTTGGAACATCTTTTGGGTATATGCCCAGGAATGGTATAGCTGGGTCCTTAGATAGGAACCTGATATAACTGTCCCCTGAGAGGCTCTGCCAGAGCTCTACTGATACAGATAAGGATGGTTGCAGCTAACCATTGGATTGAGTGCAGGGACCCAAATGGTGGAGTTAGGGCAAGGACTGAAGAAGCTGAAGGGGTTTGCAACCCCATAGCTAGAACAACAATATCAACTAAAAATACCCCCCACCCCAGAGCTCCCAGGGACTAACCACAAACTGAAAAGTATACGTGGGGGAACCCATGGATCCAGCTGGATATGTAACAGAGGATTGCCTTATCTGGCATCAATGGGAGGGGAACCCTTGGTCCTGTGGAGGCTCAATGACCCAGGCTAAGGAATGCTAAATTGCTGAGGTGGGAGTGGGTGGACGGGTGGGTGATGTATCTCCCTCATAAAGCAGGGAGAGGGGATAGGTGGTTTGTGGAGGGGATCCTGGGCTGAGGGGTAACATTTGAAATTTAAATAAATAAAATAACCAATAAAAATAAAAGAAAAGGAAAGGAAAGAAAAGAAAAGAAAGGAGAACAACAAGGCCACATGGAAAAGTCCAGTGGCTCATGGGTTTGTCTTTATGTCCTTGCAAAGTCTTCAGACTACTCAGCTGAGAATTCGAAGGAATGGTCCTGACCAAAGCCCATCCTGGTGAGTACTTAATAAAGCTTGCTTCAAACTTGGCTCAAAATGGCAGAACTCGTTTTTCTCTTCAGAATCTCAGGATTAATGTTTGTGTTTAGACCTACTTTACATTTGCAGTTTTTTGAACTTTCTTTAAATGATCAAAATCCTATCAATCTGAGAAGGTAAGCTTCATTAAAAATTCCCTCTGAAATAAGCACAAATACTATGTTTAAAATTGAGATTATTATTGGAGTTTTGAATTTCTTTTTACATTAGATGGCCATATTACCAGGATACAGTGATAATTAGTGAAGGCATTTAATAAAGACAATAAAATAAAGTCAGTTTAGTGAGAAACTCTAGTATATTTTTGCCATTGGTGTGTGTAAGGGCAAACTCTGTAACAATGGCATCTGTGTTTAAGGAAGGAAGCTTAAAGTTCCCTAGCTATATTGTCTTCTAAAGCTAACATGGAGATCATGAAGAGGTTGCCAGGAATTTGTAATAATAACAGTGTAAAAATATTTATGGGGCAAAAGTATGGCCCTCTCTATTGTACAATAAAGCCCTGAAGAATGTGTATGTGCATGCCTGTGTGTGCATGCTTATCTGTATGAGTGTGTGTGCATGTATGTAGTAATTCTTTGTCCCCCATCTCTAGTCTCCCACCAGTGTCTGAGAACATACATACATACATACATACATACATACATACATACACACATACACAAACAAATAAATTAGAACCAAAGACCAAAAACACTCACGTTTTTCTCACCAACTGTAGAGTTTAGTTGCACACAATGTGTGCCCAGACTGTGTGCTCATTATTACTCTGTTAAGACTCACTCACTCTTCAAAGACATGCTTCTTTCTCTCTTTATTGATTCAGAAAAGATCCAGTTTTTCAGCAGTGTGTAAAGTTCTGGGGCAGGTTTTAGTTCCCTTTTCTGCCTTATTTCAGGAGTAAGAACTTGCAACCCTTTATTTCTTCCTTGTTTTCTTTCATATTTGGTCTTTGTTCATTCAATTAAGTATTCACTGTACGGGGTGCCTGAGATATGTTTATGAATGAAACAAATCAAAATCCCTGTCCTCAAGAGTCTTACATACTAGGAAGAGACAAACAATATGCACTTTCTAGCATACTGGATGAAGACTTCCACAAGCACAAACAGTTGAACAAGGTGAGGGGAACCAGGGGCAGACAGAGGGAGATGGTTGGTGTAGGAAAGAGAAGGGATTGTATGAAGCTGAACTAATTGCAGGTTTTCTTGTCAGTTTCATCAGAAATTTAGCAGCCTATCCCTTAGAAGTTTAACTTATGAGAATGTGCTTTCAACTGTAAAACAGTACAAAAGTAGAAAGGTTCACTTTTTACCATTACTATATATAGACAAACCGGAATATAGGCATGAAAAGTGAGTAGATCCTCTCTCTCACATACATACACACATAGAGAGACAGTACACACAGAGAGACAGAGAGAGATGCAGGCATACACACACACACAGATGCACACACAGAGATGTACTTGTACAGACAGACAGACAGACACACACACACACACACACACACACACACAGCAACCATTATTATTCTTTTAAAAACTGTTTCAGACCGGGTCTCACTACTATCCCAGGCTGTGTCTGACTCATAATCCTTCCACTTCCAGGAAACAATTCTTCTGTAAAATTTCTATTTCCTTCGTTGTACTTGCCCTGTTACTCTCACTTTCTCATTTTTTTTCTGACATCAACATCTACGCAATTAGTTGGCCTTCATGAAGAATCTGAAATCAATGTTGTATTATATCACACTGGTCTAATGAGGACATTCCACGGCTAAATGAGGCCAAGCTCTGCTTCCACTTAATGCTGCTTTTTCACGGTGGATATCTGCTCAGTTTTGGCAGAATAGAGAATTGAAAAAGATAAAGAATGTTTGATGTTTTTTTTTTCACTGCACATAGGAAAAGGGATTGATCATCTTTCTATCCCTTAACTAATGATTTTGTTGCAAGCATTCACTTCTCCTCTGCAACACAGCACATTTCCTTAATAATATTTCTTTTACCAACACGTTTCCTGTTGCTCCTTTCTGGGAGTTTTGACTGTGCTGTTTACCTTACCATAAAGCCTTCACCTACACTTAGATGGATCTTTTCCTTCTGGGTGCATTTTTTTTAACTTCAAGGACTTGAAACTTTCCTTCTATTTGAAGAGGCCCGAACACTTTCTATGCAGCAACAGGAATGCTGACATGGATAAGGAACTGGACCTGGGGCTGATAAAATTCCTGTAGCTCCAAAATCTCCACTAATAAGAGTGCCCTGCAGTCAAGGAGCCATAGCAAACAGTAATGGTCTATTCACATCCATTATACGGCAGGGTGCCCACTGCTTTATTGACTGGCAGAAAACAATTCCCATTCCGTGAAACAATAAAAATTAAATTGAGTGTGAACTCTCCCAAGGTCACTGCCTGTAACCTTATAACACCAGAAATGAGAGCTGTAAACCCTGTCATGTACCATCCTGCCAACGATGGCCTCTGTGCTGCCTCCCACAGATTTTGCTGCCAGAATACTTCAGAGATGCATTTCCTCCCCACATCTAGATGTCTTCCTGGTGGCTATTGCTGCCCACCTCCCCGACAAAATCACACAACAGGCATCCACACCTTCTGAGATGCACCATAGCAATACACACCAATCAATCAGCTCCTCCATGTTGATATGTATCTGTGTAATCATCAGCCTCCAGAGCTCCTCAGTACTCACTCCCCACCCAGGGAACCCTGTGGCTTTGCTAGGGCGAATTCAGTGAGATTGTAACAACTGACAAATTTATATCCATGTCTTTCTCAGTCACAAAGGCTCATCTCTCTTTGAGAAATGCTTAAGTATCGTAGGGTAGATATTGAGTGTGATGGTTTGTATATGATTGGCCTTGGGAGTGGCACTATTGGGAGATGTGGCCTTGTTGGAGTCTGGATTTTAATACCTTTGTTTTAGCCGCCTGAGAGCCAGTATTGTGCTAGCAGCCTTCAGATAAAGATATAGAACTCTCAGCTCCTCCTGCACCATGCCTGCCTGGATGCTGCCAAGTCCCCACCTTGATGATTATGGACTGAACCTCTGAACCTGTAAGCCAGCCCCAATTAAATGTTGTCCTCATAAGAGTTGCCTTGGTCATAGTGTCTGTTCAGAGAAGTAAAACCCTAAAACATTGATTAAATTCTAAGATGACAGAGGGAACTAAAAGGGGATCCATCTCAACTCTCTTCTTCCACAGAAATGTCTGCCAAAACATCTGAGGATGATATTCCTGTTCAATAGTAGGACAAATCCTGGTGGTCTGCTATGCCTGGGAATGCACGCACACACTTAATAAGGTATGTTCCATACCTCAGAATAGAAGAGAGCAATATGAGTATAGGCACCATAAAATATAAGAAGTTTAATGTAATGGATACAATAAATCCTGTGTTGTTTGGTGTACTGTTTACACACTCTGTTGGTTTATCATTGGTTCCAAATAATATTTTAAGAATCAACTCAGCTCGTGCAATTGTCTAGCTTTAAAACAAAATCTACTCATGCAATCTTCCTTTCTCCAAGTCCTCCTTCCATCTCAGTACTCTTGTACTGAATCCAGCTTGTCTGTTGGTTCTTGGAACTCATCCTATTGGCCACCTCCATGTCTCCCCATGGACTTTATGATGGAAACAATGAGGAAGTAACCAACATGAAATTGCCATTCTCCCCAGGCAGAGTTTAAGAGACCACAGCAGGCAGAACACAAAAGGCCAAGCAAATGTCAAAGCCTAATTAACAATATCCAACCCAGGTGTTTTAGTTAGGCTTTTACTGCTGTGAACAGACACCATAATCAAAGCAACTCTTATAAAGGACAATATTTAATTGGGACTAGCTTCCACATTCAGAGGTTCAATCCATTATCATCAAGGTAGGAAGCATGGCAGCATCCAGGCAGGCATGGTGCTAGAGAAGGAGCTGAGGGTTCTACATCTTGATCAGAAGGCAGCAAGGAGACTAAGTTACATACTGGGCAGAGGTCGAGCACAGGAGACCTCAAAGCCCACTCCCATAATGACACAATTCCACCAACAAGGCCACGACTCCTAATAGTGCCACTCCCTGGGCCAAACATATTCTAACCACCATACCAGGTATGAGGAGAATCAGGGCCCAGCTTTAATATTCTATATGTTCACAGAAGCGAGAAGAGAGATTATACCCAGCTGCATTCATTGTTCTTCACCCCTGAATACCCAGTTTTTGCAATACTTACTATGGTGAGATACGGTATTATTCGACCAAAACTCATTCTGAAATTGAATATTTGTGTACTGTTTTTGAGACATGGTAGGACCTTGAAGAGGTAAATAGGTCTTGGGAGCTAGGCATTCATGAATAGACTGTCTGATTGGAGAGAAAGTGGAGTCTCATGTGAATAACTTGGACTTTACTGAAATGGAGCAAACCCTATAACAGCCGATTATTATAAATTCATATTGGCCCAAGTGTTTGCTTCTTCTAAACACTTCTAATTTGTCATTCTTTAACCCTCTTGCTGTGTAATGCTATTTACACAGGGCCTTCACAATAGCCCAGTAGATGTCTTTGTCAGTCTCTGTCTTGTTGTCTCCCCACTGCAGCGGCTTATGCCTTGGTAGACAACTCTGAGACTTTGCCTGGACAGGAAAGAAAACCATGCTGAGTTGAAGGAACAGACTAAATCCTACTGTGAGCCCTGTCTTGGGTGAGAACAGAAAGTATCATGGCCTGAAGCCCTCCTGCTGCGCCCATGCTTCTCTCTGCCATTTGTTTATGCTCACTGTCGGGTCAACAACACCATCACTTTGCACAGCCCCATCCTGCCACAGATCAAGTTCACTCTATGAAGAAGTGAACATGTCCTCATGAGGGCAAACTATCAAAGATCCTGACTTTATGTCAAGCAGATCACAATACCTTGGCAGGGCATCATCTCTCTTGGCTGCCTTAGCTCGTATGATAACAGGATCAGAAGGCAAGTTGTCTTGCTTCCTTCACTCAGCCCAACAGCCTCTGCTTTCTGCCTATGTTAGCATGGTGCCACAAAATGAATCAGTACCAGGCCCTAAACCAGTCACTAAAAGAAACAGGCTGGGCTTTTTTCAGAGGGAAACAGACACCTGCACCCAAAGTTGAAAGCACAGGAAGTGTTCATTCTAAGAAGACAGAGTATGAAACCAAAGTAGATTCTTTATGGCAGCTTTGTAGATAAAATAAAACTTTAGCAGACTATAACATGCATTACCATTTCTCTTTCTTCATGGGCTCACGGTACTGTAGAAATGCCCCACATCAGATCAACATTATTGCTCTCTCACAGATATTTATGGCTTCCCTGAACAAAGACTAGAGAATAATGCACGTTGATTTTATTTCTGCTCTCAAAGTCTGTAGTTCCAGCAGAAGCAGCCACGGCTATTCCCCCAGCAATGATGAACACTTGATTTAAACAAAATATGTAATATTTTATAAACAAATGAAGCTTATAGTTAAAACCATTAAAATATCACCATAAAGTTATGGAGAGACCATATTTGGATATGTTTTGAAAAAGCAAACAAATGAAAAACCTTCATTCAAACTTAGAATTTTTATTTACTGTGCAAGTGCCCTTGATCAAGTCATTCCTTGTACAATGACATAACCTCTCTCTCTCTAAAACATATGGTGCTGTCTTAGGGATTAAGTTGTGCAATATAATTCAGACATTTGGGACACTAAAAAGTGCCATCCAGATGCACAACCTTTTATTTGAAATGTATTTTTCATGGTGTTTTCAAAGCACAAAAAGAAGAAAATTCCTACAACTTTTATTTGCAGCATTTACTCAATGCCTTCCTAATAGACCTATGGACTTACTGATGCTGACAAAGATTTAACAGTGACTCTTCATACCAAAACATTAAGTTTTTCCAAATAACAGCATTTTTAAAAGAACCTAAGAATTTTTTTCTTCACTGGTAAATTCTTCCTTCCCTACAAGAACCATCTGATAATGTCTGGGTCTTTTTATATCTTAGGAATAGCTTAACTTTTGGACTAGGAACAACACATTAAAATAAGGTATTCAAATCTTCTGATATACAAAAACTTTCACAATATCATTTTTTTTTAATTTGGCTCTCCCCACTTTTCATATCTAACTGTGATGGCTGTTCTTGGTTGTCAACTTGACTACATCTGGAATGAACTACAATCCAGAAATGGAGGGCATACCTGTGATCTGGATCTTGAGGCTAGAAGACACAGGCTTCTGACCTGGATCTTGACAAGAAGATCATGAGGCATAATGACCATGAAAAATTTAGGCTCAGGAAAGGTAGTACATACCTTTAACCCCAAGAGACTGAGGCAAGAAGATCTCTGAGTTCAAGGCCAGAGCAAGTCCCAGATCCAGGCATGGTGGTACACATCTTTAATCTGGGCCACACCTTCTGCTCAAGACCTACAAAAGGACATTGGAAGAAGGAAGACTCATTCTTCTTTGCCTGCTTAAACTTACTTGCCAGCACATCTGTTGGAACCTACTTCTTCAGGATTCCAGCTTATATAGAAGACCAGGTGAAACAACTGGCCTCTTGGAACTGAACTACTACTAGATTTTCAAATTTCTGGATTCACAGCTGCCCATTGTTGGGTTAGTTGAACTACAGACTGCAAGTCATTTCAATGAATTCCCTTAATATACAAAGACATTCCATAAGTTCTGTGACTCTAGAGAATCCTAATATACTAACCAATACTCACAGTCAGCATACTAATATGTCTTTCCCTTCTTGACCTCATAAATTTATTCTCAGAAATCCTCTTTCAAAGCTACAGCATCCTGGTATCTCAGTAGGTGAAGGTCTTAGTCTACATGTGTGTTCATAGCTAATATTCCTCAAGAGCAATGAGGATGACCAAGCCTGTGAGAGCTTCAACATGCACATAACAAGGACACCATGCCAGGACCCCTCTAACGACTGCAAGTGATCTCAGTGAAGTGGAGAAATTCCCTCCTGGTCTTACTTTACTCACTGTTAAATAAAACACCCAATACTAGAGAAGAAAGAAAACCAACTACTACATTTTATTTTATATATTACATTAGTCTATTATGTTTATGTTTTATTATAGGTTTTACTCAAAATAATCTTTGAATTCATGAAAGACAAATGAATTCAGGAAAAGAATTGGTAAAATGGCTTAGTATTCTTCCATACTTCTTCCCACAAGTAATAGCTATCATCTTGACACAAATACAGTGCACTTGATCACATCCACCCCATTTTCAACCACTCCTTCTCAGATCCTTACACAAACATCTCCCTTTCAAAATCATGTACTCTTCTTCTGTTTTTGGATGGCCACTGAAACATCAGCAGCCATTCCTGAAGAAAATCAACTCTCCCTTCCCCAGGAGCTGTGGACTACCTATAGGTTGTCAATATGAACAGGGTCTTATGAGCCCTAACACACCTATACTTCATCAATGATTGGCTTGATCTTGTGCAGGTCATTTCAGACATCAACAGGTGCTGTGAGTTCACTTGGGCAACATCCCTGCCCTGTCCAGAAGACACCGATTTGAAGCCGACTTCATAGTCCTCCGGCTCTTTGAACTTGAATGGCCTATGTCATACATAACATGTCATCATGAAAAGTTCTAACACTGGGGTGTAAAATCATTTTCCATTTAAAAATGAAACCGTGCAAAAAAAACTGTAAGAAAATGTCTGGCAATCAAAATATGAAGCTTGCAGTGTTTTTTTTTAATTGGTACAAATTTTATCTCCAAAATGGTAATGTTGCACAGCAGTTGAGGTGTCCTCTAAAATATCCAGGAGGGCTTCTTTCTTTTCTTGAAGTGGGTAAAGATAATCACAAACTTTAAATTTGTGTTTTTGCATAGATGAACACCGAGAACCAAGAGTTACAGTGAGGCCTAAGTCTGACCTATGCCTGACACACTCCAGAGAAAATCAGAAGACATGGCCAGAGCTAAGTTCCCACACACCATCACCCCCAAATCTGCATAGCCACATACATGCACAAACACATGCACATACTTGCCATAGTAAAGAAAGAATTCTCAAAGTCAGAGGGTCAGTCAGAGTTTGGTTGACCAGATCCTGGATATAGGATCTTTTTCACAAAGGAAAGACTCAAATGTCATCAAAATCAAAGGCTTGTTTTCTTTCTATTGCCATTATCTGGGCTTTTTTAGAATATAATCTGGGTTTCTAAGAATATAAAAGCTTGGATAATTTTCATGTTGCTACACTAAGAAGAGATTGTCTACAACTCTAGCAGGAGGGATGTAAGTTGGCCCAATAGAGTATGTTCCAAGTGTGAATGTCACTGAAACACAGAGAACACTGACAAAGACTCTATAAAGTCACATTGCACTGGACCTAAACACAGCTCCTCCTTGGGCTATGTTTCACAGGTCTGAATAAAATTTCCTTCTGTGCAGTGGGAAGCAAGAAAGGGTAAAAAGAAGCCTGGTTGTGTCAGACATTATCTTTTATTTTTTATTTTTAAATATCAACCTAGATAACATTTAAACCTATTTTCCCTCCTTACATCATAGACCTCAAATATGAACGTTTTTTCTTTTCTTGACAACTATAATTGCTTCAGGAACCACCGTAGTTGGTATTCACTGTATGGACCAAACAAATGAAAAGTGTGAGAGCAAGAGCGAGAGTGAAAGAGAGCAGAGGGAGAGGGAGAGGGAGGGAGGGAGAGGGAGGGAGGGAGAGGGAGGGAGAGGGAGAGGGGAGAGGAGAGAGAGAGAGAGAGAGAGAGAGAGAGAGAGAGAGAGAGAGAGAGGTGTATAGCATTATCATCACCAGGTCAGGTTAAAATATAGGGGCCACCTGGAACACAGCATCATCCTGTATTTGCATTTATAGAATGAGGCAGATGTTTTGTCTTCCGGACTGGTTTTGCATTCCCTAGGATCACAGCAAAATACTGCAGAGGAGCTTCTGTGGGTGACTGATATGACAGGTGGCGTACAAGTACAGCACAAATTTTTACAATTCCCAGCCTCTGCAAAGCCAGGCTCTTTTTTCATCTTTTCTTGACATTTTGCTCCTAAAATTAGCTTTTTGATGAGAAAATTGCTGAGTCTTTCCAGAGCTAGTTAAAGGTAAGGCAAATGCCTGCAATTGAAGTTGAGTTGATTCTCCTTTGCTGTGTTGATTGCACTTGGTAATTGGACACTGGAATTAGTCCTGCCATGACCTTTCACAATGAGAAGAGAAAAAGCTCTATTCAATTTGCTGGGATTCTCTTTTATATCTAAAGTACTTTTCTGAATGAAGTAATCTACTCTGCTTTTTAATAAGCAATACCGAACAACCTGATTTTCATGTTGTCCTCTACTTTTATTCAATAACCCTAGTTCTTAAATCAATAAAAGCTAATCTATGTCTTGCCTTCTCGACTTTTGTCTGCTCACATCTTTTCATGTTTACAGTCTTTTCTGGAACACTTGTTGAATGGTAAGCATGGCTTAGCTCCCCATCTATTGCTTCTTCTGCCTTCCCCTGAGAAATTCTCATTCCCTCCAGTTAGTCCCACCAAGAGTGATTTGCATTAGTGATTCACTGGGAGAAAATCTTGGAATTCCTGAGCATCATGGTTTTTCTCTTTCTTTTGAAAATACTTCATCCTTTCTGGTTGTCCTAGTTGCATTTCTGATGCTGTGATATAATAGCTTGACCAAAAACAGCTTTGAGAAGAAAACATTTGTTTTTGCTTCTATTTCCAGGTTACAAGCCATTGAGGGAGCTGAGGCATGAACTCAACCAACTAGGCACATGTCATACACAGTCAAGAGCATAGAAAAACTGCTGCCTGCTTATTCTGGTAGTTTTCCTCATTCCTCTGCAGCCCAGAGCTCCAAACTCAGGAAATGGTGTCCACAATGGACAGGACAATTAACAATCATGACTGTACACCAGAGCTGGGGAGGGAGTGTGTAACTCCTGCCTTTAATCTCAGCACTTGGGAGTAAGAGGTAGATGGCCAGCCTAGTTCCAGAACAACCAGGGCTATTACACAGAAAAACTGCTCAAAAAAAAGTAAAAGAAAAAGAAAGATAATTGACCACAGACCAACTTGATCAGACAAAATGCCTCAGCTGAGATTCTCCTCCCAGATACTGTCAAGTTATGGCAAGGCAACACCCAAAACAAACATTACCACTGTTGCAACATAAATCATCCTATTTGTTGGTTTATTCATTTATCAATATTAATAATAATGGATCTAGATTCAGCCATAGTTAGGAACTTAAAATATAAAGTTGCTAATGTTGGGGGGGGGTTGAACTTATCACGAGGCAGAGACAAACAGTAATATAAATTAATAATTTAGAAAAAATAAAAATAGAAAACTAAGTTATATAGCTCTGAAGAAAATAAATAAAAAGAATGTGGACATGGAATTCACTAACTCTTTTAGAAGGAAGATAGGTGCTGGAGAAATGGCTCAGCCATTAAAAGCTAGGCTCACACACACAAAAAAAAAAAGTAAGAAGGAAAATCAGAACAGCAATTGGAACATGGAAAGATGCAGACATATCACACATAAACAGAGATCACCCAGAGATTACATAAGGGAGTCAAGCAGAGAGCTGAGTCAACAAGACTGAAAACTGGGACACAGATCAGTACTCAGAATATCCTTTGGTGGTGCTTCTGTAGAATGATATTTAAAGATACAGGACTGAGTGACCATGACAAGAAGGAGGAAGGAAATACAAAGTGCCTTACTGCTGTGAAAAGACACCATGATCAAGGCAATGCTTATAAAGTAAAACGTTTAACTGAGGCTGGCTTACAGTTTTAGAGGTTTAGTCCATTATTGCCATGGTAGAAAGCATGTCAGTGTGCAGACACACATGGTTCTGGAGGAGCAAAGACATCTACATTAGAGCTAAAGGTAGCCAGGAGGATACTATGTTCCCAGTGAGGGAAGCATAGGAGGCCTCAAAGCCTACCCTATAATGACATAGTTCTTCCAACAAGGCCACACCTCCTCCAGTAAGGCCATACCTCCTAATCTGTGGCCAAGCATTCAATCACATGAATCTATCGGGGCCAAACCTATTCAAATCACTACAGAAAGGAAAAAGTCCAATTCAGGCAACAGCACTTAAATATTTAAATTAAATTTAAAATTAAGTTAAAAATTAAATAAAAGAGATAAAAGTATTGGTGAAACCAGATACATCTATAAAAAATATGAGCAACCTCATGAAATGATACCAAAACTAAAGAACTAACTAAAGACGTAATCAAAATCAAACAATTCTCGAAAGGAACAACTAATTCCCTGCCACCTATGTGACATAACCACATGTCCTACATTTTCATCAGGACAGCCCAAGATTAAGACAACGGACCTTTCAGTCCTAAGTGACAGATACATCTACAACAGGACTCCTGAACATAAGGTGTGGGGGCCATTGCAGAAGAGGGGGTAAAAAGTTTTAAGACCCATAGGATCAGGGAGTTTGCTGTGAGATGGTGTCTCCTAGAAATGTCAGGGAACTATACCCATGAGAGTGTCAAGATGGCTGCCTAAACATGACCTTAACAAGGGTAATACCAATTAACATGCTAACATAAAAGGAGGAAAGCTTATGAGGCCTCAATCCAACATAAAGAACTACAGACAACTAAGGAATACAGCATGTGGGAGAAATAATATTCCCCAGGGAAGAGTACTAAACTGGTTATGCAATAACAAATGGTCACCCCTAAAAACATATATAAACAAATAACACATAGGAACTGGGCAGATTGTATTTATATATTTGTGTGTATGTATGTGTATGAATACGTGTACATGTTTAGGTATATATGCGCGTGTGTGTGTCTGTGTGTGTGTGTGTGTGTGTGTGTGTGTGTGTGTGTGTGTGTGTTGTTGAGAAAAAGAGGCCAGAAATTTAAAGGAGAGCAAAGAGGGCACCTATGTGGAAGGACTTAGAGGAAGGAAGGGGGAGGGAGAAATTATATGACTACTCCATCTCAGAAAAAGAATTTAATGGTAGAGAAAGAGAAAGGGTTTTGGAATAGGACATCACCAGGTGGCTGTCATAACTAGCCCTGCCCTTTCTAAACAAGACTTTGGATACATTTCAGTGCGTTCCTTTGTGAAGTGGGGATGTTCTTAATATCTTACTTCAATGGACTCTTAGCTTTCTTTATTCCAGGCACAGCTGTGCATGATTTTTATAAAGTACAAATCATTATGGTAACCATTTGTTTTAATTAGTGGGGAAAGATGAGGGAATCCCGAGTGAGTGAAGTCTTAAGGGGATGTGTGTGTTGTCATGCAGGCTGGGTCACAGACCATCAGACCCACCAGGTAGTGGCAAAGGCTTCCTTTCTGGTCCATGGGTGAGTATTGGACAGGGTGTACTGAAGTATCCACCATAGTCTTTTCCCCAGGCCCTGGATGTTTACAGCCTAATGACTGCTCTCTTTCAGAGGGTACACCTACTGAAATTAGCTAAATCTGTCCCCTTGTCCCAATTATATACCATAAAGCTGCCTCTTTGTTCAGCTGTATGCAATGACCCTGGCTCTCAGTTCAACTCTATATAATCAACTCAACATTGAGCTTCCCAGGTGCTGCGGCTTCTCCAACTAAGCACTCAGACCACGTAATCCAGTCTGGGTATCTATCTGCTTGTCTGTCTTCTCATCCCCTTGCTATTCCAGTCAGATTCATCCCTGGCCCTGTGCTGGATGTAGCAGTTTAGGATTCCTATTGCTGTGTTAAAACACAAAAAGCAGCTGGAGGAGGAAAGGGCTTTAGTTCATATTACAGTTATACTCCATCACTACGGGAAGTCATGGCTGGAAGCCGACAGCAGGAGCAGAAGCAAAGGCCACTGAGGAACAAAATCTGCTTACTGGCTTTTCCCTGTGGCTTGCTTAGCATACCATCCAGGACCACCTGTTCAGGGGAGGCACCACCCAGGTGAGCCCCTGGGCTCTCTCACATGGATCATTGATAATAATAGTTTAAAAAAAGAAAAAGTACTGCAGACTATAGGCAAACCTGACGGGGGCATTTTCTCAGTTGATGTTCCAATTCTCAGACAACTCTATCCTGTGTCAAGTTGGAAAACAAAACAAACAGGACACCATTTGACACATGAAAACCTCCATTTGTGGATGACAATGATTGGGACAAAAAACCTAATAGGACACAAATAACTTCTTACTTGCATATGATCCTTTTGTGTAGTAGTAGCACTCTTCAAAACCAGGGCTTTGTACACAATATACAACTGAGCTACATTTCCCCTCCCTTTTCCAAGAATATGTGCTAAAACCTGTGACTCACTTCCCAAGAGTGAATTGATTAGGTTATAAAAAGACCATAGGTTCTGCTTTATAGCATTCTCTGAACCTCTCTGTTTCTTATTCAATGAGAGAAGCCAAGAAAAATGTTAGGAGCAGAGGTCAACACTACTTATACAGCCTGTCCGAGGTTCACCATTGAGATAAGAGTACAACCACCTCTGACTCCAGCCTCTAAGACACCCTAAGCCCAAAGACCCAACTAAATTGTACCTGTTCTCCTGAAACACAAAACATATCATAATAAATGTCTAGCATCTCAATGTGAAATGCTAGGTTTTGGTGTAATTTATTACACAGAAACATAGCTAATATCAGTAGTTTGTGGCAGATTAGAGTATAAACATTTTTCATTTCAAAGACTGCTAGAAAAAAGGAAAGAGTTGGCAGTTGGGGTCTTTAAATGATTGTAGAGTTCCAGTGTTCACAGTGAATCCTTTTTGTTGCCTTTCAAATTCAAGTGGATTCAAACCTGGAGGGAAATGACTCCAAAATATTGACATTCTGTTTTTTAGGATGATTGTACAGGTACGCCTCCTGGCACTCACAAGTATGTACTTAGCATCTCTGACCACCCCCACCTCTGTCTACTTTTCCCACAGCTGCCACATTGAATCACAGTCCTGATCTTATAGGACTAAAGTACCAGGAAGAGAGAGGCCTGAGCCTTGAAAACAGCCACCTTAGAACTGATTATTTCTACATTTAAGGCACTCGTGAAGTATCCTCGAAATACGATCTGTGATAATGTGTAGGCAAACTGTACTTTAAACGACCCTTGAATTACCTCCTGTCTGCACTATGCCAGCCAAACCAAATCTCAAGGGACAGGTGGGGAAGTGGTTACAGCTAGAAAAAAAACAAAACAAAACAATAAAGCATCATTGAGAAGAATTGTAATACTGGTTTCATTAACATGCCAAACTGTCTGAACTTTGAGCAAGGCTCCACACTGCGTACTTGGCCTTGTGAGATGCGTGAAGTCTGAGTTTTAATTCTCTGATTTGAAACATGGACAGATTTTTTTTCCCAGAAATGCAAAGCCACTAGAAGCTCTGGTTTGCTCTGAGGAACCTGTGCCTCACACACCTGAAATTTAATTTCCAGGTAATTTCACGGAGAATTCAAGTCAAGAATGGGCTGGATTGTGAAGTGTTACACAAGATACAGGTTTTAGGGGTTAACGAGAAGTCCTGAGAAGTTATACACTGACTTCCAATAAATGTAAAGAAAACAGCATACACGAAGCAACAAAATCCAGCAAGAACAACTGAAGACATTTCACCTTGAGCCAAGAAAATGGCTAAGGGAGAGCACTTTAACATCTGAGGCCCTGGGTTATATCAGCAGCAACACAGGGACAGGACCTATTTAGTCATGAGAAGAGCATATTTTATAGTCAAATATTCAGAGCCCTCAAGGACAAGAATTTGGTATAGGCTTTTGGCAATGACTTGTGTCCAGTGTTATTTAAATTGATGGAACTAAAATATATGACTAAAGTGAACTAGACAAAGGAAGATGAATGCTTCATGGTCTTATAGACTCTCATTTGTGATATATATGTAATATTTAGAGAGACATATATATGTATATATGTGTGTGACATATAAATATATATTATATATATTACATATATATTACACACACACACACATATATATATATATATATATATATAGAGAGAGAGAGAGAGAGAGAGAGAGAGAGAGAGAGAGAGAACATGCATATAAACATTTTGAGTGAAGTTTTGGCATTTGGGTGATAATGCCATCCTGAACAACCACAGATTAATAAAAGTCCCACTGACAGTCATAGTCTCTCCCCTTTTAGTTATTGGCCTAGGGAATCTAAAAGCCTCCCAAAGATATGTAGACTGTGGCCATTGCCCTTGGTTGCCTTCCAGAACTTAAAGGTGAGATCTATTTCTGAAGAAAGCACACACTTTGGGCACGGAACTTTGGATACTCAAGCTAGAACTGACCTGGAAGCTTTTCCCATGAGGACTAGATCTCCTAGTACTGAAAATAAGTTCACCTGCTCTGAACATTAGGCATGGTCTGTTCTAAGCTCATCCCTAAACTTAAAGCCTGCAAGATATATCATTGACCTAACTAAAATGACGCTGTAGGAGAGAAAAATGAGTTAAATTGACAGGCTGCAAGCAACATCGACACGACAAGAAAATATCTCTTATAAATCAAATGTCCTGTAAGCTTTAAATCCTATTTAGGTTTTTAATGCCCAAAGCTGCCACAAGGGCGCGCTGCTGGTAAACCAACACCAGCCTTGCTTGGTGACTGTGTTAACTAGAAGGATCTTCCAGGTCCTAGCCTACAGCATGGCTGGAAGTTCAGACAACACACAGCATCAGCCGTGAGGTTTTCACAGAAGAACGCGTGCAAACGCAGATGTCCATAAAAAAAAAAAAATGTACATTTAAAAAATAATAATACCCGGATACGGCTTTACCTGGTCTTATCGCAGATTTATTGTTAAAACCAGTCTTTGCATCTTTTCAAGAGAGAACAAAAGCTGGGGTCTATTCATCCTAGGCCCACGTCCACAGTGGGAAGACAGTTTTAGAACCGCTGGGAAACCTGAATCTCCTAGAGACGTCTTTCTAGCTGACCAGACAATCTACCAGTCAGCTTCCTTACACTGCGTGTCATTTCAGTTAAAAGTGTTGTCTTTTATATCACATTCTCAAGGACTAACAGGAAAAAGCAAACAAACAAAATCCCTTACCCCTGGATGTTTAAAATGCAAATCAAGTTTTGAAATTCAGAGTCAGGCTTTGTTGTGCTTGGAATTGATTTCACTATTTTTAACTTCCCTCCAGTGAAGTCAACAAAGAATCTCTGAAACTCCAGGACTGAAAAGTTGTAAGCGGTTTTGTTTGGCTTAAAAGCTTCCTCTTATGAGTGACAATTTAAAAAATAAAAAAATAAAAAAAAATTAAAAACTTCTTTCACAGTTTCAAGCTTTTGTCTTTTCAGCAAGAGCATTTCCACAATTTATAGGATCCCTTGAGATTCAATTATTTTTGACTAATTACTTTCCAAGCGGATTTATAAAGCTGTTTTCCTGTTTTGCTACCCTCACCAACTACTCATAAATCAACAGCAGGTTAGCTCTTTTGGGTATGTCATCGAATGGGTGACCGGCCAAGTATGAAGTACTAATCCTTCCCTATGTCCCAATATGCTTCTTTTCCTTTGTATTCACATGATAATGGCCTTATCATTCACATGATAATCCAACCATCTACAGGTTTTAATGGAGGAGTGGGAAAGATTTCCCATCCAAAGATGTCCAGTGTTCCCTCCCAGGCAGTTCCTTTCTGTGCTACACTGGGTGGGTACTGAGGGATTGTAGATGACAGATAACCATTGTCTTTAACAACAGTACCTTGCATAGAGATTGGGCTTACACCCAGAGAGTGTGTAAATTATTACTAATTTGCATGGCATGAACTGATTGGTACAGGAAGGGTGCATATTATATAGTCAGTCTTGTTGTTTAGATTAAACAGTGTAGTGGTTTGAATGAGAAAGGCCCCATAGGCTAAGATAATTGAATGCTTGGTCCCCAGCTAATAGAACTGTTTGGAAAGGATTATAAAGTGGTGTGTCGCTGCGGGGAAGACCTCTCAAGCCTGATATCAGGTTCTGGTCATTACTCTTATGAACTCTGACTCTCTGGAATTGTGAGCTCCAAATTCAACTATTTTTTCTATGAGTCATAGTATTTTGTCAACAGAAAAGTAACCAAGACAAATTGTGTCCCTACCAAATGATATCTTCAAGTCATATACTTTCCACAAGCCCCAGAACCTGTGAATATGACATTTGCAATAGTGTCTTAGCTATGGTAATTTGGAACCTTAGGCTAAGATCAACCTTGATTTTGAGTAAGTAGTGTCCTTATGAAAGGAAAGAAGAGGTTTGACAGACATACAGACATATGTGTACACAGAGGGAGATACAGAGCCTACAGAGACAATACTACCAGGTGAGGGATCTTCCAGCAGCTACCAAACCTCAGGGCAAGGACAATCTCTGAGCTCCAGGTAGAACTGACCCTGTTAACTGCTAGATTCTTTACTCTTGACCTTTGGGATAGAGAATAAGTCTGTGGCTTGGGACCACTCCTAGTAATTTGTTATAACACCCAAGAAACTAATGCAGCCGTCATGTTCAAATCAATTCTTTACTAGCTTTGAGGCCCTAGGCACCAAATTTCAAACTTCCTCCTCCAAAATTCCTAACATTTTTCTCACAGAGAAATCAAAAAACCAATTTAGACTGCCATTATCTACTTTCTTCTACTTCTGACCCAGGACTTTGGCTATGCATTTGAGCCCTGTCTTTTGGCTTCTTCACCCAGAGGACCCAGGTGAAACAAACTACTTCCTACTTCCGTGTGCCAGTACTGGAGACCTCATCATGCACAGTTGTAAATGACTGATGCCAATATGTTGCTATACTGGTTGTCATAGGAACTGAGATATAATCAGCAAGACAGGAATCACCAGGAAGCTCTTACCAGCAGTGGGCCTTAAAGTACTGTTTTCTCCTCTCATACCAGGCATGGGAAAGGAGAAAGTAACTGGAGAAAAATTGTCTCAGAATTCAAGTCCTAAATGAATTTGAAGGTATGTGTGCAGGGGACCCTAAAGTCGTACCCTTGAACTAGACAAGCTCTTACCCCCAGTTTCTCAGTCCATGAAAAGATGACCAGTCTGTGTACAACCCAAGTGTGGAAGGAAACATGGACCTAGAATAGAGGACGAAATCAGAGATAGCCCTGGGGCGTGTTCCTCATCAGGAACGTAAAGCAATGACACAGAGCGGGAGAGGAAGCACCTAGCCTCGGAGGAGACTCTGTGCCAAGGTCAGGAGATGCCTAGTCCTACCCTCACCCCACCCCACACCAGCTCAGAGGAGAAGGGGTGGGAGCACTGGGGAAGGATTGTGGGAGGGGGTGACCAGGAATGGGACAGTGAGCAGAATGTAAAATAAATAAGTAAAAAAAATAAAATAAAATTTAATAATCAGATGCAGGTAACAGAGACTTACACAGCGTAGTGTGAAAATAAACGGATAGAATATCAAGCTATAACCAAAGAACCAACAGCCCTGGTACCTTTCTGAGGTAAGGGGCAGCTTTTGTAGAAATGGGAGAAGCCAGGGAAAATACAATCCTAGAAAGTTATGGCCTCGCTGAAGTCAGCAGCTGTAGCAATATTGAGTTTTCAGCATGTGGCGCTGACCCTTCTCCCAGTGGACCAAGAAACAGGGTAATGTTTCCTAAACTTTGCCTTGGTGAAACAGAGTTAAACTATCAACATCATTATAATTTTGACCACATCTTGTGGACAAAAATAAATATTACAATGATAGAGAAAATGTTAAATGGAATAACTACTAATAAAATACAAATATATAAACCCCGAGGGCCAGCAGAACGAATGGAAATAGGCGACCTTGGGAGGAAGGAGGTTGGGAGGACCCTCTAGAATGTACCAGAGACCTGGGAGGTGAGAGACTCTCAGGACTTAAAGGAAGGGGCCCTAAATGAAAGCCCTACAGTGGGGAGAGGGAACTATTCAATCCACCTCCAGCCGAAAGACAGGGCATCAAGTGAGGTTTGGGGTTGCTATCCCATAGCCAAAGCTCTGACCCATAATTCTTCCTCTCTGAAAGAAATGCAGGGATGGAAATGGAGAAGAGCCTAAGGAAAAGAAGGTCCAGCAACAGGCCCAAAGTGGGATCCAGCTCAAGGGGAGGCCCCAAGACCTGACGCCATTACTGAGGCTATGGGGCACTCACAAAAAGGGACCTTTCGTGACTGCCCTCCAAAAGATCCAACATGAAAGAGTCAGATGCAGATATGTACACCCAACCAATGAACAGAAGCTGCTGACCCCTCCAGTTGAATCAGGGGAAAGCTGGAGGAAGCTGAGGAGGAGGGCAACCCTGTAGGGGGACCAGCAGTCTCAATTAACCTGGACCCCAAGATCTCTCAGACACTGGATCATCAACCAGGCAGCATACACCAGCTGAGATGAGGCCTTCAACACATGTACAGCAGAGGACTCCTGGGTCTGGGTTCAGCCAGAGAAGATGCACCTAACCCTCAAGAGACTGGAGGCCCCAGGAAGTTTAGAGGTCTGGTGGGGTGGGTGGGGTGGGAACATCTTTGTGGATATGGGGTTGGAGGGGGGGAGTGCGGGGTTGGGGAGGCATGAGGGGGTGGACTGGGAGGGGAATAAAATCTGGAGTGGAAAAAAGTAATAAATAAAAAAATGAGAAGAAAAAAATATATATATATAAAGTTAACAAATTATCCTGACCACAAGAGGTCAGTATTGTTTCAAAGCAGAATCACCCTAAACCCCTTGGGGGCAGGGTATAAGGTTCTTTTTAAAGAGATTACATTTCCCTATAAATCAAAGGTTAGTCTCCAATGAATCTGATTTTTATAGCCTGCTGAGTGACAGATGGCTACAGAATGTGAGAAATATCAAGTTGTTGAAAAAATTAACTTGTTAAACTATATATTTCCTGTTAAAAAATGAACTTGGATCCTTCACATTCAAAAGCAGTAGTCATAATTAAGTGGAAAAAAATTTAAATTTTATGTAACATAAAGTAAGTTTATAAATTCAAAGGTATATATTTAAATAAATTTTGTATTTGTATGCTAAAATACATTGTATGTAAAATTATATATACACATATGTATGTATACACACACACACACACATACACAAGTATATGCATATAGAATCATGAACTCACCTTGGAGCTCAGTATCAAAGAAAAATAGCAACATGTTCTTGATTACTCTGCAGATGAAGAAGTCAGACACACAGGATGCCTTTTGGTAAAAGTAGAAGAAGAAACAGTGCTGGGCCGGAATGAAGATGGAGATGTGTACTAGACAATGATTTTCCAGTCTTCAAGCTAAGATTAGGAGAACTGAGAAGCCTAGAAATTACAGGGAGGGAGTAGAGGGAGGGATGGGATCGGTGTGAACGCAGCAGGGAACCGTTCCTGTTCAGGACAGCTTCAGGTCTACAACTCAGAACCAGGCCTGTGGCCCTGGATGCCTCCCATTTGCCTCCCATTCCAAACATTCTAATAGTCATTCATTTGTTGCCTCAGCCCTCATGGGGCTGATTTAAATGAGTAAATAAATTCCTAAATATTTGATGATCTATAGTGATACACTTCCTGAAAGAACAGAGCAGAGAGACCTGAGAAGGTTTTTCATGTTTAAGAGTGATCTAAGGTTCATTCAGAACAGAAACAGCAGGTCAGGAGCTCAGCCCCTAAAATCTAGAGCCAACATGGCTGTGGCACAATGAGCTAGCAGGAAAGAGAACTCTGCGTGGCATCTTCAGTGCCGAGAGAAATCAAGAATGAAGTTGGGATCGTAGTTTCTGTGAAAATTACACATGGAAAACCTACTTAGGCTGTTGTGAAAGAGAACAGGTGGAGATATACCTGGGAGGGAAACGTCTAGGAAGAAACAAAACAGGAAAACCCAACGCTCTGATTGATGGGACCTGAGGGTGTGTGTGTGTGGTGTATATGTATGTGGTGTGTAGATGTGTATGCTATATATGTCCTGTGGGTATGTGTATTTATGGGTGTATGTGTATGCTATCTGTGCATTGCTATGCATGCATGTGTGTGTGTGGTATGTTATACAAGTGGTGTGTACATGTGTGGTGTGTGTGCTGTTTGTGTGTGTTATATACATGTGTTTGTGCTATACCTATGGTGTGTGTGTGTGTGTGTGTGTGTGTGTGTGTGATATGTGTGGTATGTATGTGTGTGTATCTATTCATTCACTGCTGAAACCTAATTTTAATGAAACCGCTAACCTTTCCTCTTAAAAGCACAGCTATTAAACAATCGCTATTTACACAGGGGTGTTTCAAATAATAACAAGTCATCGTTTTGGTATATGCACACAAATAATGCCCAGCGAACACCATGAGTTTTTAATGATAATGGAAGTAAAACAATATTCAGCCAAATGCTTTTAAATTAAAATTTAATAAAGAAAAGATTAAAAGATGATTATTCCCTTGATGCCCCAACATTTATATCCATTGCTCAAAATCTCTACAGAGTATTCTTTTTCCTTTGAATTATTCATAGAAAAATGAGTACACTGGATCTAAAAACTTCACCCCATAAATCTATAAATTAGAGTCATACTCAATTTTGCACTGTCTAAGAACATTTTTAATAACTCACACGGCACTGTACAAAAGGTATCTACCATAGCCAGAAACCATCAGGAGAAATGAGGGGCCTCTGGTTCTGCTACGTCTTACTGGCTGCACAGAAACTAAATCGGTAGCAATGGTCACACTGTGACCCTAAGCTGATTTTGGACTTCCAAATAAAACTGGAAGTGAGCAAGCAGGCTGGTTTCTGCCTGGTAGACCTGGATCAACTTTTGTGAGTAGGATCTAGAATCAATAGATCTCAGGCTTCCCTGGTGCCAGAAGATCACACACACAGGGGATTTGAAAATATATTGAGATCACTGATGGTCACAATGAAAAATGCTTCTCTTAGGATGGCTACAACCTCCCTATGCAATCTTCTCCTCAGTGCTGGGGCCCTGGGGAGCTGCACCATGTCTAGCTAGTAAACACAGTACCATCAGGTCTGTTCTCCAGTCTGTCCTCTGCATGGGTCTTGGAGGCAGCTCTGTCTCCATGACGTTCTCTGTTCTGCTCAACTGCCTAAGAAGTCGCCACTTTTCTCATTCATGAATTCATGACCACTGTAGGAGCAAATCCACAGAACTGTGGAGCTCTTACAAAGATAATATATAGAATTCACAATGCAATGCTGTAATTAATTATGATTCCCTTTTATGATTCACCTGTTATATTCTTATGACCTGACCATCTACATAGAGTAAATATCATACCACTATCATTTTATATTATATAATTATATATTATAATGTAGTATTATGTTGTTGGTTATAAAACAAAGAAGGGAATACTAAAGTTTCCTAAAATATATTTTTAAAATCTATTTGAGGGAAGGCAACATGGCTCAATAGGTGTAAGTGCTTGCTCCTCAGGCCTGGCATTCTGAGTTTGATCCCTGGAACCCGGTGGGGAATGGGAGAACTAACTCCTAAAAGCTGTCTTGCAACCTCTATTATCTACCTAGATACAAGTTAACATATGCTCACACTCACTCGTTACACAATAATAAACAAACAAACAAACAAATAAAGGCTACTTTGACTTCATCCCTCCCTCACATTTGCCAAGGATAGAATCTGGAGTACAGATTTTAAAATTCTATTAGACTATACTGCCTATTGCATTGACTTTGGTGGCTACAGGAGAACTAATAGTGGTAGCAGACAAATAAATACTATATACATAAACTTAAAATTGCAGTGATTCTGAAAGATGACTACTCTCTTAAATTAACACCCTAAGGAATGCAAATCATCTTCCAGTTCACTCATATTTCTGTTAGGCTTTTAAATTGCTATAGCTCACAGGATGCCGTCCCTGCTTCTATTCTCTTTGTTCCTGTAGTATCTCTTTTCTCCTTGAAGTTGGGGGTCTCCAAGTGACATCTCACATAAACACAAGAACACATCTCTCTAAGTCATCAAATGGTAATTCCCTCATCTCTGGTCTTTTACAGTCTTTGCTGCTTGCAAAAGCTCCTTGTCACCACCACATATCCTGGTCAAAGCTGCAGAGCTCCGAGCCCTGACTTTGTATCAGCCACCATATTTGACCTTACAGTGCTGGGATCTCAACATTCAGGGTCCACAATACACTGGCATATAATGTTCTCTGTGGAAATGCAGAAGGAACCACTAGATACCAGAGAGAGGGGGTGAGGGAGGGAGGGAGAAGAGGAAGAAGAAGAAGAGGAGGGAGAGAGAGAGAGAGAGAGAGAGAGAGAGAGAGAGGAGAGAGGAGGAGAGGAGAGGAGAGGAGAGGAGGAGGAGAGGAGAGGGAGGAGAGGAGGAGGAGGGAGGAGAGGAGGGAGAGAGAGGAGAGAGGAGAGGGAGAGGAAAGAAAAGTGGAGGAATAGAGAGGGAGGAGGAGGGGGAAGGATGAGGAGGAGGAGGAAGAGGGAGGGGGAGGGAGAAGGGGAGGAGGAGGAGGAGAAGGGGGAGGGGAGGGGGAGGAGGAGAAGGAGAGACCTTTGCACTATACCCGTGGATGGAATCCCCAAAAGCACTTTTTGTCCTCAAAACATCTTTCCCAGACTTTTGCACTGTGAGATGTTTCTGCTTTTGGTGTCCAGACTTAAAAACCTCACTCTCTCAAGGGTAGACTGGAGACATAATTGGGGTCAGGAGAGGACCTGAGGTTAAGAAGGTGAGAGGACCAACTCAGCTAGCAGCTCCTGACAAACTCGTCTAATAATCCAGACCTTTTCCATCAGACTTAATTGGACTCAGTTCCTCACCTCCCCTGTATGTCCTAAAGACTTCTGCTCCTAGGGATGCTGGCTTCTATGTTGACCACATCTTAGATTCAAGCAAAAAATCCACCCCTATAGATCACAGCCTCAGCCAGAATTCTCAATTAGTTGTGGGGGAAAAAATGTGGACGATTGGAAATGTCACAAAAACAAACTACATGAGAACTCATTTTACCTGCAGTGAAATGTGTCTGCTAGTCCTTCCCGTGTACAAGTACTGTTCAAATATTTAATTCCTATTCTCCATAAAATGATAAACCTATAATGTGAGGCCCTCCTGCCCCTCCCACATCCAACTGCTTTGCTATTGTGTGCAAAAATTCTCGATCCCTGAAGTCCATTCAGAAAGCATATTAATGAAGCCTTCTTTGTCACAGCTGATTTTCCCCAGGGTGACCTTGTCTTCTTGCTCTACAGTAATATCACATGCATGCCTGTCAGACATCACCAGTCAGGGAGACTCTACACTGACTCCTGATTTATGTAGAAGCAGCAAATCCTGGGATAATATGCCAGGAATGGAGTGGAGATGGGGGTTTCTCATTGTAGATAACCCCCAGAAATCACAGCCTGGCTAGTTATGAGTCAGGCTTACTGCACTACACAATCACCATTACGTACTAGCTATACAATGTAAACAAGATCATATTTAAATATAAGGAAACAAAAGAACTATATCTCAGCCTGGCAACCTCAGTGATATGGCTACAAATCAAAGAAGGCCCAGGCTTGCTATAAAACATCTTTTTCAAAATAATTTCCTTGTTTTTGGAGACGCTTTAAGAAAAGTTACAAAAATAGTGAGACAGACACATTTACAGCCTTTAAGTGGAATCTCAAAAAAAAAAAAGTCTCCTTATTCTCTGTCTTAATGTCTGTCTGTCTTTCTGAACGATAGAGTTGACTGACAGACATATTGCCTCTCTGTTCTGGATACTTTGGTCTTTCTAATTGCAGGATGATTTCCATTATTAGAAATCAGCACTTGCCAAGGACCAGCCTCAGCTCAGCGTGAGAGCTTTTCTGAGAGAAGGGATGGCTGGGAGCAGTGAAAACAATAACCAGAAGTCAAATCTTGGGTCCAAGCTGGTGGCCCATGCTCTGCTGGAGACAGCTTTTCAGCCTGCGTTCTTTCTGTCCTGCTTTCTTCCTTTCTCTAATCTTCTTTCTATGGAGATCTCCTGACAGCTCTCTATGTTCTGCTGGAGACAGTTCTCCAAGCAGTTCTCACCGGCTATTCTAAAAATTCACTGGAGAGTTCATCTCCTGTAGATCATAAGCCCAGTTTTTTATTTTCCATTCATTCACTTCAGGTTTCCTTTTGATTATCCTATAAATCTACATCCCATTCTGTTACCCCAGCCCCCTAATTCTTAGGAAATAGTGTCAAGCACACTTTTTCTCTTAACACTGGAAAAGAATTCAGACATCTGCAAGCACAGATGCTAAGCTAGCTAGGTGGCACCCCATCCTGAAATTACCATTTCTACCACACCTGGGTCTGGACTCATGGTGTCCCTGGCTAACCTTGAACTGAGGAATCTGCCTGCCTTTGTATCTGCCTTCCTTCTTTCTGACAAGCTGGTTCAGTGCAACTGCCTTTGTTCCTTTATATTCATGAAGTCCCTCATAATTCATATTACATCCTTATTTTTTGCATAGTTGAGAAATAATTTATTTTCAAACTCATGTTTAAAAGAGTTATCTTCCACAGTCTTAAAGGCTATTCTGAAGGTCTCATCCTTAACCATTTTGCTGAGACATTAGCCACACCTTTGCCTCCTGGACTCATGCTGTCTGATTATCATGGAGTCATTAAGGTTAACAGGGAGAACATTCCTTAAAGGAAGTACATGAAAATATGTACATTATCATACAAACAAGCCCATGGCAACCATCAACACTCACGGAGGCCCATGTCCACTGGCCCTGTCCTAGGGGTGGGAAGCATTTTATTCTGTTCCCACCAAGGCCACGCCAGACCTGGCAAGCACTGACATGCCAGTAATTCCTTTCCTACAAACCTTAGACCAGCCTTTCTGACTGCCCTACTGATGGAAAAAGAAACCAAGATTTAGGGGTTGGGGATGTAGCTCAGTGGGAGGGGGCTTGCCTAGCAGGCGAAAGGCCCTGGGTTCGGGCCCCAGCTCCGAAAAAAAAAAAAAAAAAAGAAACCAAGATTTAAGGTTCATGAGTGATGCTACAAGGGCTCTAAGATCCTTCCAAGGAACAGCAAAGCACAAGAATCCACCACAGTCTTGGTCAAAATATCCCTGAGTATCTAGACCTTGGGTTCCTGCTGGTAGCATCTAAGTTGAAAAGTGAGGGAGAAAGACAGAGAATGTTGGGTCTGTGGTTTTTATTTCCCCTCTGTTTCCCTTTGAACCAACGTAACTCAGAACTCCCTAATTACTACATTAAACACTTAAGGCATCCATGTGTTCTCAGAGACATAAAGTTATGGAAGATACAAGTGCCATAACTTTTGTTAAGTCCAAATGCTTTTATGAACCAAAGCGTTAGTAAGTAGCCAAATAAAAGTAAGATCTATTTTATAAAAAGAACAATATGCACCAGGATAGACGCCATAACAACTGATTTTTCAACATGTTTAGTTTATCTCTTATATGTGTAATTAATTTACTCTATTCTATAGATGAGAGAACTGAGGATCATCAGGACAAGAAACTTCATATTATCCTACCAATGAGAGGCAAAGAGAGGATGTGTACCACATTCCTTAGAAACACTGTTGAGCAATGTGGGGCAAAGAAAGAAGAGGGCTATTTGATGGAGGGTAAGAAGTTTTCCCAGTCCTCAAGCTGAAGATAGTATCAAGCTAAAAGAGCAAAGGTAGAAGATATAAGCATTCAAGAGTATAAAACCAAGATGTTAAATAATAGAGAAGTGACCCAAAGTTCTTACCTGGAGAGATTCAATAATACATCAAGTGTCTCTCTCTCTCTCTCTCTCTCTCTCTCTCTCTCTCTCTCTCTCTCTCTCTCTCTTTTCTCTCTCTTTTTCAAGACAGAGTTCTGTCCTTATACTCACAGAGACCCTCCTGCTTCTGCCTCCTGAGTGCTGGGATAATAGATGTGCCATCCAGACCAGCTATCATCAGTTTTTCTAAACAACCTGTGAAACTTCAATAACACTCACAGAAAAGCAAAAGTCCATGTAGAATACAAGGCACTCAGACAGCCACCTGTTTCTGCCTCCCAACCTCTAGGATTAAAGGTTACTACTCCCAGTTAGCAATGTTTCTTCTATTGTAGAATTTTCTGTTTCGATGCCTGGACTTGCTAGAACTCTCAACCAAAATACTATAACCAATGCTCATCTTAGAAGGTAGCTTGTCTTTGCTTTTATCATCATTATTTAATGCCCATTGTTTATTGTTTTCATATGCCTTGGGAAGAAAAGAACTGCATCACAATCATAGCTATCTACCTGATTGAAGTTATCAACTTTAGCAACAGGCTTTTATGAAAAGTAGAGTGATGCATTTTCATTATATCAGACCATGAATCATTCAAACATGATGCTTCCGAAGTCATAAACTATTCACCAAAAGAGAATGGCTTTCTGTGTTGCTGTAAAATTTTAAAAAATGTCTTTTACAATGCACTAGGTCCAGCACCACAGTGCTCCAAGACATCTGGTAGATATCTTCATCTCAATCAGCAAAGCCCCCCACTTGTTTTGCTCTCTCCAATGGCTTCACTCTGAGTCTGGCAACAATCTCTCTACCCATCTAGTTCCCAAGGCAGGCTGCCACACATACCAGAAATAAATATCCCAATTCTGTGTCGGCATAGTGTCTCCAGCCACCCATACTCTCTTGAACTTAAATCGCCACATGAAAGAACACAAAACACAATAACCTCTGATCCAGCTGATGATATATAATTGCCCACCTAGACATACCAAGCCCTATACACATTCATCCCTTAAGAATATTCATAACAACATTCAAATGTGCAGAAAGGAATCTTAACATCTGCCTCCATGTTTTCTCAGCTGCCTCTCTCCTTTGCTCTTGTCTCCTCTTCTCCCTAAAACTTTTCTCCCACTCATCCTTCCTTCTCATCCAATGACAGGCCTCATTCTATCTTCTACCTGCCTTCACCTATGTAATGACATCATCCCACATTTCTGTGTTAACACAGGCATGGATCCTAGGTACCTGACCCACATCTGAATCTTCTCTCAGAGTCAGATAAGCTCCTATGTCATTGCTCACTTCACCTGAAACATCAATTTATGGCCTTTGGATGCTAAGAAACTTTCAAAACTGTATTCCTTTGGGAACCTAGAAATACTTTTATAAATCAACTAATTCTCTTACTGAACCAGTGCTCAGTCTGGCTGTGCCTTGAACCCTTTTCCAAAATATGGTGGTGTAAGCAGATGCAAGGTTAAGTTCTGATATGTGAAGACTTGTCTTGTAGGAATGGCAGAAATCCAGAAAAGGAAGGGGAGCTGCTATACAAGTTCCATGTACACAGCCTACATGTCGGCAATAGGACATCTCTATCCAGACTTCATAACATAAGATAGCTCATCCTGTGTAAGGGACAATGCCATTTATAATCTCCACCAGATGGCCATGGATAGTTTGTGGAGGTGGATGTGTAAAGAAAACATCCTTCTTGGCACTCATTACTCCCCAATTCTTTGTGTGCATCAAAGCAGCACCCAACATTTCTGAGAGTTTACTCTAGGCATGCAGCAAACTCTAGTCTCCGTTTACACAGCAACCACTACTCATTCCCTATCAAGAAATTTCTTCTTCCAAAGGGAAGTAATGAAAACACTGCTACTAACAAAAGAAATGTATCTGCCTGTTCACTGCCACAAATGCCGGAAGAAAGAGAACTTAAGAAGAAAATCAGTAATTTCTCTACTACCTCACCAATTATGCTGATGTCCCCTTAAAAGAGTGACTTTAGTAACCCAACGTGGCTATTATCCAGAGCCAGGCAAGCAAAGTCTAGACATCTGGAATGCTTCATCTGTGTCCAGAACTTAGGCTGGGGAAAACAACTTCCTCTTCATTTTGGTATCTCCCATGTATACAATAACAAAATATACTTATGTATATTAAAACAGTTACACAGAAACACAAACTTGCTTAGCAAGCATCTTTGAACATATTTGGTATTTTGAAACAGTGACCATGTAAAATTTGAAAGGGTCATCTGTCAGCCTGGTGGCAAATTAGCCATGAATTTCCAAAAGTTAGCTCAGCAGATCTCCTGGAAGTCTATAATTATTTCCCATTTCATATGCGGTGATCCCAGGGATGCTGTACATTAGCATTACTTACACCCAAAAGATGGAGATGAACGTAAACTAGACCAGACAGATGTCAGATATATGATGGTTAATGCTGGGTGTCATTTTGACTATGTAGGGACACCTAGAAGCTCTGTAAATCACACTTCTGAATATGTCTGTGAAGAAGTGTATAGAGACAATTAGCACATGAACTGTGTGAGCTATACCACCCAATTGTCTCAGTATCAAGATTAAATAAATCACCAAAGAGGTAAACATGTCCACACATGCATACTAGACTTTTCTTGATGTGTTTTGGTTTTGTTGGTGTTTTGCCTTTTGGTTTTACAATCATTATCATCCACAGACAGTGGACTAAACCTTTAAATATGGACTGTTGCCAGGGACTATTCAGAACCTCCACATCTAAAGGCTTAGACTGGGGTTCCCTCATGAGTCCCTCATGTTCTGAGAATTTTGAAGTGAATAGCTACTTATTTCCCAGCTCTCTAGACTGCAGACAGTGATTATAGGACTAGCTACCTTCAGACTAGGTAGACACTTTAGTAAATCCCTACTTATCCCACACATACATGCATGCACACACATAAATACACACACATGGACAAATATGATACATGGTCTACTGGTTCAATTTCTTTGGAGAACCTAATATGGAATATGACAGAGAAGCAAGAAATTACCAGTAAATTGGGTTACATGACCTTGATAAAATTGACAGCTAACCACACGGAATCATACCTTGCCTTTTTAGCTTGGGGTCTTCTGCCCTGCAAGTTTATTGTTAATCCAACGGTCACAGGCCTAGTCTGCTCTTCTGTTTCATTTCGAAATAAACAGTGACAAGTAGTTTGAGGACTGCTTGCTAAATGACAATCATTTGAAAATCTAAGATTGTTTCTGAATCGGCCATTCTCCTAATTTCCTAACTCCTTGCCGACCCCAACACAATCTTAATAAAGTTACAGACTTCTTAGCTGTTATTTAAAGAGGACCCAAAGGGGATGTCATACATACACCACACACACACACACACACACACACACACACACACACACACACTCACACACAGGAGGAGAGAGGAGAGGGGAGGTCTTTTATTTCATGAATACTTCTGGTATCCTTTCAGCTGGCACTGGGCTTCATTCAATGTTTCTGCATCCCAGGCTACTCAAGAGTATAGCCAGGATACAATGGCACATCCCTATAACACTGCTGTGCTTATTACATGGGCTAATTTCTAAGGTGCTTCCAGCAGGGTCTAGCATATGGTATATTATAGCTCCTTTTGTGAGCCTGGGAAGCTGGCATAGACTTCATTGAGCAGCTGGTGTAAGCAAGACAATTAGGTAAGAAATAGGACGCAGAGTCCTGAGTAAGCCATAGGAGAAAGCTTGGAGGAAGGAGGGAGGGGGATTATTATGCTGACCCTAATTAAACTAGCCTGCCTGCCAGGAATCATCCTTCCTGGAATCCACAGGGAAGATGCAGGCTTGATTGTGAACAAAGCACTCAGCTCTCCCTGGAAAGGGGGATGTCAGTATATTACTCACTGCATTGTTGTATTTTTCAAAAGATTTTGAACTTAAAGAATCTTCTCTTTTAATTGAATTTTTTCAAAAATATACCCAGATCACATTTTCTATTCCCATAACTCCGACCAGACCTTTCCCACCGCCCCACCCACCAACTCCACACCTTTCCTTTCTGTCTCTAAAATGCAAGCAAACAAACAAACAAAGCACAGAATTTTTAAAAAATATATAAAAATAAAACAAAGGAAATTTTCTGTTTTCATGTTGTTTTTAGGTCTCCTGGGGCTTCAGAGATAATTCTAGAAAATTTTAAATGCACTATAGGAATCATATTTAAGATGATTACTAATAAACATAGTGATAGTAGTCCTCTGATTAATTTTTTTAAATCTATCCATTGTCAGCATCACACAGTTTTAAAATGTAGGATCTATGAATGAGTCAGCCCAATAAGGTCAAAAGGTCAGGAGGTAATTGCTACTGAAAGCTTAAAAAAAAAATAGTTCCCAAGAGAAAGGGCAAGCAACACATTCAAGGCCACAGGTCAAGAGCCAGACTATTTTGGTGGCAATCGTGAACTAAGAAGGCATAGGAACCACTATTGGAGATCCTGCCGGAAAGGCAAGATAAAGCTTGGTGCAATGAGTCATTTGAGTGGGCTCAGGGGGTCCCAGATTCACTCTAGGTGTCAGGCGATCTTCCCCACTTCTCGGCAGGTGTCGGCTCTAGATGCTTAGGGCAGGGGATTGCTGTCTTCCTCTGTGCCTATCCCAGAAAGCAAGTCAGGTTCAGAGGTAGGTTCCAGGTGATCTCCTCAAGAGATGACGAATGCTGAAAGGATTCCTGTTGTCCATCTGGATTCCAGAAACAGAGTATCAGGAACGTGTGAAAAGAGTGAAGGAGAGCGACATTGACAAAGCAACAGAAAGGGAAATTATGCTTCATGCCAGGAATCTGGCCAACCAGGTTCAGTGAATTCATGGATATCAGATAACCTATAATTGCCACTTTACTAAAGCAGCATAGGTCCTAATTACATTCTAAATATACCTGTATATCCACAGATAAATGAAATCTTTGACTCTCACCAAAGAAACCTCTCTTTGTAACAGAGATGGTTAGAGTAACTTTTCTTCAAGTGCTATGAAGATGTATCTCTGAATTTTCAGTTGTTAGTTCTGTAACTGAATAGAATAGAATAGAATACTGGCAGGATTCTGGTATCATCATTTGTATGGCCGCCACTGGCTTATATTTTGTAAATATCCTTCCTTCCTCACTTGCCTAAAGGCAATCTAGAATTGTATCAAAGATTCTGATTGGTTGTAATGAAGATCTGAGGGCCAATAGCTGGGCAGGAAATGGAGGGTCGAACTTTCAGGCAGAGAGAGGGATGCTGGAAAAGAAGCAGATGTGGGAGATAGAGAGGAGCAGACAAGAATTACAGTGGATAGAAAAGTATAGAGCTAACCATATGGTGGATTGTGACCAAGATAGGTATGTTAAGAATAAGAACTGGTAGTTCCTCAGAAAATTGGACATTGAACTACCTGAGGACCCAGCTATACCACTCTTGGACATATACCCAAAAAATGCTCCAACATATAACAAGGACACATGGTCCACTATGTTCATAGCAGCCTCATTTATAATAGCCAGAAGCTGGAAAGAACCCAGATGCCCTTCAACAGAGGAATGGATACAGAAAATGTGGTACATCTACACAATGGAATATTACTCAGCTATTAAAAACAGTGACATCAAGGCTGGGATTTAGCTCAGTGGTAGAGTGCTTGCCTAGCAAGCGCAAGGCCCTGGGTTGGGTCCTCAGCTCCAGGGGGAGACTGATTATTAAAAAAAAAAAAAACAGTGACTTCATGAAATTCTTAGGCAAACGAATGGAATTAGAAAATATCATCCTGAGTGAGATAATCCAGTCACAATAAAACACACATGGTATACACTCACTGCTAAGTGGATATTAGCCCAAAAGCTGGAAATACCTAAGAAAAAATTCACACATTATATGAAGCCCAAGAAGGAAGACCAAAATGTGGATGCTTCATTCCTTCTTAGAAGTGAGAACAAAATACTAACAGTAAGAAATACAGGGACAGAGTGAAGCAGGGACCGAAGAAAAGGTCATCCAGAGACTGCCCCACCTGGGGATCCATCCATCCCATGTGCTGCCACCAAACCCAGTCACTATTGCTGTTGCCAAGAAGTGCTTGTTGACAGAAGCCAGGAGACCCCAATGGAGGAGTTAGAGAAAAGACTGAAGGACCTGAAGCGGTTTGCAACACCATAGGAAAAACAACATCAACCAACCAAACCCCACTAGAGCTCATGTGTACCAATGAGTACACACCGAGGAACCCATGACTCCAGCCACATATGTAGCAGAGGATGGCATTGTCCAGCATCAGTAGGGAGGAAAAGCTCTTTTGAAGGCTTGTTTCCCCAACCCTTCTTTCTCTGTTCTGCTGCAGTCCATCTTTTCCCTCCATGTCTGCTCTCAAATCTCCTGTGCCTACTTCTTCTCCCAACATCCCTCTCTCTGCACGGAAGTTCCTCTATCCACTTGCTGCCCCGCAATTGGCTGAAAGATCTTTATTACAACCAATCAGAACTTCTGATCCAATTCTAGATTGCCTTGAGGCAAGTGACAAAGGATGGATATCCACACACTATAAAGAAGGTTATCGCATCAAGAGACCATTACAGAAAACCACAACCAATCAAAATTCAGAGATCAAGAGATTGGCTCAATCCCAGTCCCAACCAATACGGCTACAACACAATGCCTGCTCCCTAAGGCTAGGGAATCATTGCAGCAGACCAAGGAAGATTGCTCTTGTGGGAGCACATAGTAAGAGTCAGAGGATCAGGAAGTTTACTGTGAGATTATCACCTAGAAATGTCAGAGAAGCTATACTCATGATATCTCATCAAAACGGCTGCCTACATAAAACCTGAACAAAGATGGTGCCAATAGATACGCTAATGTGGAAGGTAGAAAGCTCATGAGGTCTTAATCCTAGAAGAACTACAGGCAACTAAGGAATGCTGAGAGCTGACAAAATACTCTCCCCCCAATTGGTGATCTAATACTTTAAAATCATATACATACAAGTAACATTATAAAGACTGAGCATGTTGTACACACACATATGCGTGTGGCCGTGTGTGTATAACTTGTTTATTTATTTAATATACTAAATATATGTAATTGTTAATATGTTTGTTTAATTGTTACACACACACACACCATTTTAAAAATCAGGCCATGATTTTGAGAACAAGAGGGAGGATGTATGTTAGAGGTTGTAGGGAGAAAAGCGAAGAGGGGAAATGACATGATTAGACTATAATTTCAAAATATATATAAAAATAAATGAGAAATTTAAAAATTTAAGACTTTTAAAGCTAATTGGGAAAAGTGTCCTAGAAAGGAAAAAAGAGAATAAAGGTATTCTTTCAAATAGTTTACCAAATCCTCCCAAACACGATACCCCTGAATTTTACTGCTCTTCTCCCTTCCTGTGAACTTCTTGTGTATTCTCAGTGCAAGAATAATTTTCTTCTATCTTTACTTAGTGAAGTTCTGCTCTTCCTTTTGGAACAGACAGTAATTCTTGTGCTCTGCAGATTCTCCAGTTTCTCTCACAGCTGCTCTGCTGTACTGTTAGGATGAGGATACAGCCATGGGCAAAATCTAGTAGAAGAAACTGGCTACATTGCAATATACTTCTGTTTTTAAAAGCAGGAAGCAGGTTGGATTGTGCCTATAGCTGCGTTTGCTAACCCCTGGGATAGATGTCAAGTACATCCTCCTGAGGATTTTCTTATGCTCTGATCTGTGTGTGTGTGTGTGTGTGTGTGTGTGTGTGTGTGTGTGTGTGTCCTGTGCAACCTGAGTTATGTTCCAGTGGATGTCCCACTGAGAGTCACATGTAAATGAACACCCTGTAATCTATTGAGTAATCCTATTATCACCAAGTAGAACGTTCTGTTCTTATAACAATGCCAACAATTGTAAAATCCTCTTTTCTAGTTAAACAGAAATAAATTCTAGCCTTCTCTTAGTGCACTGGTTCCCACACTTTGTTTTTAAATTACAACCTCCTTTACTCTCTGCTTTCTTCATTTGTTAATTTTTGAAAGAATGAGAAGTGTGTCAAGAATTAAAGAAGTTTTTTTTATAGCATGGATGTTTGCATTTGTGAGTGCAGAAGATAATGATTTCAATGTCTGGGTCATCGTGTATTTTAAAAGCTGTTCATTTGAGCATCTGATGACCCTCCTGACAGCACAGGCAGACACATCAACTTTTCACTGAAACTTTTCTCAGTCTCTCTTGGATTTTCCGTCAGCAAACCTGTTTCCTCTAATCTGAAATCACAACCACATATCCCAGGGCAGGAGAGATGGCTCTGCTGTTAAGATTTACTAAGGACTGAGTTCAGTTCCCAGCATCCCAATTGTGAGATAGCTCACAACTGCCTATGGCTCCAGTCCCAGCAGACCAAGCACTGTCTTCTAGTCTCTGTGGCACCTGAATACATATGCCATACACATACAAAGACATGTAATCAGAGAATGACAAAAAGTGCACATCTACATATATACACATAGATACACATGCACACTTGCAAAGATGCACACACACACACATACATATAAAGATGCATGCACGGAGAAAGAAATTAAGAAATAAAAACTTTAAAAATAAATTACAAAGCCTTTGATTTATTTGAAGAGATTTCAGGCACCAACAAAAACTGTGGAGACCCCCTTTTCTGTTTTGGGTTACAGGAAGTTAGTTAGCAAGAACAGGTTGAAGTTTTAGAATCTGGGAGCCAACTGCCAACCATGACCTCTGGACACCTTCATTCTTTTGTTGTTTTTTATTATATATTAATTATATATGATGTTCTTATAACAACATTTTCATACATGTATACAATGGATTTTAACCATGTGCACCCTGTAATCCACTCCTGATGCTCCCCCACCCCCATCCCCACTCACCACTTCTCTAGACCATGGATCCTGGGATAGCCCTCTGTTTCCTCCTCTGATCATACTTGAATGCAGTTTGTGCTTTCAGAGAGTATTGGCTGGCTCAATTGAACCACTAACTGCCATAACACAATTGATTACTGGCACCTCCCACCTCAGCTTCCTCTTTCTAAGGACTGATGTCACATCTTAATTTTCTTAGGACATTAGTGTCAGAAATATATATCATTTATCCTGGGTTAAGGAGCCAGAAAGAGAGATCTACAGTGACCTTCCCTGTACTCCTGTTAACTATAATTATGGGATATGACTACTTATGATACTCACAGACACAAATATTAAACATCTGTCACCAGTCCAGGTTACAAATCACAATGCTGCTTCTTCTATTTCATATTGCAGCTACCTCTAAGCTTGCCTCTTTATAGCCCTCTGTTCACTTTAGAAGTAGTCCTCCTCCAATGTAGATCTCAGCCTGCCACTCTGTGCCCTGGGCTTATCTTCAGGACCTTCTACTTTGGTCCTACCTATGCTCTAGTCTTGATCTTCAGCATCACATACAACAGCTTTACATGCAGCTGGTCTTTGAAACAAGGATGTGCTTTCATTATTCCACTCATTCACAAACATTAGCTGAGTGCTTGACTAACCTAGATATGACAAAGTACACAGGAGATAACAGGTGGGATACTTTTACATCAGTGTAATGACATCTATGACCACAAAGGTATGGAGAGAAAATTGCACACAGTTATCAACACCGAAAAGGAAGAAGCTATGAATATTGGAGTTGAATGCTACTTTTCTCAAATGTAACTCAATTGTGTTTCTCTTGATTTGGTAAGTCTGACAGCCATGCCTGAATGTAACTGTAACATCTGCTGCACATTCATTGCAACAAATATGTCTGAGCAGACAGACATTGTAACATTACTTGTAATCCAAGCACTGAGGAGACTGACACAGGATGGTGAGTTCAACTCCACCCTAGGCTACGTATTCTCCTCTCTCTCTCTCTCTCTCTCTCTCTCTCTCTCTCTCTCTCTCTCTCTCTCACACACACACACACACACACACACACACACACACACACACACACACCACTCTCAAGGTTTTTGTGCCCTAGTTATCATTACTATAGTCTTGCCTTTTAGCACTTACATTTTAAAAGCTTAACAATGCATCTATCCTCTAAATTATCCCCAAACATTCACTCAAATAATCTCACATCCAGCCAGGAGTAAACTTCTCCTTCATACATTTCTTCTTCCTACCTTATCCACCAACAACTGTCAATACAGATCCTAAAGTTTTCAGCACAGATGGTAATTTGACAACAATTTTTTCCTCAATGTTACAACCAGGGATATTTCTAAAGGAATGAATTTTAATATAATTATTTCTGGGTATTTGGTGGCATTTTTCTAGGCTGAAGTTCAAACTAAGGGCCTTGTATATGCTAGGAAAATCCTATAGCACTGAAATACATCCCAGCCCTGGGAGTTTTTGTTGCCAACAGACAATTATATAGGTGATACCTTCTGTGAAGGAAATTCTCAAGACATACTCACTGTATGTTCAGGATTCATTTTTCCCAGATGGGTGAACACACTGCCTTCTTCAGGTAAATCTGTCACCATGTAGGTAGTAGTGTCATAGACCAGCTCTCAGACCTGTAGGAAGGCAGAGAAGGTCATATCAAGCCTGCTTTATTGGCCTGGAGAAAATGAAATTTTCAGTTTCATGCTCAATGGTCCTGTATGGAGTGGTGTTATTAGAAAGATCTATTGCACCATGCTGCATTAAACCTGGATAAGGAATCTCAAAAGTGGGTTGACAGGCAGACTCTCTTTAGCTCAGCTCTGGAAAGCAACCATCTCCTAGAGGATCCTCAGCTAACGCCTCTTACTTCACCAGGAACCCCAATCATGATATGAATCTAATGAATAAATTAACCACCAGCAATTTTTCCAAAATCACACTGCTTCCAGTAGATAATAAAATTGAAGAAGCATATTTTGAATTTTTTTTTTTACTGAAATGCCAATTCTTTCACATACTATAAATTTTAAAGTTCTCATCTTCAAAAATAACTCCAAGGGGAAAAGTTTTAAAGATAGAATCTGTTAAGTGTAACTATATATCTGGAGAGAAAGAGTAGTTCTCTCTATTTCCTATATTTTGTGTGTTTTTAAATTTCATTCAAGGCAAACAGATTTTGTACAGTATATGTAGTTTTTTTTTTTTTTTGAAACAGGAAAGCACCTTTCATGACTTGAAAGTTTCATTTATCTATTGTTTTATGTAGATCAATTTGTCTGATAATTTCTCCATGACTGCTTATTTTATATATTTTTGCTTCCACCCTAATGGTTTTCACTTGAAAACCATTCATCACATGATAATTAAATAGAATAGCCCAGAACTAAGCAGCAATGTGCACACCACCAGGAATACTACACGAAGTGTAGTACATTGTTGCCTTATCATGACTGTTTGGTGAATTACAGCTAAAATGAATGGAAGTGAGGAGAGAAGAAAAACAGAATGGGAATCTCAAAAAAGTCCTTTGAGTCACTGCATCTGCTGTCACCATAAACAATCTCCCACTTAGCAATACTAGAATGTTATGCCTATAATTGCCTCTGAGCTATTTTTAATGAATGTTTTGTTTTGTTTTTGAGAAGCGTTCAGTCCAGATATGAACCTTTTTCACACAACTCTCATGCATTCTTGGCTACTTGCCTGGCTTACTCATCACTTCCTCCTACTGTGTGGGGGCCCCAAGACACCTTACCATAAATACAGCCATATTACAAGTGCAATGAAATACAATTTTCCATACTGACACCATGGCCTGCTTAGATACTGAACAAAGTATGCCCTGCCTCTCCAGGATGTTTTAACCTAGGCTTGTACTTTGCCAAGCTAAAACACCAGCCATAGAAAAGCTTACCTCCTAAGGATGAAAGATTGTACTCAGACAAGCAAGTCTGGTTGCTTGGTGGGCTGGTTGGTTAGTGATGAGTCAGGATCTTGTTTTGTAGCTCAAGTTGGTTTTGAACTTGTGGTCCACTTGCTTAAGCCCCTCTGGTGTTGGAATTACAATATCCCACCATGCTCTATTCAGTGTGCTACATTTATTCAAACCACGGACTCAAAAGGAAGCTAATGCTGAGTGGAAGTTGATTCCCAAGAAAAATAGAAATGCTTAATTTACTTTCTAATAACTCTAGTGTGAGGATGAGGGCTTTGAATCTTTCTAGTTGTCTAGGAGGGCAACTCTGGATCAAGGGTTCTCATTAAATCTTTTCGCAGAAGCAATCAACCACAAGACACAGGCAGCAGCTATAGATACACCCGTTGCATCAATGTGCATATAACCCATGCTATATAGATAGCCAGGACCTCATCCACCTGTGTTTGAGGAGACAAAAATCATGCCAGCATCAGTAGGCTCCAAACACTGCTTAGCAGACCCATCACTCAACCTAACTCAGAATGACTATTTTCCATGGTAAGTAACTTGAGCCACTGGTGAGGAATAGATGTAAAAAGCCAGACAAAATCCTAAGGGCTGGAGAAGATGTAAGTTATTTTCAACAACAGAACTGTATAGTAACCAAAAGCTCTGACCCATTTCTTGCTGGTAAGGGTCTGTTTGCTTTCTTTACATCAAAATGTATATTTAGGAGCAAGACAATATATATTTTTATTTAGGCAGTGGCTTTCCATTCTTCTAATCTAAGAAGCACCCATAAGTTGAGAAGAATAAGGGGGTTGATGAAGCAAGTAAGAGGGCATTGGATCTCTGAGCTCTAACCCAAGCTGCCATCCATCAGGTAGTGAGTAGTATCAGATGCCTGAGTACACAGTGAGATGTGACCCTAGTACACAAATCAGGAAACTGTATGACAAATACAGGAGAGTGTGCAGAATGAATGACAGGCTTCTACTTCTCTTGTTTCTTTTCTTCAGCACCCATCTACACTCTCAGGCACATACTGATAGATGTGCTCAAATATTCCATGAAAGCTCAGATAGACTTGGAACAGGATAGCCCATCTCTGAGAATCTCTGCTGAGCTCTGGCCTCTGTTTTACTGTTCCTTCTTCATCGTGCTGACATAAGGTCTTTAATCTTCAACCTTCTGACTTCACTCCTTTGAAAACCCTTCTCATTATAAGTAGACAAATGGTATGCTCTTAGAATGTTCTCACTAAATATTCTGTTTCTCATTGTTAAATCGGGGTTAAAGTTAAGAATGGCTATCACGGATTATGGTAGCATTGTCAAACTGGTACCTGGGAGGTAAGTCTCTGGGCATGTCTGTAGGGGAGTACCTTGAAATCCTTGATTGCAATGACTGAGGTGGAAATATCTGCCCACTGTGGATAGAACTAGTCTCTGCCTAAGATCCTGGACAGTGTGTCCATGGCTGAGAGTCCTGGTCTAGGTGAAACAACTAGTCTTTTCTTCATTTTTTATTATTCCTGTTAATTCCATTCCTTTTGTGCCCAGTAGTTATGATGTCAGGCAACACAAAACATAAGCCTTCACCATGATATCTAGGAAAAAGGTAAGCAAGGGAGAAACTCTGACTTACTGAACATCTCAATGGAATGTGAGTTAGCCTAATTGGGCATCCTCAACCAAATGACCTGGACTGCATGCTTTTTAGCAACTGACATCTATCTTCTCATGGGCCTGTCATCAGAGAACCAGCCAGTGACAGAGAAGTTGGTTGTGATTTACCGTCATCTAGGAGATAATCCTCTGGGATTATCTGTAAGGAAGTTTGCAAGGAGGACTAACTCAAGAAGGATGGTATGCCCTGCGGGTGGGAGCCATTATTCCATGGGCTATTCTCTTGGACTGAATAAAAAGGAGAAAGTAAGATGAGGGCTAGCATTCACTCTCTTTTTCCTGACTATGGACACAATATAACCAACCATCCCACACTCCCATCGCCATGCTTTCTCCACCGTGATGGATTGTATTGTGAAACCGTCAGCCAAAGTAAGCCCTTTCTCCCTTAAGTTGCCTTTGTCAAGTTTTTTGTGTAGCAGTGATAAAATAACTAACACAGTGAGGAATTCTCTTTGCCTGCCTTGTAGGCAGCTGTCTTTCCCTGTGACCTCACATAACCTTCCCTCTCTACAAGCATGGAGAAAGAAATGAGGGATGTGTGGGCCTGACCTGGAGCTGAAAAGGGGTCGTCAAAGCATGTCTAAAAACCTGGAGTTTGGCTGCTCCCCCACCTTGCTCTGGTGCCAACAATCCCCAGCAGATAATCTTCCCTGGGTATGAATGAACCCTGGTCCAGGTAACAGTAAATAAGTTCCTAGTGTTACAAGGACTGGTAGCTGTTTATCTGGCCATTGGGTCTGAAACATCATGGGCTGGATTTCCTTTCTATATGACCTTATAAGGCCCCTACTGTTCCCAAGTATGTAAATGAAGCATCTTCAATATTCTTCCCACAGCATAGGCCCAACTGGTCATTCTTCATAGGGTATAAATACCCTCTACTCCTTCCTAATAAATGATCTGCCTTCTGATACAATCTTCTAAGTGTTTTCCCCCCACTGTACCCACCCCTACTCAGGATCCTCTTCTGGGTTTAGAGCCTGGCAGAGGTAGAGTAGGTCCTGCCTAATAACCTCATTTAACTTTAGGTACACCCACAAAATAATCAATCTCCCAAAATATTCATGTTGTAGGGTTCAAGAAACTACAAACAAATTTGTAAGGCACAAACATTCCATCTAGCACAACGAGTGAGTGAGGTGGAATTATTCCAGACAAGTTGAAAAGAGTATAAACTAATGGGTCTCAACTTTCCTGATGTTGCAACTCTTAAGTACAGTTCCTCATGCTTTGGTAACCCCCAACCATAAAATTACTTTTGTTGCTACAATATCATAACTATAATTTTGATATTGTTATTAATCATAATATAGATATCTGTGTTTTCCAATGGTCTTAAGTTACCCCTGTGAAAGGATGGTGACCTCGTAGGTTGAGAACCCCATGGGTAGAAGAGCTAGCTCTGCAGACTTGGGCCTTCATTTTCATACACAACTAACCATCGGGTTAAGGTTGAGAATGATGATGGTAGTTGTAGTAAAGCTGCCAGATATTAAATCAGCAACAACATTGAAAGGGAAAAAATTGCATCTTCGAGATTAAGATCAGCATTAATTATACTCATTTACTTGAAATTGGAGAGTAATTTGAAATTGAAGGGTGTAAAGTTCCCTTGTCTGATTAAGCCCCACTATTAAGATAATACTCTGTATTATACTTTTTAAACTCTACAGCATTACACGATGTGTTGAAAGAATTAACTGCTCAAAGGAGGGACTTAATTGTAAAAGAAGCTGGGAAACCATGGAGCAGAGTTTAAAGATCAGGTATTTATCTACTACCACAGCACTGTAGCATTATCTACAGAGAAGAAAGTATTGATGAGGAAGTATTCTCTTTCATTCATCCCATAAGTATTTTCTGCTAGTGATGGACAAATTCAACAAATGAAATCAGATTGCACTTACAGCAAAAGGATCAAGGGCCCTATCAAGAAAAGATGAGGAATAGCTGGATTGGAAACAGGACAAGTTAAAGACCATGAAGTCCTCCTGGGCAGAGACAATGATGGCCTGAACTATCTCGGAAGTGAGTAATAAACAGAAAAACTGACAAATTTAAGGAATAAACCATGGGGAAGTATGATTAGCTCATTAAAAAGATAATTCTTATAATCAGGTAGAAAAACAGAAGTTGGGAGTACCATTCAAGACCAAGATTATAATACTATAGTTAAAAATTATTTACCATGTATCTTTGCATAGGTGATGCGTGCAATCATGCCAAGGGCAGGGTGCTGTGAAGTCCTTGGGGATTTGTGTGTGCTCACTAGTATAACCTTGGAAAGGGTAACATTCTTGTTCCTCAGTTTCCTTGACAACCTTGCCAGGTTTCAGTGAGTCAGTGTATGTCCTTATCTTCATGAACTTCTCTGTCTAGTCACGGGGACATTCAGAAAATACTTCAGGTGCTCCACCAGATGCTCTTTGCCAACCCATGCTACCATGTCAGCAAATACCTCAGCAAACAAGGCATGGCAAGAACCTGGTACATTCTGTAATCCCAGAGCTACCCTACAAATAATGAGAAAGTGGAAAAGGAAAGCCAGCTCTCTGTGCTGCTATTTATTCTCTGAGCAATTGACAGTTATAGGGGACTGTAAGGTGATGTCATTATGCAGCAAGGCATAGCCTATCATTGGATGAGAAGGAAGGGTAGGCTGGGAAAAAGTCTAGGAAGGAGGGTGGAGGAGGATTGAGAAAAATCGAGATGGAGACGACAGAGCAGGATGATCCGGGGGACTGGGTAGATTTTGTCTTGTCTACGTGGGCTAAATCTTTATTGATTGGCAGTGAATTTGCTGTGTGGATGTATTGTGCATTGAGAATTTAGCATGTAAACCTAACAGCTAAATTACAAGTTTCTAGAACTTTGATTTACTGGGCTAAAAAGGACAGTGTGTGAAAGAAATGGCTGAGAGGCAGTTGGAACGTGAGGATCTGGTTCTGTTGTCCTCTCAGAGTGAGAATGAGCAAGGGCCCACAGATGTGTTAACTACCACCTAGGGGACCTCGAGGAGTAAAAACGTTTGAGGACAGGTTCTGCCATTTCTTTAACAGCAACAGGGGACAACTGTACAGTTTAGATTTAGTTAGCCCCATATGTTCAGGGAACAAGAAGCCCAGAAATAGGATTGCATAAACATAGCCATTTAGTTTTACTGAAGACCCAAGGCACTGCAACTGATGAAGAATGGTCTTTTAATGTTGGTTCAACTGGCCATATATATGTTATAGAAAAACTTTATGATGGGTTCACAAAAAGGTTTTAGATATGACACCTATAGTGACTTGGATGAGAATGGTGCTGATAGTCCCATATGTCTGACTATTTGATCCTCAATTGGTGGAATTGTTTAGGAAGTATAGCCTTACAGGAGGATGTGTGGCATTGGAGTGGGCTTTTATGTTTCAACAGACTCATGCTATTCTCAATATTCTTCTCTCTCTCTCTCTCTCTCTCTCTCTCTCTCTCTCTCTCTCTCTCTCTCCCTCCTTCTTGCTTGAATTCTCAGTGTTTTTTGTCATTATGCCTTTGCTCCACCACGATGTATGCTACCACTCTGAAACCATAAGCTCAATTAAATACATTCCTTTTAAGTTGCCTTGGCCATGGTGTTTTATTACAGCAATAAAATAGTAATTAATGCAACACCAATAGTATATAAATTAAAAAAGTAAATAACTGTACTTTATATATTGTTCTTTATGAAATTTTTAAGTTGGTTCTAGGAAAAACATTTAGGGGAATAAAAGAACCAACCTATGATACTCAGAGGAAATATTTAAAATACACACACACACACACACACACACACACACACACACACACACGAGTTCTTAAAGGAGTATATACACAAATGCTTAAAAACCTAATTATAAGAAAATATAACTCATTTTCTAAAATGGAATTTTAATATGAACACCAGTGTGAGATGGTAACAAATGTGGGTGGAATGCCCAGAGCATTGACATTAGAGAAATATTAAATTAAACCAGAATGAGACGTCAATACAGATGTCTGAGATTCTAAGGACTGGCTAGAATCAGAACTACTAGAACTGTCCAACATTGCTGATGTGGATATGAAATGATAAATTCTTGTTTCTTGTAAAGTTGAGTATACACAGCATAGCATGCTCCATGGGTATTCATTTACCCTGAAGAAAAAGCATAAATGCATGTGACAAGACACAGGCAAACATTCATTACAACTTGGCTTATAATACCAAACACTAGAGACTACTTACCCAGTCATCCCTTACTTGCATCTCAGACTCAGCTTGCTAGATATATGGCTGTAAGTGATGAAAAGTCCTAATTAAATAAATATTGAAAATGATAATCAGATGTGGTGGCACATCCTATAATCTCTGCACTTAAAGACTGAGGTGAGAGAAAATAAGTTCAAGAAGAGTATAAGCCATCAGAAAGAATCTACCTCAACACAAACAATTAAAAATTCAAATAATAAAATTAAAAAGCCAGTATTAAAAGCAATGGATAAATTAACAGAAAACAAAAGCATAATTTCAAAAACATCAGAAGTAAAACCTTATCAAGTCTACCCTCTTAAACATGAATTGTTTTCAATAGGGTAAATAAAAATGACTTTAGGATGTATAAACATATAAAGGATTATTTTCAATAACACAAAAAGGTTTTATTTAAGGATAAAGAAGATTGATAAACTATTAGTCAAGTGAATTAAAAGAAAAAGAGCGAAAACCTAGATTGATAAAGTTAGAAATAAAAAGAGACATTATAAAAGATAGCAATGACGGCATTTACTATTTGAATTTCTGGTTTTGGGAACTTTTTATTCTGTTCCATAACTTACTTGAAAATATTGGATTCCTTTTTTCCTTGAGGTTTATTTTTTTTTAAGTTCTCTGTATATTCTAGTTACAAATTCTGTGTCAGCTCTATCACTAGTAAAGAGTTTCTGCCATCTATGAGCTGCCACTTTCCTCAACTGACAGTTTCCTTTGTTGTAGAGAAGCTTTTTCATTGCATAAGATCCTGTTTGTCAATTGTTGGTCCTGCTTCCTGGTTAAGGGAAGTCAATTCAGAAAAATCCCAGCAATGCCTAGAAGTTGAAACATATTCTCTGCCTTGTCCTCTGGCAGTTTCAGAATATCAAGTCTTATGTTGAGATGCACTTTGAGTTGACTCTCAGACAGGATAATACATAGAGCATAGTTTTCTACATGTTGAAATCCATGTTTCCCAGCACCCCTGTTGAAGGTGTTATTTTTTTCTCCAATGTATGTTTTTGGTGTGGTGCCTTTGTGAAAAAACAGGTAGTTGAGTTTATGTGGACTGATAAACAGGGATATCTATTCTATTGTACTGACTTCATGTCTGTTTTATGCCAATTATAAGATATTTGTAATAATTTGGCTCTGTAGTACAATTTGAATTAGGCTGTGGTGAGACCTTCTGCAATACTTTTTTGTTTATTGCATTGACTACCTGTTTTTGTTTTTGTTTGTATTTTGTTATGGTTTTGGTTGTTTGGTTCGTGTCCTAGTGTTTTTATTGCTGTGAAGAGACACCATGACTAAGACAACTCTTGTAAAGGAAAACATTTCAGTGTTTCCTTCATTGACTAAACTTGACTATTCCAGAACTTACTCTTTAGAGAAGGATGACCTTGAACTCAGAAATATCCATGCCTCAGTCTCCTGAGTGCTGCAATTAAAAGTCCATGCCTGAGCCTCCCTTTTATTACAGATCCTTATAAGCATGACCTCTATGTCTCAGGAACTGGATTAAAGGCATGTGTCTATCTGGATCAAAAGCATGTGTCATTCACCTCAAGATCTGGATCACAGGTGTGCCCTCCATTTCTAGATTGTAGTTCATTCCAGATGTAGTCAAGCTGACAACCAAGACGACCCGTAAGATTTGGGTTTGTTTGTTTGTTTTTGTTTTCTTGCTTGTTTGTTTTGCTTTGGTTTTGTATTTCCCATAAATACTGAGGTTTTTTTTCTGTATCTGTGAAAAATGACCCTAGAACTTTGATTGAGATTGCATTGAATCCATAGGCTGCTTTAGGTAAGTTAAGTATTTTCATGATATGAAATCTGTGTTGATATGGTTTGTGAGGTGATTCCTGAACCCCAACAAAAATATATTTTATGAAATCTCAGACAATAAATAAAAATATTTCTAAAATGATTTTAAAGAAATTTTAAAAGAAGGATTGTACATCAGTGGGCAATGCTGCTCCTAAAAGACACAGGTTATTAAGTGAAAATCTCAGTGCCAAGCGCGATCTCTCCCTAAGAGTTGTTAGTCTGGGAGTTACCAACACAACTCAAAACAGCAGATGCTGTTGTCATTGCTCCTATTTATCTACCACAACCACAAGTAAGATTCTGTTGCCAAAGATACCACTCACTCTGAATATGGAATATAAAGACATCAACCTTAGAACTGACCAAGAAGCTCCTATGCTGTCTAGCATACAAAATGCTGAGGTGTCTGCTGAGGGGAAAAGATACCAACTGTCTTACCAAGCACTATAATACTGACCTGGTGTGTAGTACAAACTATTTAACCTTATCCCTGACTAGCATACAAATACATGAGACTCAGAATGTGGTTATTTTATTTGGCTATGACTATTACTGGGGGTCACCCCTCATCTACTTTTCTAACTGCAGGCCTCCTGAGCAATGTACCCCAGATACTTGCTCTTTCTCCTGGCCATTTGCTCATGGTTCCTCTCCCCTCCTGAAGGTTCCTCCTCCTTCTCCTCTTTCCTCCCTGTTTCTCCTTTTCCACTCCTAACCCACCTACCTCTAATCATACCAGGAATTGGCTGTAGCCAATTTTATTCAACTAATAGTTTTAAATCAAGGAACAAGGATTATACCACAAAAGCTTGTAAACATGAGAAATCACTCATAGGTCAAGGGATAGCATTTATCATTACAATATACAGCAACAGACCAAACCTCGACACTGGTGACTAGATGTACCCTGGGTACAATATTGGCATGATGGCAATGAGAGTAAACAACTGCTTTCCAATTAGATGTGAGTCCTGTTCACAGAAAAGATTATGCCTGATATTGTAAACCTTGTCAAAATCCCATGATTGGCTTGAAAGATCAGGGGTGGGGATTGCTGCTGTTGTGCTAAATGGCCACACTATCAAATTGTATTCTAAATATTTATGTTTATTACCATATATTTGCTACTCTTTTTTTTTTTTTTTTTTAAAAACAAATACTCTTTTTTTATTGCAGAATTGTTACATCTGAATTAATTTTTTTTAACAAGTAAGTTGATTTTCAGCCAATCAAGGGAAATAAAATGACCAAAAAAGACAGTTGAGATACAAAAATTGATTAGGGAAGTAAAGCAAGGTTGAGGATATAGCTCAGCGGTATATACAGTGCATGCTTTTCATTGCGGAAACCGAAGGTTCAATCCCCAAGAAAACAAGGAAAGAAAGAAATAGGGAAGGGGAGGGGAGGGGAGGGAAAGACAGTTTGAGAATTTTACACAATTAACACACAGTCATGACCTTTGCAACAGGTTCTACTAAGAGGACTACAAATGTTTAATGTTTCAGGCATTTTTTTCACATCAAGAATGATTTCTGGACTCTGGAACTAAGTCAGAAGAAGATTCAAGTCCACACAGTTGTAGTGGTTAGTGGGGTCCATGTTACCCAAGTACCCAGTTCTTTTTAGGAATTTGGGAGAAGACAGTGACGAGATGCAAATCTATTGAGACTTAGATCACTTCTGTTAAGGAGCAACATCCCAGTTCTTTTGTGTTTTGTTGGTGCGTGGTTTGGTTTTAGGACTAGTAGGAGTTGAATAAATATTTGATTTAATGATTTGGGAATGGAGGATTGTTTCTTAGAATATTTCTTAGAATGAGGAATAGTAGAAGTCTGTTGTCTAAGATTAGAGTAAGAAAATATTACTTATCTTAGTAACCCTAAAAACCTAGGAAGGAAATTGGGAGAATCTGATCCACTGGATGCCAACTCTGTTCTGAGGCTCCTTTTATTTTGAGGGAGGTCAGACTTCTCTATTCTTAGCATTACAAATCTAGAACTACAGCTTCGGTTACTATGGGATTGACCTGGGTGTGACAGGATAAATGCCCAGTGGCCGATTCCCGTCCATCAGTTCCACAGTAGCCCAGATACAGCTGCTAAATGACTACAGTATCTCACCTGCCACCAGTGGCTGCAACCAAAAAATTTCTCAACAAATTGCCAAACACCTTTTTTGTAGTAAAAACGTGCCCCCAGATAAAGCCAGTATTTTTAGGTGTCACTTTAATTATCTCTCCTCAGTACAGTGCTCTTCATGCTTTATTTTTTTTTTTTTTTTTTTTTTTTTTTTTTTATTAACTTGAGTATTTCTTATGTACATTTGGCAAACATCCCCTTCCCTCCCCCCCTTCCTTATGGGTGTTCCCCTCCCAACCCTCCCCCATTGCCTCCCCCCGACAGTCTAGTTCACTGGGGGTTCAGTCTTAGCAGGACCCATGGCTTCCCCTTCCACTGGTGCTCTTACTAGGATATTCATTGCTACCTATGAGGTCAGAGTCCAGGGTCAGTCCATGTATAGTCTTGGGGTAGTGGCTTAGTCCTGGAAGCTCTGGTTGCTTGGCATTGTTGTTCATATGGGGTCTCGAGCCCCTTCAAGCTCTTCCAGTTCATTCTCTGATTCCTTCAACAGGCGTCCCGTTCTCAGTTCAGTGGTTTGCTGCTGGCATTCGCCTCTGTATTTGCTGTATTCTGGCTGTGTCTCTCAGGTTCGATCTACATCCGGCTCCTGTCGGTCTGCACTTCTTTGCTTCATCCATCTTGTCTAATTGGGTGGCTCTATATGTATGGGCCACATGTGGGGCAGGCTCTGAATGGGTGTTCCTTCAGTCTCTGTTTTAATCTTTGCCTCTCTCTTCCCTGCCACGGGTATTCTTGTTCCCCTTTTAAAGAAGGAGTGAAGCCTTCACATTTTGATCATCCGTCTTGAGTTTCATTTGTTCTAGGCCACTAGGGTAATTCAAGCATTTGGGCTAATAGCCACTTATCAGTGAGTGCATACCATGTATGTCTTTCTGTGATTGGGTTAGCTCACTCAGAATGATATTTTCCAGTTCAACCATTTGCCTCACAATTTCATAAAAGTCGTTGTTTTTTGATAGCTGAGTAATATTCCATTGTGTAGATGTACCACATTTTCTGTATCCATTCCTCTGTTGAAGGGCATCTGGGTTCTTTCCAGCTTCTGGCTATTATAAATAAGGCTGCGATGAACATAGTGGAGCACGTGTCTTTTTTATATGTTGGGGCATCTTTTGGGTATATGCCCAAGAGAGGTATAGCTGGATCCTCAGGCAGTTCAATGTCCAATTTTCTGAGAAACCTCCAGACTGATTTCCAGAATGGTTGTACCAGTCTGCAACCCCACCAACAATGGAGGAGTGTTCCTCTTTCTCCGCATCCTCGCCAGCATTTGCTGTCACCTGAGTTTTTGATCTTAGCCATTCTCACTGGTGTGAGGTGAAATCTCAGGGTTGTTTTGATTTGCATTTCCCTGATGACTAAAGATGTTGAACATTTCTTTAGGTGTTTCTCAGCCATTCGGCATTCCTCAGCTGTGAATTCTTTGTTTAGCTCTGAACCCCATTTTTTAATAGGGTTATTTGTCTCCCCTTGCGGTCTAACTTTTTGAGTTCTTTGTATATTTTTGGATATAAGGCCTCTATCTGTTGTAGGATTGGTAAAGATCTTTTCCCAATCTGTTGGTTGCCGTTTTTTGTCCTGACCACAGTGTCCTTTGCCTTACAGAAGCTTTGTAGTTTTATGAGATCCCATTTGTCGATTCTTGATCTTAGAGCATAAGCCATTGGTGTTTTGTTCAGGAAATTTTTCCAGTGCCCATGTGTTCCAGATGCTTCCCTAGTTTTTCTTCTATTAGTTTGAGTGTGTCTGGTTTGATGTGGAGGTCCTTGATCCACTTGGACTTAAGCTTTGTACAGGGTGATAAGCATGGATCGATCTGCATTCTTCTACATGTTGACCTCCAGTTGAACCAGCACCATTTGCTGAAAATGCTATCTTTTTCCATTGGATGGATTTGGCTCCTTTGTCAAAAAATCAAGTGACCATAGGTGTGTGGGTTCATTTCTGGGTCTTCAATTCTATTCCATTGGTCTATCTGTCTGTCTCTGTACCAATACCATGCAGTTTTTTATCACAATTGCTCTGTAATACTGCTTGAGTTCAGGGATAGCGATTCCCCAGAAGTCCTTTTATTGTTGAGCATAGTTTTAGCTATCCTGGGTTTTTTGTTATTCAGATGAATTTGCAAATTGTTCTGTCTAACTCTTTGAAGAATTGGATTGGTATTTTGATGGGGATTGCATTGAATCTGTAGATCGCTTTTGGCAGAATGGCCATTTTACTATATTAATCCTGCCAATCCATGAGCATGGGAGATCTTTCCATCTTCTGAGGTCTTCTTCAATTTCTTTCTTCAGAGTCTTGAAGTTCTTGTTGTACAAATCTTTTACTTGCTTGGTTAAAGTCACACGAGGTACTTTATATTATTTGGGTCTATTATGAAGGGTGTCGTTTCCTAATTTCTTTCTCGGCTTGCTTCTCTTTTTGTGAGGAAGGCTACTGATTTATTTGAGTTAATTTTATACCCAGCCACTTTGCTGAAGTTGTTTATCAGCTTTAGTAGTTCTCTGGTGGAACTTTTGGGATCACTTAAATATACTATCATATCATCTGCAAATAGTGATATTTTGACTTCTTCTTTTCCGATCTGTATCCTTGACCTCCTTTTTTTTGTTGTCTGATTGCTCTGGCTAGAACTTCAAGAACTATATTGAATAAGTAGGGAGAGAGTGGGCAGCCTTGTCTAGTCCCTGATTTTAGTGGGATTGCTTCAAGTTTCTCTCCATTTAGTTTAATGTTAGCCACTGGTTTGCTGTATATGGCTTTTACTATGTTTAGGTATGGGCCTTGGATTCCTATTCTTTCCAGGACTTTTATCATGAAGGGGTGTTGAATTTTGTCAAATGCTTTCTCAGCATCTAATGAAATGATCATGTGGTTTTGTTCTTTCAGTTTGTTTATATAATGGATCACGTTGATGGTTTTCCGTATATTAAACCATCCCTGCATGCCTGGGATGAAGCCTACTTGATCATGGTGGATGATTGTTTGATGTGCTCTTGGATTGGTTTGCCAGAATTTTGTTGAGTATTTTTTGCGTCGATGTTCATAAGGGAAATTGGTCTGAAGTTCTCTTTCTTTGTTGGGTCTTTGTGTGGTTTAGGTATAAGAGTAATTGTGGCTTCATAGAAGGAGTTCGGTAGTGCTCCATCTGTTTCAATTTTGTGGAATAGTTTGGATAATATTGGTATGAGGTCTTCTATGAAGGTCTGATAGAATTCTGCACTAAACCCGTCTGGACCTGGGCTCTTTTTGGTTGGGGAGTCCTTTAATGACTGCTTCTATTTCCTTAGGAGTTATGGGGTTGTTTAACTGGTTTATCTGTTCCTGATTTAACGGTACCTGGTATCTGTCTAGGAAATTGTCCATTTCCTGCAGATTTTCAAGTTTTGTTGAGTATAGGCTTTTTATAGTAAGATCTGATGATATTTTGAATTTCCTCTGAATCTGTAGTTATGTCTCCCTTTTCATTTCTGATTTTGTTAATTTGGACACACTCTCTGTGTCCTCTCGTTAGTCTGGCTAAGGGTTTATCTATCTTGTTGATTTTCTCAAAGAACCAACTTTTGGTTCTGTTGATTCTTTCTATGGTCCTTTTTGTTTCTACTTGGTTGATTTCGGCTCTGAGTTTGATTATTTCCTGCCTTCTACTCCTCCTGGGTGTATTTGCTTCTTTTTGTTCTAGAGCTTTTAGGTGTGCTGTCAAGCTGCTGACATATGCTCTTTCCTGTTTCTTTCTGCAGGCACTCAGCGCTATGAGTTTTCCTCTTAGCACAGCTTTCATCGTGTCCCATAAGTTTGGGTATGTTGTACCTTCATTTTCATTAAATTCTAAAAAGTTTTTAATTTCTTTCTTTATTTCTTCCTTGACCAGGTTATCATTGAGTAGAGCATTGTTCAATTTCCACTTATATGTGGGCTTTCTTCCCTTATTGTTATTGAAGACCAGCTTTAGGCGTGGTGGTCCGATATACGCATGGGATTATTTCTATCTTTCTGTACCTGTTGAGGCCCGTTTTTGACCAATTATATGGTCAATTTTGGAGAAAGTACCATGAGGAGCTGAGAAGAAGGTATATCCTTTTGTTTTAAGGTAGAACTTTATATAAATATCAGTTAAGTCCACTTGGCTTATGATTTCTCTTAGTCTGTCTACGTCTCTGTTTAATTTCTGTTTAAATGATATGTCCATTGATGAGAGTGGGGTGTTGAAGTCTCCTACTATTATTGTGTGAGGTGCAATGTGTGTTTTGAGCTTTAGTAAGGTTTCTTTTACGTATGTAGGTGCCCTTGTATTTGGGGCATAGATATTTAGGATTGAGAGTTCATCTTGGTGGATTTTTCCTTTGATAAATATAAAGTGTCCTTCCTTATCTTTTTTGATGACTTTTAGTTGAAAATTGACTTTATTTGATATTAGAATGGCTACTCCAGCTTGCTTCTTCCGACCATTTGCCTGGAAAGTTGTTTTCCAGCCTTTCACTCTGAGGTAGTGTCTGTCTTTGTCTCTGAGGTGTGTTTCCTGTAGGCAGCAGAATGCAGGGTCCTCGTTGCGTATCCAGTTTGTTAATCTATGTCTTTTTATTGGGGAGTTGAGGCCATTGATGTTGAGAGATATTAAGGAATAGTGATTATTGCTTCCTGTTATATTCATACGTGGATGTGTTATGTTTGTGTGCTTTTCTTCTCTTTGTTTTGTTGCCAAAACGATTAGTTTCTTGCCTCTTCTTGGGTATAGCTTGCCTCCTTATGTTGGGCTTTACCATTTATTATCCTTTGTAGTGCTGGATTTGTAGAAAGATATTGTGTAAATTTGGTTTTGTCATGGAATATCTTGGTTTCTCCATCTATGTTAATTGAGAGTTTTGCAGGATACAGTAGCCTGGGCTGGCATTTGTGTTCTCTTAGGGTCTGTATGACATCAGTCCAGGATCTTCTGGCCTTCATAGTTTCTGGCGAAAAGTCTGGTGTGATTCTGATAGGTCTGCCTTTATATGTTACTTGACCTTTTTCCCTTACTGCTTTTAATATTCTTTCCTTATTTTGTACGTTTGGTGTTTTGACTATTATGTGACGGGAGGTGTTTCTTTTCTGGTCGAATCTATTTGGAGTTCTGTAGGCTTCTTGTATGCCTATGGGTATCTCTTTTTTTAGGTTAGGGAAGTTTTCTTCTATGATTTTGTTGAAGATATGTACTGGTCCTTTGAGCTGGGAGTCTTCACTCTCTTCTATACCTATTATCCTTAGGTTTGATCTTCTCATTGAGTCCTGGATTTCCTGTATGTTTTGGACCAGTAGCTTTTTCCGCTTTACATTATCTTTGACAGTTGAGTCAATGATTTCTATGGAATCTTCTGCTCCTGAGATTCTCTCTTCCATCTCTTGTATTCTGTTGGTAAAGCTTGTATCTACAGCTCCTTGTCTCTTCTTTTGGTTTTCTATATCAGGGTTGTTTCCATGTGTTCTTTCTTGATTGCTTCTATTTCCATTTTAATTCCTTCCACTGTTTGATTGTGTTTTCCTTTAATTCTTTCAGGGATTTTTTGTGTCTCCTCTGTATGGGCTTCTACTTGTTTATTTATGTTTTCCTGGAATTCTTTCATGCATTTTTGCGATTCCTCTCTGTAGGCTTCTACTTGTTCTCTAAGGAGTTCATCATGTCTTTCTTGAAGTTCTCCAGCATCATGATCAAATATGATTTTGAATCTAGATCTTGCTTTTCTGGTGTGTTTGGATATTCCATGTTTGTTTTGATGGGAGAATTGGGCTCGATGGTGCCATGTAGTCTTGGTTTCTGTTGCTTGGGTTCCTCGCTTGCCTCTCGCCATCAAATTATCTCTAGTGTTACTTTGTTCTGCTATTTCTGACAGTGGCTAAACTGTCCTATAGGCCTGTGTGTCAGGAGTGCTGTAGACCTGTTTTCCTCTCTTTCAGTCAGTTATGGGGACAGAGTGTTCTGCTTTTGGGCGTGTGGTTTTCCTTTCTACAGGTCTTCAGCTGTTCCTGTGGACCTGTGCCTTGAGTTCACCAGGCAAGTCACTTGCAGCAGATAAGTTAGTCTTACCTGTGGCCCCGAGGCTCGAGGTTCGCTCATGGGGTTCTGCCCACGGGCTCTCCAGCAGTGGCAGCGACCGGGAAGATCTGCGCCGCCTCTTCCGGGAGCCTCCGTGCACCAGGGTTCAGATGGCCTCGGTGTTTTCCTCCGGTCTGTTTCCTTCAGGATCGGCGGTGTCTCAGGCAGGGCTCCTGCTGCTCCTGGGCCCTCCCTCACAGGAACCCAGAGGCCTTGTACAGTTTCCTCTTGGGTCAGGGATGTGGGCAGGGGTGGGCAGTGTTGGTGGTCTCTTCCGCTCTGCAGCCTCAGGAGTGCCCACCCGACCAGGCAGTAAGGTATCTCTCCCACGGGTTCTGGGAGCAGAGAGCTGCTGCGGGCCGGGATCCGCGGGTGTGGGACTTCCGGTAAACACAGGACGTGCCTGGTCCTAGAGGGATTCTGCCTCTGTTGTCCCGATTCCACCAGGCAAGTCACTTGCAGCAGATAAGTTAGTCTTACCTGTGGCCCCGAGGCTCGAGTTCGCTCGCGGGGTTCTGCCCCACGGGCCCCCCGCGGTTGCCGCGACCCGGAAAGTCTGTGCAGCGTCTTCCCACAGCCTTGATGCCCAGGCGCGCCAGTAGGCCGTCGGCGGTTTCCTCCGGGCAGATTAATTCAGGATCCGGCGGTGTCTCAGGCAGGGCTCCTGCTGCTCCTGGGCCCTCCCCCACAGGAACCCAGAGGCCTTGTACAGTTTCCTCTTGGGTCAGGGATGTGGGCAGGGGTGGGCAGTGTTGGTGGTCTCTTCCGCTCTGCCATATTTGCTACTCTTAACTTTGATCAGAAAGACTTCATTTTGAGGTGAACAAAGATTAATGCAGAGATTCATAACTGGTCAAAATAATAACTATAAAGAACTCTAAGTGCTCGGTTCTGAGTGGGTCATGTATGTCAACCTTTCAACGTGTCAGGCTCATGGAATCTCATGGATGAGGAGATATATAGGACAGATATGTTTGGGTTGCTCACTTCTAAATATGACACGGCTATTGCTCAAATCAATTCACAGTAGTGGATACAGAGGAATTTCAATCCAGCAATAAAGCTGCTCAGATCGTATCTTGTAACTTTAATTCTTTTCAAAGTCTACTTTAGTGATGGTTTTTAATGATGGGCAGAGAGGGGTGAGAAGTGGACCTGTTTAGAAAGGTTCTTTGGAGCAACTCTCATCTGTGTTGTCGGGAAATCAGAAGTTCGATTTACAGGTTAGCAGCAGCAGCAGCTCTATCCACTAGCAAACACTTCACAGATACACCAGCTGTCCAGTTTGCAAACATGAATCAACAGGGGTGGCATTACCTAGCAGAGGCAGCCTGGCATGAGTCAGCAGGAGGAACTGTGAGGGAGTTCTGGGCTCTGCCTTTCTCAGGGAAGTGAAGATCAGTGAAGACACTAGACCCACAAGCATTACACAGCTAGCTTTATAAACAAGCCAGGATCAGCCTCCATCACTGTCCATCAAGTCCTATTTATACCCTCCAAACATCACATGTCCTCCACCGGCCTTGCCTCAGCGTCTGTCTTGCCTCATCATGTATGTCTGTCTCAGCTGACATCACACTGCAAGTCAGCATTGAGTCTGTGGAAGCAGCAAGAAACTGCAGCACACCACCAGGAGGTTTTTGGCACATTTTTCTCTATGGAGTCCTGACAAATGTAGCTCATTGTAAGGTAGACCAATGTTGTGAATTTGGTCTAAAGCTGCTTAATTATGTTAATTTGGTCCCCAAAATTACACAAGAATCCGCACATCCACTGAGGGATCTTGCCCCCAGTTGATTCATAAATAAAGTTGTCAGCAACCTTTAGGGCTCCTGGGGCAAGGGACAGAGGAAGTAACAGGAAGAGAGAGCTGCCATTCTAGGAAAAGAATAGATGCCACACATGAGAGGTGCTGGACAGAGAGCATAACTACCATGTAGGTGCTGGAGATTTCAGCCTGGGAGGGCTCCAGATCTGGGTCTGAGGCAGTCAAGATACAATGTATGTTTTAGTAAATAATAATTCAGTAATATCAGAGGGGAGTGTGTTAGCCATGTGAAGGTTTGGAATTGGTCTAGCCATTGAGCTGTTTAAGGTGTATTAAAATATGAAGTCTGCATATGGTGTCTTTCATTTGGGAACCCAGAACACTGGGGCAGGTAGTGAGGAATGCTGCCTCCACTGCTGGGGTCAGTTTGAATAGGATTAATTGGGAATTGCAACAGACCAATACTTGCATGTCCTTATGAAGAATCCTTCTTCACATGTCCATTCACGTGCTTATTTTAGGAGAATATCCTGTCTCCTGTGGCAGCCCCAGTGAAATGTTCCTTCACAAGTCTGACTTAACCTTTTACCTGTGTCTGCTTTAGCTAAACATTCCTTCATGTGTTTGCCCCAGCCAAACACCACCCAACCAACTTTCCATAGAACCCTTAAGTTTCCAGTTCAACATCCAAAGACTTTCTAGGTCTGTGTGGTCCTGCTAGAATGCAGACATGCCCTTAGTATTCACCCTTAATCCCTCTGGTAGAATTCTTTAGTACAGACCTTTATTTCAAACAATGATTCTAATTGAGGGGCAAAGTAATGAATCAGAGGAAGATCTGACAGAATGAGTCAGAGATAGGATACACCCAACTTTTACAAGAAGCTATTTAAGAGCAGGACAGAGAGAGAGAGAGAGAGAGAGAGAGAGAGAGAGAGAGAGAGAGAGAGAGAGAGAGAGAGTCAGTTCTGTTCAGTCAGTTGGGAGTCAGTGCAGGGACTCCAGTTCAGGAGAATTGAGTGCACATCAGCAGAAGCAGTTGAAGCCAGAGAATAAGTAGCCAGAAAATTAGAACAAATTGCTGGAGTTAGTTTGAAGCAGAACAATTCTATGAGGAGCTAAGAGAAGCCAGATTGAATTAGTCAGCTTGGAGAGGAGTTCGAGCCAGAACACTGAGTTCAACCAGCAAGTCAAGAGCTCAGAAAGAGCTAGAAAGGGTGAGTTTATTCAGCACTAAGCCTCCAGGGGGACGACAATTACATCAGGTGAATAACAGATACTTTAACAAGTGGGGGTTATCAGTGTAAGACCTGAATGAGATCAAAGCCTGTCAAAATTGAATGGAAGAGAGTCCTTTAATACCCACTCCTTTAGAGGATAGTGGAAGTTAATGGAATCAGACAAGCTCCTTTGGAGGCAGTGCCTGCTGGTAAGTTGAGCGTGAGCTAGTGGATAGCTACACACCAGTGCACATACAGGAAGCACTAACTGGACTTATTAGGGTGTTAATAACAATAAAAGAAAGAAGATGAAGTTGGGCGGGAACAGGGATTGGGGCATTATGCAAAGCTGAAGGGAGATAGCAATAGATACCATCAAAATATACTACAAAATAAACATATTTTTGAAGAATTTTTCAAAGACATTTTCAAAAAATTTCAAAGAATAAAAATATTTTTAAAAAATAGTATTAATTTAAGCAAGCGGCTTTCTTGGTAAGCCATGCAAAAGGAGAGCCTGGCACTACCTTTCAAAACTAAAAATCGTCTTCTCAAACAGCCCAAATAGGGTGTCTATTGCTGCAATGAAACACCAAAAAAGCAAGATGTGGAGGAGAGTTTTATTCCTCTTACACTTACAGATCATGGTCCATCATCAGAGAATCTCAGGACTCAAGCAGGGCTGGAACCTGGAGACAAGAGCTGAGGCAGAGGACTCAGAGGGGTGCTGCTTACTAGCTTGCCTTCCCTAGCTTGCTCAGCCTGTCTTCTTATAGATCCCAGGACCACCAGCCCAGGGATGGCCCCACCAATAATGGCTGAGTCCTCCCCTATTGATCACTAATTGAGAAAATTCCCTACAGCCTGATCTCATGGAGTTGTGTCCAGTTGACAGACAAAACCAGGCAGTACAAGCCCCAAACTTGAAATACTGAACATTTATACCAGAGAAATCAGAACACATTTTCATGGAGGGACTAGTTAAGTTACTATTCATAGCAGTTTTACTTGTACCTGTCCCAAACTGTGACATCCATAATAAATAGTTAAACTGTGGTAATCCATGCTGTGAGATGACTACTTGCCATGGGAAAAAGTGGACATTCTCTGAAAAATAATCTTAGAACATGACACTGGATGAGTAGCCAACCCAAGAGGTTGTTTACCCTCTGGCTAAACTCATTCAACATTCCTGAAATGACAATATAACAGATACAAAGAACTGAACAGATGTTGCCATTGATTAGAATGGAAGACATGAGTCACTAAAAGCAATCACGATCCTGTAGGTACAGTGCAGTTATATATCTTTACTGTGGAAGTGATAACGTAAGCCTACGTGTGTAATAAAGTTGATGCAAACAAACATTCCATTAGCTGAGTGTCTCCAGAGAAACAGAACCCAAAGGAGGACACAACTGATAACTGATTTACTGGTAGGTAGACTTATTGATTGTGACTTGTCTGTCTGCCTGTCTGTGTGTTTGTTTTTGTTTTGTTTTGTTTTGTTTTGTTTTTTTACTTTTCAGTATGTAGCCTTAGACTAAGCTGATCTCAAATTCACTATGTAGCAGAAGATAATCTTTAGCTCTTGAGTCTCTTTCCAAATGTGATTGTACACATGCACCACTACTTACAGTTTAAAGGAGACTTATTTGGGGAATTCTCTCATGGGATTATGGAATTTAAGACAACCCATATAGGCTCAAAAAACAAGGAAAGTGAACATATGGCTCAGCCCAAATCAGAAGTCTGAGTACCTTGGCAGGGGACACAGCAAGGCAAGTGTGACACTGGAATGTGACACTATGGATTTAGAAGTCTGAGAACATCAGGTCTTAGCTGGTGCCCTTGATACTACTGAACAGGTCTTCCTTAGTCAATCAAAAGATTCCAATACCAATTTCTTTCAGAACACTACTCAGAGACACATCCAGAAACAATGTTTTACCAACTATATGTGTAACCCTAAACCCAATAAAATTAACACTCAAGGTTAGCTATCACACACAAAAAATATATGTCATGGCAAATCTCAATAATTGTACTGATGTCAATTCCTGGCTTAAATATTATACTATACTTACATAACTTTTTAAAAACTATTAATTTATTCATTTACATTCCAAATGTTGTCTCTCTTCCTGGTCCCCCTCCCCAAGTTCATCACTCCAACTCCCCTCCCCTTTGCTTCTGAGGAGTTCCCCCACCCACCCCCACCTCACACCTGCCAGCATCCCCCTTTCCCAGGGCATCAAATTACTACAGGATTAGCTGCATCCTCTCCCACTGAGGCCAGAAAAGGCAGTCCTCTGCTACATATGTGCCTGGGGGCCATAGACCAGCCCATGTATGTTCTTTAGTTTGTGGCTTAGTCTCTGAAAGTTCTGTGGGGTTAGTTGATAGTGTTGTTCTTCCCATGGAGTTACAATCCTCTTCTACTCCTTCAACCTTTTCCCTAACTCTTCCATAGGGGTCCCCGACCTCAGTCCAATGGTTGACTTTAAGTATCTGCATCTGTCTCAGTCAGCTACTAGTAGAGCCTTTCATAGGACTCCATGCTAGACCCCTTGCCATACATGTCTTTTTGGGTCTTGGTTACTTCATTCAGTATGATATCTTCTAGTTCCCATTTGCCTGCAAAATTCATGGTGTCATTGTTTTTAATAGCTGAGTAGTATTCCAATGTATAAATGAACCACATTTTCTGTATCCATTCTTCAGTTGAGGAACATCTGGGTTATTTCCAGCCTCTGGTTATTACAAATAAGTCTGCTAGAAACATATTGGAGAATGTGTCCTTTTGGTATGGTGAAGCATCTTTTGGGTATATGCCCAGAAGTTGTATAGCTGGATCTTCAGATAGAACTATTTCCAATTGTCTGAGAAAGTACCAGATTGATTTCCAGAGTGGTTGTACCACTTTGCAATCTTGCCAGCAATGAAGGAGTGTTCCTCTTTGTCCATATCCTCACTAACATGTGTTGTCATTTGAGTTTGTGATCTTAGCCATTTTGACCAATGTAAGGTAAACTTTGACAGAGAAGTCAAAATGATAAATTGCAAAAAAAGGATAGCATTTCAGCAAACAGTTCTGGTCAAACTGGTGGTCTACATGTAGAAGGATGCAAATTGATCCATATTTATCATCTTGTACAAAGCTCAAGTACAAGTGAATCAAGAAACTCGACATAAAACCAGATACACTGAATCTAATAAAAGAGGAAGTGGGAAATAGCCTCAAATACATTGGCACATGGAAAAATTTCCTGAACAGAACACCAATGGCTCAGGCTCTGATATTGACAATTGACAAATGGGACCTCATGAAACCAAAAAGCTTCTGTAAGGCAGAGGGCACTGTCAATAGGACAAAATGGTAACATACAGATTGGGAAAAGATCTTCACTAACCCTACATCAATAGAGGGCTAATATCTAAACTGTACCAAGAACTCAAGAAGTTAGACTCCAAAAAACCAAATAACCCAATTTTTAAAAATGGGGTATAGAGCTAAACAGAGAATTCTTAACAAGGGATTCTTGAGTGGCTGAGAAGTACTTAAAGACATGGTCAACATCCTTAGTCATCACAAAAAATGCAAATCAAAACGACCCTGAGATTCTACATAACTTCATTTACTAGAGGATGTTAGTTATACAGAGGATACTTGATACCTTTTATATAGTTCTCTCCAACCTCCTGTGAATTTATAATTATTTCAAAGTTAAAATATTACAATAAAAATTAGTAAATGGCTTTTCTAAATCTCAACATGAGCTCTTATTTTAAGCTCATCTTTCAATATTCTATGCACACAATTCTCTGAAAGATTCTTTTCTATTTCATATTTCGTGCACACAAAATTGAAGAAGGTGACACTTAGCTAAAGGACAAAGGACATTCACATACATTTTAATGAAGTTTACAAGACTGATGATTATCTTCCACGGTCTGATGCCATATGTTTTTTCAGATGACAAATGATATTTACAACTGCAATGCTAATGAGATGGCTCTTTCTTGAATTATTATTTTTTTCATACAAAGGAAATTGGCAGTGGGGAAGCAATCCCACAGTCAAAACTCTAATGCTGATGCTCTCATTACATTAAGTGGTTGAAGCCACTCTCCCAAGTCTATTAAACCTTAATATGTATTCAGCTCCTTAAAACTCACTTATCCTAGCAGAATTGAGTGGTGGAGGAAGTGTAACCACCTACTTGTCCAACAAGATTTAGCATTATATTTGTAAACTGCCACAAAATAGATGATTGGAGACTAGTTAGACAGATGAAAAGATCGAAATATAAAGCCCAAGCATCGCTCAAGCACTGCATAAGCATGTGAAGATAATAAAGGCACATTCTACCTAGAGATCTGTCAGCTTGCTTAATAAGTGGTGTTAGTAGAAGTTTACTACTAAGAAACAGAAAAGTAAACTAAATTAGGTGTCCTCCTGTAGCCTTCAAGTACTAAAGCATAGGGATCTACTCCATGCAAGAGAACAGATAGAGAGGCCAAACTAGGGACCAATTTAAGGGTGCATCCTTGTCAGTGCTTTTCAGGGAACCTGCATTTTCTTACAGTATTGGCGGCAATTATTTTAAATAAATACTTTAAAAATAGTTAAAAGTATTTTAAACCAGTGTATATCCAAGCTGTATTAGCGTCTTAAGGTTGCCATTACAAATGATCAAGAACTGGTCAGCTGAAATCAGCACACATACATCTTACCCAGTCTTGAAGCTAAGGAGTCTGCAGTAAAGGTATTGGCAGGATTGGTTCCTTTTGAAGGCTCCAAGGGAGACTATCCCTACTTTCCTCCCAGTTTCTGGGATTGAAGATTTCCTGTGGCATTCCTTAGCTGGTAGTTCATCAGTACAATGTCTGCCGAATTTATTATATGGCCTTCTTGTATCTTTCATGTTACAATAGCCCTTCTCATGTAAAGACACCAATTACTGCATTACACCCCATCTTAATCTAATATGACCTTACCCTATCTTGATCATTTCTGCAAAAGTCTTACCTCTTAAATGAGGTCACATTCACAGGTACTGAAGAAAAAGACTTTAATATTTTTCTGGGATACAGTGAGTCAGTATACAAGTCAAACAATCTACTGATGCATTCCATCTTAGATTATCCATGGTTACTATCTGTGTGATGGTAAAAAAAAATCCAATTGAAATAATTCCAAATATATCAAAATATTTTATACCAAACAGATTATAAAATATTTAAACAAGTGCTTGCATACTCAATAGATAAATGCATTATAAACATACCTCAAAAAGAAAATTTATACAAAAATAAGATTTGTAAATTTTATGGATTGAGTTAAATTTTATAGGCTTAACAAAATAAGTATTTCTTTACATTTAAAAATGAACAAGGTATAATACAGACCAGAAATGTTGTAAATGTTGAACGGTGTTTAAATATATCATGATTAGACTTTTTTTTGAGGAAGACTTTCATATATCCTAGGCGTGTTTTGAATTTATTATGTAGCTGCGAGTGATGTTGAATTAATCCTTCTACCTCCACTTCCAGAATGTCAAAATTACAACTATGTGTGTGCCACCACAACCTGTTTCACCTTCTTTTGCTCACTTTGTTATCCTCAAAAAGGAGGGACACAGGGCTGTAGTAGAAAATTAGTGATAGATGATAGATCTCTGATCCCTAGACAAATCAGAGCATGTTGTTTCCTGCTGGTTATCAACACACGGCAGATATGACACAACCACAGGGAGGGACTGGGACGATGGTTCAATGTTTAAGAGTACTTGGTGCTACACAGAGGGCCTGGGCTCAGTTGCCTACACCCATGTGGCAGATTACAACTCTAACTACAGTTCCAAGGGATCTAATAGTTTCTTCTGGCCTCTGAAGGCACTGCATGCATGCAGTAAACATTCAGAAAAGCAGGCACATGCATTATTTTTTTTAAAAAAAGAAAGAAATCATAACCCTTTTAAATTCCCATCAAATGTATCAGAATTAAAAATGAAACAACAAGCATAGTAGGGCACACTTTTCATCCCAGGAGTCTATAGGCAGAGTCAGGTAGATCTGTGAGTTGCATGGTCTACAATCCAAGTTCCAGGGCAGCCTGGTCTACACAATGAGATCTTAGTTTTGAAAATTAATAAACAACTCTCAATGGTAACAAGAGGGTAGTGGTTTCAAATACCATCATCTCACACACACATCACCTGTGTAAATTATCAGACTTCTCAGGATCACTTTACTACCTGGCATCAAGTCTTAGACTGAACAAGGGGACCCCAATGGAGGAGTTAGAGAAAAGATTGAAGGAGCTAAAGGGGTTTTTGCAACACCATAGGAAGAACAACAATACCAGACCCCACTAGAGTTCCCAGGGACTAAACCACCAACCAATGAGTACAGATGGAGGGACCCATGACTCCAGACACATATGTAACAGAGGATGGCATTGTCCAGCATCAATAGGAGAAAAAGTCTTTGGTCCTGTGAAAGCTCGTTTCCCCAGTGTAGGGAATGCCAGGACATTGAGGTGAGAGTGGGTGGGTGGGAGTAGGAGCAACCTCATAGATACAGAGGGAGGGAAAGGGGATATCGGAGAGGGGGGAAGGGGTTAACATTTGAAATGTAAATGCATAAAATATCCAAGAAAAACAAAATTTAAAAAAGTGGAATAATTGTCATTACAATGTTCATTATCATTCCTGCTTGGTTGCAGGAATTTTCTTTTTTAAAAAAATCTATATTTTCATGAATTATTTTTGTTTGAATAAATGGTTTTAAGAAATAGAAATATTTTTGTGATGTCCTTCCTTTACCTTGGGGAAAAATATATTCTATAGTGAACTATACACTAGAAATGATCAAATTATTGATCCATGAAGAGTACACACTTTAGGGACTGGTTCGATTGACTAGTTTGACTTACACAAAGCCACAGCACATAGACAGCCATCCCTAGAGGCAAATCTGTGGGAATAAAAGAGCCTTTTCTCTAAGAACAGAATTTAGTTTGCAGGGATGAGTCTGTTTTTGCTGGGCCCACAGAAGCTCTGAGATGACTTGCTGTCTGCAGACGCTTTGATTTATAGGTAGATCTGAACATGCTTTCCCAAAGGAGAGGAACTGCTACTGTGCATGGGTTGTGGAAATAAACAATGTTGATGGCTGACAGGCGAAAAATCAATGAAAAGAACAATGGAAGATAATTTGCGTGAAAAGAAAATACTATTAAAAATTACCTCCTAAAAGAATAAGTGTACCAATCCCTGGGACTTGTGCTTAGCTGAAATTTCAGATTTAACAAGGGATCTAAGAATGAGTAAAAAAGATGGCACTAATTAGGTCATCTACATTCAGATGAGTATATTTAAAAGAGAACAAAGAAAGAAAGAAAAGAAAATCAGGGGAGGTAAAATAGTTCAGTGGGTAAAGACACTTGCCACTCAGCTGGACAACCTGATTCCTGGAACCCACGCGGTATGAGGAGAGAATTGATTTCCCCAAAATTAATTGTCCTTTGATCTAGACACATGCATGGTACCCCTCACATAAGTAAATAAATAAATTCAATAAAAGAAAGAAATGAAGTAACATACATTTTCCAGAGCATCCTTGCCTATTGTCAATCCATTACAATACAATAAAATATTAGATTTGTATTGAGGCAAAAATTGTCATATTAGATACAATAGAATTGTACATAATATGAATTAACTGCCTCACATTTATGGATTTTATAATCATATAAATAATGACTTCTTTCTTAGAAGCAAAGCTTTCCAGGAAAATAATATTTAATTGCATGTGAAGTAATATAAAAATTTTCTAGATTTTCATATTAAGGAATTTTTGTATCTTAATTTTTCTCCTAAAAAACTAAAACTAATTATGGTACTTTCTTTTTATGTGATTTTATGTGATGTTCCTCTTGCTGTAGGAAACAAATTATTCATTTCTCAAAACATGTTTGATGGAAAATTATATAAAGAAATCCAGTCAGATACTGAGAGGAATTTGTGGAAGATTAAAAGTATAAGAAACCATTACAAAATAAACCAATCCCATTGAGTTCCAGCCCATAACCACTTACTCAATAAGTACTGTGCTATACTTAGAAAATACAGAACTGCATATGGACTACTCCCTATGAACCAGTTGGGTAGAGATACGTAAGTAGGTCAACATTTTTATTTTTTCCTTTTTCTTTCCTGGCTTATATTTTCCTAATTAATCAATAATCAAAAAGATATATTGATATCTTCAAATACTTGTGGCTTCAGAGTTCTCTCTAGTGGCTGTTAATGTGCTAATTTACATGATAAGAGGGAAGGTAATAATTGTTTTTCTTGAAGATGACCAAATGCCTAGCAAAATCAATTCATGGAAGGAAAGTTCTGTTGTCTCAAGGTTAGAAGGAATAAAGACCATCATGACACTAAAGACATGGCAATGGGAGAATGAAGGGGATAGCTGATCACATCAGCTATCAAGAAGTAGAGGGAGTTATATTTATTCAGTCTGAGTCTCCAGCCCATAGAGCAGGTCTTCCTTGTTCAGATAAATCCCCCTGGAAATACTCCATGGAATCACATAGAGGGTTATCTCCTAGAGAGTTCTAAATCTAGCCCTGAAAATTAAATTTAACCACGACAAGTTCACCCCTTGCCAACTTGACATATAGACACATCACTTTAAATTATAAATATTTCTTGTGCTGGAGAGATGATCCCATGGTTAAGGGCACACTGTCTGCTCCCCCAGAGGATCTGATTTCAGCTCCATGGGGGTCCCATATCTTCCTCTGGCTCCTGCGGACACTAGGCTTGCAAATCCTGAACATCAGACATATATAGAGGCAAAAGACCCACTCATAAAATAAAATAATGAAATAATTGTTTTAATTGTAACATTCCTACTCTGTTTACTTGCCTTATCTCCCACTTCTGAGGGCAACCAGGGGCAATAGCAATACTCTCTATAATGCTTTGGGAATCTCTTTAACAATCCTGATCCTGACCAGAAACTTCAAAGAGAGCTTGTTTGTCTGGTACTGAGGTTTTTGTTAAATTATCTTTGGCTCTTGCAGGGAATCACTGTCAATACAAATAGGAAATTTCATTTAAACTATATTTGTATATTTAAGCTCTGACTTATTTAATCTTTTTAATTATTACATTTAATTATTTGGGTGAAGGCACGTGCCACAGATTTCCCGTGGAAGTCAGAGGACAGCTTTAGGAAGTCATCCCTCTTCTTCTACCATATGAGCCACAGAGATATCTCTTGGGTTCTCAGCCAGTCCCTTTACCTCAGTCTCCAAAACAGATTTTATTTTTTAAGCTAAAGAACATGTTTCCCTCTGGAGAACTCTCCAAATAAGTCAGGAGACATAAGTAAAAAGGTAAACACACACACACACACACACACACACACACACACACACACACCAATATTAAAACTATGTAAATGTGTAGTTAGCCACAGTGGGAGAGGAAAAAAATAACATAAAACCCTTCTGTTCCTAAATTCAGGATAGCTGCATATCAACTCAACAAGGAAAAATGGTAGCTACAAGAAAATATACTTTAAATAAATAACTCTTTACTTTTATTAAAGAATCTATATTTACAATTAGAATTTACTATCTATATCACATATACAGATATGGAACAGGATATTCCTAGTTTTCTGAAAGGAAGAATTTAAACACAATAGTGTGTATTAAAATGCATAAAGGGCACTATCCTAAAGTACAGGAGAAAACTCTTGCAGAAAGATGGGCTGGGACTAGGAAGGAAAGATAAGAGGTATTAAAGCAAGATACAGCAGCCTAGCTCCTGACTGTGAGTATTCACTCTATAAATATCAAACAAAGTACCAAAACGCCATCCACTGGTATAAAAGGATTTAAACTTTAGACTCATTGGAGCAAAATCTCTGAATAAATCTTGCCATGCTTTAAGAAATGCCCTGAAGATAATCCATCAATTAAATGCTGGAAAACAGTAAAGCCACCATCAATCTGGAATTAATTACAACTGACTCAGAACTGATTGGGGCTATGCATGCCATGGAATACAAAGATGGATGTGAAAATGTCAACTCGGACTATTTATCATAGCTCAAACTGGAGCTGCTTATGACTTTATGTCCCCTATAGTTCTCAGCAGCATTTCTGGACTTACAGAAAAGTTAGGATGGCCCATCCTTCCCAATGCCCTTGGCATTACTAGGTTATTCCCATTTGAAGTTGTTCCATGGAAGTAGCTCTGTTTGTATAGCTAATTATAACGTTAGTTTCATAGTTTATATTTATAGTTGGTTTTATTGCCAGATAGCTGTTGTTGTTTCAGGTTGTCCATACTTTGGAATTAAATGAGCATCATTTGGCCTGGGGCCTACACTGGATATATAGAATATAACCCTCTGGTTTTCAGGTCCAGAGCAATTAATTACCAAGACCTAAAAGGTGTAAACTTAAAAGTAAACATTGAGAAATAATGGAGAATGGGGAAATGTTCTAAAAACAAATGAAGATGGCAAATGTTTGTCCTGTTTTGATAAACATGAATCTCAGGATAACAAGCACTTATTTGAAACTGATTTTGACAAAATTTTAAAACAGGTTTCAAAAACTGTATATTTTGTAACATCAAGGAAACCAGAGAGTCTCCTCCCACTTGGAAATCCAGTAAACACTTCTTAGCCAGATTTCACATAATTGCTTCTCCAAAATGAAAACCGAACCCGGAGCCGTCCTGACTCAGAAGCCTTAGTTTCAGAAAGACATTTAAAATACGAATGCATTCGAGTAACGTTCTGGCTGCAGAGCCACCCAAGATACATCAGAGAAGTGACGCTAGTGACCCACTCAAACATTCCTGTTGACCATTTCAGTCAGGGGCATTGTGTCACATTCATAGAGGAAATGAAAATGAGAACTGTAGAGGAAAGCACAGGATGAGCAATCACTGGAAACATTAAGCAGGGAAGAAAGCTAGGACGCAAAGGGCATCATTGTAAATGCACAGCAATAGTGGTGATCGCAACATCAATGTTACTAGTAAAAAAAAAAAAAGACAAGGAAAATAAAGTAGAAATCTTTGGGTAAAATAGCCAATTGCATGCAAAATAAAATTGGAAATCTCTATATTTCTAGATGTGAAATTAAAGTTGATTATATACGTTTTATGTTTGCCATACCTTATTTTTTAAAGTCTTGGATATAAATATTAAAATATAGAAGGTTTATTAAAAGTACATGGTTTTTGTTGTCTTCACTGTTGTTCAGAACACACCGGCGTTTTCTGTAGTAATCCTCTATTAAAGAAGAATACTACCCAATCACGGTGCTTCGGAATTTTATAATTAACATTGTAAAATTACCTTGCAGACCACAACCCCAACATCCTCCAAGCTCTGGCAAGAATGGCAGTCCCAGTATTTGACATAAGCTCACCTAGATCCCAAATCGGTCAGGTACAAGAAATTCACAAGAACAGAGGGAGGGTTGGTTAGCCTAGAAAAAAAAGGCATGTGACTGAGATATTGACAGAGTGGAAAGGTACAAGTACATTGGAAAGGGAGATTTAGAAGCTACAGTAAGAAGGTTAAAGGTCACTTTAGTAAAGACTCTCCACAATGAGGATGACCAATATTTCAATGAGGAAAGTACATGATCATCAGGAGTTTTCAGAAGAATGCTGCCAAAGTTTTACAGTACCCAGTAAAAAGTAGATACAAACTGGTAAGACCTTTATTTCACCAGCCCCCAAAGAATGGTTTTAGGTTCCCAACTTTTTATTTTGCACATAAATACATTTATTTAAAATAAAAGGATAGACACATCTGACAAACACCGTGATATCGTACAAGATACGTGACATGACAAACACTGGATATTATACGATAAAATTCAAGTTTGAAAACCTTTTCTCCGAAATGAAACAACCTGGTTTTACTTTTCTCAAACCACCAGCAGTCTGAAGGCAGCAGAGACTCTTCAGTATGACAGCAGCTCTCCTCCCAGTAGCTGCTTGTTTGTGCTAATCGCTAACCTGCATGGACCTTTCCTTCTGTCCTACCAACAAAGTATGTCTAAATGGAAGACCCATGGCCCCTACCATGAGGCCATAGAGGGGAACTCAAGATCTTTGATCATGTTCTGTTAAGGAACCTTACCATTGGGCTGTCAGAGAGCTCAGGCCACGTGGGAAAGCTGTTCTAGTCGATCAGCTAATAAGTCAATTCTTGTCAGTCAACAAAACTCAGAGCTACTTATCCTAACATTTGACTGTGTTAATTACCAACTGCTGTAACTGAGATACATTGACTATCACTTCTTAAAAATGAAGTGATTTCTGCTACTTTAGGCCAGAAATGTTTAAGGTAATTTATTTTTACTGATTTGTTTCTTTGACTTTATGTTTGGTTCTCTGAGTTCGGAGTCTCATCATACGGCTCAGGCTTGCGTAGAGCTCAGTGTGTAGCCCACCCTAGCCTTGAGTTCACAGCAATGTCCTTACTTCAGCTTTCCCAGTGCTGGGATTTCAGGTGTAAACCACTCTCCTGGGTTTGCAGTGATGGGATACCCTAAGTTTGATCCTGGTATTACAAGAAATATATAAACAAATATTTCTCAAGGATCCAATTATATTAATCCAATTAATATATCTGATATTATATTTAACACTACTGTCTGGATACTGAGCTAAAAATAAAGGGCCTCCATACTCAAAATAACTGGAATAACTAAGCTACGCCTGCATATATCTGCATCTAGGCTTGAGGCATCTAAGTCAGGGAGAGGGACATGAAGAGAAATGGATCTGCATTTAATGAAGTAAAATCCATTTTAAAATATGCATTGTATGACATTCATTGTATGATAACCAACACTGAGAACTCTTTAGACTCATGAAAGATGGAAGATTCCTCCCTTCAAAGAACTGTGTGTGATTTCATGAATGGTCATGGAAACCCAGCACCAAAACTTTAACCTCTATATAATTTTCCAGACTAATACTCTCAATATAAATAAATATCCTGGTTATTTCAGAGAAAGATCCTAAGGCTCTAGAGTTTAAATGACCTGCCACTTCTTGTACAGATAGTTAGGTGGATGATGCCCAGGAAGAGTAATCCAAGAGTTGTCACATTCTCATCCTGAACTCCATCTCCTTTACATGCTATGAGGAGACACAGCTGAGATTTTACTCTAGCAGCTTCACAAGGCTTAGTCATAAATGCATAGGGCTTAGGCACAATGTCTTCTGTCTATGCAAAACCAAAATACACTTCTCCCCACCACCTTCATCTTGGACAGTTAGCATCAGCTGGCTACCTGAGTAGAGTCTTACTCCATTGTGATCACATCTATGTAATAGGTCAATGTCCCTCTGTAATCTTCTAATCCCAGTTGCTGACACACTGCCTTGCCTGTTTTTCCACTGCCCTTGTACTTTGACTCTTACTTCCTCACCCAAGCCTGTTTCTCTTTGTTTATGTCTACAAAATTTTTTAAACGCTCTAAGCGTGGGCAAACTTTTATATTTTATTTTCTTATTTATAAGCCTTAGAACCTGATGCAAGTTTTCTATTTCACTGTATATGCCATTTCTACCTTCTGGCAAACTTTTATCATATAGGACATGGATTTAGAAAGAAATACAACTTAAAGAATATCTGCTGAATGGCGGTCCTCTGCTAGGAGGAAGAGAAACTGCATAGTGTACATTCCAGCATTGTTCAAGTTAGGGGTGTAGAGACAAGTAAGTAAATTCTCAATCATAGTGGTGTGTGTTGCATAAAATATTGGGGAAATAATATTACACCAATATCTGAGGGAGGGGCTCAGGCAAGCCTTGATAACAGGGGAAGCTAATGCAACAAGAAAGGTAGTTCGGTGTTTAAGGAGAGTTCTTCTAGAATAAAGAATAAAATGGGGAGACAGCCTAGCATACTCACAGGCTATAAAAATATTCCATCTGACTGGCATGTCAAGGCACTTGACAGAAGGGAAGCTTGCAGATGACTTCAGGGATCACTGTAAGTAGTTCAGAGGGATTAAAAAATAGACTCAAAGATTTTTTTTCCAACAAAAGAAGGCAATAGAAAAGTGATGAGGATGCCAGTAAAGAACTCACCACCTCCTGGGAGCCACAGATTTGTAAACAAATCATTACAGAACTCTTTGTTTAGTTCTAAGAATAGTGAGCACAGAGGGCTTGGGGACACAGAGGAGAAAGCCATCACACTGCCTGCAGAGAAGAAAAGCTTTGTGTAGGTGACAGTTGAACAAGATGACAGGTAAGTGGGCGACAGTTAGTCTCTGCTGAAGGGGTGAGCCCTTTGAGTGAGACCAAGAAAAGTACCTCCAACTCATTACTCAATATGGGATTGGCCAAATATTTGCTGCTCTCTTCAAATTTCATGAATTTGTATTTCAACTCCGTCTCGGGAATTTGTCTGTCTTGTTAGAGACAGTGGATGTTAACCTACCTTTCTATTCTCAAGGATTTTGAATGTTTGTATACAGAGAACACCCATCTGGCACATTTCAGAAACAAAAATGCATTTTAGAAATAGTTTCCATACACAGAAGCTGGGTGTGTTTCTGGTACCTGCATTCATGGAAGCGTTATACCCTAAACACAGAATTGGAAGATATAAACAGATGCATACCATGCTTGATCGAGATGCACAGATACCCTATACTGTCTCAGTCCCCTCTCCATACAAACTCTAAACTCAAGTGCCCGTGTCACTGGTATCGAAATGAACCGATTATCTCTTTAGCAGCAACAATCTTAGAAAATGATTCCACTAAACAAAATATAGCATGTGATATCTTCTTGAAGTTTGGAAGGACATTGCCTAAGCACAGAAAACCAGGATATAGAAGGCACACAGCTGTTTCGTTAGCTCTATCTTAGTACACAAATACTGTGAGGTGTGATTGCTGGTATGTTTGGGTCACCCCAGTGCTCATGTGTTGAAGTGCTAACCTCCAATTTGGTGATACGAGAGAGAGGGTGTGCCTTGGAAACTGAATAGATCATGGATGGAACGTCCATGAGTAAGATTAGGGACCGTGTCTCAGGGAGTCCACAAAGCTCTTCAATCTTTCTCCCGTCATGTGAGGAAGCAACAAAAACTATGTTATATGCAACCAGGATAGGGACTTTACCAATGATGCTGCCGTCCAGATCTGTCTCCAACCTCCAGCACTATGAGAAATAACATTCTATCGTTGTAAGCCAGTCAATATGTGTTACTTTGTTATATCTGAGTCTAAGACCCACACAACATTCACTTTGCTAATAATAAAGCATGAAGAAATTAGGTTTGGATTGACAAGCCACTCACTACCCTGATACATGTGGTAGGAGCTATAAAATATTGAAATAGAGATTGTATTGAGAAACTGAAAGTAAAGGGGTGGAAAATAACAGGTAAAAAATGAAGGGAGAATAGTGAGATTAGCAAGAACAATCATGTGTTTTGTTTTCAATATAAATTTCTGAGGGCTACATGAGAATGATAGTTTAATATTTTTAATTATGTGTACATGTATATGGATTTGTGAACATGAGTATAATGTCCTCAGAGGTTCAAAGAGGACATCAGATTCTCCAAAACTGGGGTTACAAGCAGCTCTGTGCTGCCTGGTGTATGTACTAGACTTGAGTTCCAGTTTTCCATGCCCTTGAACATTAATATTTTAAAGACAGGAATGTAGTATAGCCATAAACTTTAAAGTTTTGAGCATACTAAATAGATACTGTTCTTGGTTTGTTTTCTATTACTGTAATAAACAGTTCACCATGAAGGAACATCTGGGCAAGAACTCAAGGTAGCCACAGAGGAGCGCTGTTTACTGCCTTGCTCCCCATGGCTTGCTCAGTCTGCTTTCTTACACCATCCAGGACTCCCTGTCCAGAGGTGGCATCACCCATAGTGGGCTGGGCCCTCCCACATCAATCAACTGGATCAGGAAAACGAGAGATCAGAATTTCAATCATAAGCATGAAGCCAAGAGGAAATTGGAAGCCACCCTCAGAGACTTCCTCCAGCAAGAATTCACTTCCTCATAAGCTCTCCAAACAGTGCCGTCAACTGGGAGCCTAGTGTGAACCTATGTGGGAAATTTCTCATTTAAACTACCACAGATCTCCAGACAATAGCAGGCACAACAGTGGAGAATTATGCCTAAGCACTAACATTCTTAAGTTTATGTAACAACGATCTATTGAAACAAGTCTGGGAAACAGGGAAACTGTTGCTGCCAACTAGCTATTCAGTGCATTATAAGACAGGAATTACTTGTTTCTTAGATACACAATCTTATGGACTCTCTGGTGCTTTGGTAGGAGATGTTTACCATCATGCCCACTCAAAACAAATTTCTTCTTAGTATAGGGCTAGGATGTAGCATGGAAGAAAGTGCCTAAATAGCCTACTCAGGACTGTAGATTTTACACCAAATCAAACACTGCCAAAACAAACAGAAAGACAAAAAAAAATCCTTTTTTTTTTTACTTTATTATAAAACAGTAGATGATTTAATCAAGGAAAAATATTACAATACAATATTAATATGTACCAAACTCTGTCACACTTAAGTTTATAAGAAACATACGAATGGAATTAAGGACACAGATTAACACAAATACATTACTAATTGAAGACTTCAATAGCCCATTTTCTTAGGTAATCTGAAAAAGAAAAAAAAACACAAACAAAAAACATAGAAACCTAAAAATTAAAGACATTTTACATCAAGGTAGACCTAAAGATAGCCATGGAATATTCCAAACAAACACGAAAGAATATAAATTCTACTCAACAGCTCATGGAAATGTCTCCAAAACAGTTATAAGCTAACCTTATAAAAACAGGAATTTTGAATTAAACTTCTCTAGACATAAACTTCACTGTCTTTTTAGGTTCTCTTCCAGCACAAGAGTACTGTTTCTAACAGTTTTCTGAATCTCTCACATACTACCTTCTAGTTGAACAGTCAATATTCTCTTAACTGATCAAAGAGTTTCTTTTATGTTCTTTCTGGGAAATTAGCTTTCTTTGTTCTGCAGAGTAAAGACAGTGGCTAATGTAAAATTGTATTTAGCTAAGTGAAAAAGAAATAGCTTACACTTGGACTTCTAGAACCACCAAACTTCAGCAATTTGAGATACGAAAATAAAATCCATGATGATGGTCTCGTCTATAGCCATACTTTCCATGGTTCTGTGACAGCAAAACTCTAGGGCAGTTGGAGAAGAAATGCAGAACAAAGCAGTAATAGTAAAGGGTTGCTTTACTGCTCCCCAGGCAGAAATCCTATTGCTTGAGCTGTTAACTCTGTGACTTTCTGCAACAAATTTCTACCATCCACTTATTATAAGCATCCCACAAACAGATTCCTCTGCAGTTAGCTTTCTGCTGCCATGCTCAAAACCTGAACATCCGCATACCCATCCTTTCTAACCCTTAATATGATCTCAGGGCTCGTGATACATTGAAAATTTAACAGCGAACAGCTAAGTTAATATAATGCGGGTTGGAGAACATATATATTACTCAAGGACAAAGTACATGAGAAAGCACGGGAAGAAACATAGGACAGATTTTTGCTTCATGATTACAGACGTTTCAGTCCACAGTCCTTGACTCCATTACTTCTTCAGGGAAGACAAAAGAGAAGGAGAGTGACAGACAGAAGGCCTGGAAAAGACACCAGAACACCATCTCTGCTCGCAGTCCCCTAAATCCTGCCAAATTTCACCCCTTAAAGTTTCCAGACCCTCTCAAGACAGCACCACCAATCAAAAACCAAGGATGGAACACATGAGACCAAGCTGGCATTGCATGATTAGAAAGTAGCACAGGGTAAGAAATCCTGGCTTGGATCACTGAAATTTTATATTCGTTCATAAAATAAACTAAAACATGTATATATGATCATCTTTCAGCCCTGAAGAATAATACCCTTACAAATTTCTCTATCTTGCCTTTTATTTTGTTAGTTATCAAGCATAAAAAGAACAATATACAAAGGTTGTCTACACTCAAATGACCAGCCTTGGACACAGGTGTGTATGAGCAACACTGAATGACTGCTGTATATATTATATACAATGTATATATTTGAGAGGGAACTGAGGACATGAGTGTTGGTTAGCTTTTGTCAACTCAACACAAGCTAGAGTCATTTGAGAAAAGGGAATGTCAACTAACACAATGCCACCAACAGATTTTCTGGTATACAGACAGGGCACTGTTTTCTTGATTGATGATTGATGTGGGAAGGTTCAGGCTACTGGGCAAGATGCCATCCATGGGCAGGTAACCCTGGGATATATAAGAAAGTATACAGATCCCCCAGGTGGGGCAGTCTCTGAATGGCCTTTCCTTCAGTCTCTGCTCCGCACATTGTCTCCATATTTCCTCCTGTGAGTATTTTGTTCCCCCTTCTAAGAAGGTCTGAAGCATCCACACTTTGATCTTCCTTCTTTTGAGCTTCATGTGGTCTGTGAATTGTATCTTGGGTATTCCAAGCTTTTGGGCTAATATCCACTTATCAGTGAGTGCATACCATGTGTGTTCTTTTGTGACTGGGTAACCTCACTTGGGATGGTATTTTCTTTTTTTTGGGGGGGGGATTGTTTTCTTTTGTTTTATATTATTTTATTTTTGGATACCTGTTGTTTTCTAGTTAGAAAAACCAAGAAAGTATGTGGATTAGAGTGAGTGGATGGAATTTACATGGAGCTGCAGAAGGGGGAACAAAGATCAGACTATATTGCACAAAATCTATTTGAATAAAAATAGTTTCTGGACTATTTTATGTATCCAGTCTCTTAGTCTATGTCTTTTTTTATTATTAACTTGAATATTTCTTATATACATAATTTGCCTAAGAATTTCATGAAGTCCTTGTTTTTAATAGCTGAGTAGTACTCCATTGTGTAAATGTATTGTCTATATCCATTCCTTCATTGAAGGACATCTGAGTTCTTTCCAGCATCTGGCTATTATAAGTAAGGCTGCTATGAACATAGTGGAGCATGTGTTCTTGTTGTGTGTTAGAGCATCTTTTGGGCGTATGCCCATGAGTGGTATAGCTGCATCCCCAGGTAGTACTATGTCCATTTCTGAGGAACTTCCAGACTGATTTCCAGAATGGTTGTACCAGTCTGCAATCCCACCAGCAATGGAAGAGTGTTCCTCTTTCTCTACATCCTCACCAGCATCTGCTGTCACCTGAGTTTTTGATTTTAGCCATTCTGACTGGTATGAAGTGGAATCTCAGGGTTGTTTTGATTTGCATTTCCCTGATGACTAAGAATGTTGAGCATTTCTTTTGGTGTTTCTCAGCCATTAGATATTTCTCAGTTAAGAATTCTGTGTTTAGCTTTGTACCCCATTTTTAATAGGGTTATTTGATTCTCTGGAGTCTAACTTCTTGAGTTCTTTGTATATTTTGGATATTAGCCCTCTATCAGATATAGGATTGGTAAAGATCTTTTCCTAATCTGTTGGTTGTCATTTTGTCCTAATGACAGTGTCCTTTGTCTTACAAAAGCTTTGCAGTTTTATGAGGTCTCATTTGTCAATTCTTGATCTTAGAGCATAAGCCATTGGTGTTCAGGAAATTTTCCCCTGTGCCATGTGTTCGATGCTTTTCCCCACTTTTTCTTCTATTAGTTTGAGTGTATCTGGTTTTACATGGAAGTCCACATGGACTTGATCTTTGTACAAGGTGAGAAGAATTAATTGATCTACATTCTTCTACATGCTGACCTCCAGTTGAACCAGCACTATTTGTTCAAAATGCTATCTTTTTTTCTACTGGATGATTTTAGCTCCTTTGTCAATGATCAAGTGACCATAGGTGTATGGGTTCATTTCTGGGTCTTCAATTCTATTCCATTGATCTACCTGCCTGTCTCTGTACCAATACCATCCAGTTTTTATCACTATTGCTCTGTAATACAGCTGGAAGTTAGGGATGGTGATTCCCCCAGAAGTTCTCTTATTGTTGAGGATAGCTTTGCTATCCCGGGTTTTTTGTTATTCCAAATTAATTTGCAAATTGCTCTTTCTAACTCTGTGAAGAATTGACTTGGGACTTTGATGGAATTGCACTGAATCTATAGATTGTTTTCAGCAAGATGGCCATTTTTACTATACATATCCTGCATCTCAGATATCTATTTACACTATGATCCATAAAAGTAGCAAAATTACCATTATGAAGTAGCAACAAAATAATTTTCCCCACAACAACATGAGGAAATGTATTAAGAGGTCACAGAATTGGAAAAGTTGCGAACCACTGAATTAGAGGTGTAGCCCCACTGGAGGAGGTATGTCCTTGAAATCAGACTTAGAAGTGTCATTCCTAGTTTGCTCTTTCTGCCTCCTGCTTTTGCATCAAGATGTGAGCTCTCAGTGTTTCATGATGCCATGCCTTTGCTCCGTCATCACCGACTCTAACTCTCTGAAACAAAAACCTCAACTGAACTCTTTTATAAGTTTCCTTGGTCATGGTGTTTTATCATAGTAGCAAAAAGGTAATGAGACAGCTGGGCATGGTGGTGCATTCCTTTAATCCCAGCACTGAGGAGGCAAATACAGAGGGATCTCTGAGTTCAAGGCCCTCCTGGTCTGCAAAACCAGTCCCTTGACAGTCAGGGCTTCACAGAAAAACCCTGTCTCAACAAACAAAAATACAACGATAAAAGAAGGGGGAGGGGGGTAAAAGTATCTAAGACAGAAGTTGGTACCAAGAAGTGGAGTATTGCTATGAAGAACCTGACCATGTGGTTAATCTGTAGGAATGTGGAAGACTTTTGAAGTTTGAGCTAGAAAAGCTGTTGGATGCTGTACACAGAGCTTAATGGCCCATCAGTAGGAGCCTGAGATTTTTCTCTGTCACCAGTCTATTAGTTTGGGTTCTCTAAGGGAACAAAACTGATAGAATGAACGTATATTTATAGGGAATTTATTAAAGCAACTTATATGTTGTGGTCTACATCGTCCAACAATGTCTGTTTCCAACAGAAAGGTGAAGGATGTGGTCATTGTACGTCCATGAGACTGGATGTCCCAGCACTCACAATCTGGAGCTGGAGCCTCAGGTAATTCCTGGAGAGCTGCTGGTATTCAGTCTATTTGGATCCCAAAGAAGTAGGTCTCAATACCAGTGAAGGAATGCCTCAGAAACAGGTAAGGGGCTCTAGTCTCCAGAGGCCTTTTCCTCAGTGAAATGAAATCTCATTCAATCTCTCATAAAAGCCTGCGTATTCTGTCATAGTAAGGGTCTTTTTGACAGCTCCTTCTTCTACTGGGACCTTTTTAACATCAGTGAAGGAGAGGCTGCTTCTCTTCAGTGGCTTTAGGAGTCAGAAAGAAGTTACTGCGGACAGCTGAAATAATTTGGTCTTGCTCATTAACTTACTAGATTTAGAATCACATAAGAGGTGCGATTGGTTGTGTCTGTGAGGACTTTTTAAAAGAGGATTAACTAAGGGAGGTATTGCCTACCCTCAGGATGGGCGATACCACTTACCAGGTGCTCCCAATATAAAGAGGTCTGAGAAAAAGAGTAGCAAGTGCTTACCTTTGTTTCCTTCTGAGCCAATGTACTTGTAGCTGTGCTGCCATCCACGGACAACAACTGACTCCGGCTTCTTCAACCTTCTAACGTGCTCTCAGTGCCAGCTACCCTCCAGGTAGCTTCCAGGCTTCCAGTACCAGATTGGTACTACTGAGATATTCAGCTTCATGAACTTCTCTCCCTCTCTAGCAAGTACAGACATTGCTGGACTATCCAGCACACTGCATGCAAGATGATCTAGACTCAGATTAACTTCACGTAAGAAGGGCTAAGAAAGATCAACCATACTAAATGAGTGTGAGGTAGGTACAGTGAACTATGGGTGAGTAAACCAAGTTTTGTTGTCAGTCAACTTGCTTCATGTTTGCAATGCTTTACCACTAAAACTGAACAATACACAAGCCCTCAAGAGTAACAGGGAAGCCTGAGGTTATCTTTCATCATCATGTTTCTCTAGTTTTCTTTCTACCTTCCACTCTTCTACTTCATTTTCTTCAAATTCAGTCTTTACTTCCAATTTCAAAGTGGGTCTATGCCTTTTCAAGATTCAAGTTTCATGCTCTATAATAAGATTTAATAATATATTCTTCCTTTAAAATGCCCCCTTCTTTGTTTATTTTTCATATATCTTAATAGTAGCTAATTTTAATGGAGGAACTTAAGTGCTAAAGCATTCTCTAGTATGTATTCTTACCATCTCATTTACTGTCTTATTAGAATGTCATCTGTTCTTAGGTTTGTAAAGATTACAAAGCCCATTCTAGGATCGGCATGGTGATACACATGTGTGTAACCCCAGCTCCCGAAGAGGCTAAAGCAAGAAAATCAGAAGTTCAAGGGTAGCCGCAGCAAGATCCTGTTTCAAAATAGGATTTAAAAGGGCCAAGAATGTAGTTCAATAAACTGAGTGCTTACCTACCATATACAAGGCCCTGGGCTCAATTGACAACATTGAAAAATCTAATAATAATAATAAATAAAAACCCATGACATTTTATTTTAAAATGAAAAAGAAAAGAAAAGAAGAAAGAAGCTCCTGAAATTTACCTGGGCCTCACAAACAATAAGGCAGAGATTGAATGTAGAACATCCCATGTGACGGTCTAAATCCACACTCTTAATCACTGCATAAGCTATCACCAGAATCATCAAATCAGGATTGCCAGACATTGATGAAAGAACCTTATGAATAGACCTTTAAAATCTTGGTCTTCGTTCCTTTCCACACTGTTTTCAATCATTATATAGCCCAGGCCGATCTTAAATTTGTGACCCTTCTGTCTCCCAGCCTCCCTGAGCTATGACTACAAAAGTACACAACACACACCCAGCTAACTTTAACCACATACATCTCAGCCTATGATAAGTAACATGCTGATCATTACTATTCTATAAACTTGATATTTACTTCATCTTCTTTAGTAAAATTAAGCACTGTCATGTGTTATCTTAATTTTACAGTACAGTCACTGATTCACAGCGTAGCTGTTTTGATTCAGCTATACAGGATAGAGTCTAGACTCAAACCCATGACTTCTAACTCCAGACTCCTGGTATGTATTGACTCATGGTTAGTAGCATATCTCATTCCTCCACCATGGTCAGAAGCCATCTGTTAGACTTTTCCATAGTAAATAAATGTCTAGCACTAGAGAGAAATGTTGTAAAAATATACTAACACTTGAAACAAAGAGGAAAAAAATCAAGCAAATCTATTTTGATGACAAGCCTCCTAACAGTATAAGAAGCAGCAGTTATATTCAACTTTCATGGACAGAGCATTCCTCAACCTGATAAAGCTACATATATACAACAATCCTATAGCCAATCTCATGATAACTGGGGGGAAAAAAACACCTCAGAGCCTTTTTTACTAAGTTCAAGACCAAGATAAGGGTCTCTACTCTCTCCATTCCTATGCAAAAATTTCAATTTAATAAAAAAGAATATTTTAGTTGTAGAATCTAAATGATGGGAAAATGATAGTTCACATTATCCAAAAGTCCTTAACTTTTATGTTTCAAAAAAATTTAAGTGTTGGAGAACATAGCAACCATGAACTCATAGCATCTGTGCTAATACTCTGGTTTCATAGAACCTGAGCCTTCTGAACAGTCAGGCAGGGACAGGGGGGAGGTGAGGGGGTGGTTCACATGGCCTTATCACATACTGCTTATCTTGTTGACACCAAACTACCCTGGGAAGGTAAAGCAGAGTATTTAATTGTGCACCCACCGGTGAGACACCCAGGCTCTGATGGTTAGTTCCAAACTCAGGACAACACAGGCAGCCCTTATTAAACTCCACGGATGACCAAACAAAACCAAAACTAGTATACAGGGGGACAAGATTTATAGGGGTGTGGGGTGGTCACTAAACAGAAGACCGTGAAGGAAGAGAGGGTTCAGAACACATAGTAGATACGTATGAAATAGTAAACAAACAAAATCTGCTGATAAAAAGAAACAAACGGACATTATTTCAATACAAAAAGAAAGAAATTGTTGTGAAATCTTTCCTGAAAAATATTTATTACATATTGCAGAAATATTTACCAATGCTTCTCTATTTCAGATATTGACGTAGGCTAGAAAGATAGCTGACAGATGAGATTAATAATCACACAGAAGAGGTTTATGTTCCACGCCCCTCACTCAAGATGAGGACTAGATATTCTTTTAGTAGGAACAAGACCCACAAGGCTAAGCCTGAGTGCCTCTCCCAAGTGCACGTGGAGCACTAGTAATTCAACACTATGGAATGAATTAGAGAGCCAATCATAAAGCTGCCTGTTCACTGCTAATTTCTACTACCTCCACACACTTAAAAATAATATCTCACCCTAAGAAACTTGGCTACCCAAGTACAACAGAGCTAAACCAAAGAATCCTGTTTACTCTGTTTTGTTTGTTGCTTTTCCGTCACTGCAATAAAAACACTTGAAAAACTTAACGGAGAACATTTATTTTGGCCCACAATTTGAGAAGATATCAGGCTTTGGCCACTTGGCCCCATATGCTCGGGAAAAACATTGTAATGGTAGAAGCACATAATGGAGAATAGCTGTTCACTTTGTGACCAACCAGGAAGTAGAAAAAATACAGGTAGGGGTCCTGGATAGTATGACCCCATCAGGTACCTCAGTAAGAATACTTTCTGGTGTCTAAAACATTAGCCCAGGGGCACTTCATATGTAAGCCACACTATCTGTAAAACTTACTGTCATTTCAAATCACTTTGATTACACTAAAGGGAACTCAAAGAGTACCAACTGTAAACTTCAAATAAACAGCCACTGGTGAACTCCACAGGTGTGCATCCCAAGGATAAATCACCAACCACAGTCACAGACACAGTTCATTAAAATCAGAAGCAACACCCGAAGCTGCTTTCTCCTGGAATTCCACTTCCCTTTGTATTTTGTTCTATTAAAAGAGAAGCAGATAAAGTTATAAGTGGCTTGCCCAGATTGGCACATTGCCTGCAGTGCCTCTGTGGGAGTGTCCTGCTCTGAAATGTGGCGTTCTTAGAGAAGCGTTCAGAATTACAGAAGGTTTAACCTAAACTCCACTCAGTAAATGATCTGGTCTCCGGGAAACAAAGTACAAGACAGCGTGAGCGGTACTGGCCGCCGGCAGGTGCATGTATCCTCTCTGAGTAATCGATACAGAGCCACTCAAGCTGAATTCACAAAAGTTACTCTAGCCACTGTCCATCTCTGTTCAGTCTCTCCCATCCAAGCACCCACACTCTCCTTCTTTGAGGTTGATTCAAGTCTTTCCTCAAGTAACAGAACTTCCTGTAATCATTCTTCTTCAAACTGAAGAATGTACTTCTTTGAACGCTCATAGTTATAAACAGAACAAAGGGAGGAAGAGGAGAAGGGAGGGCAAAGAGAAAAACAAGGTACAAGTTGTTTGATAGTGTTAAGGACAACAGGCGAATGTTCAAAGACCCTTATAAGGGTATAGACTGAGTATTTTAATTTTAAAGGCGACAGAATGGCACGAGATACGACTCAGTTTCTTTTTACCACAGTGGTTCTCAGCCTTCCTAATGCTGTGATCTGCAACCCTTCAATACAGTTAGTTCTTCATGTTGTGGTGATTGCCAACCATAGATTACTTCGTGGCTACTTCATAGCTATAAGTTTTATACTTTTATGAATCATAATGTAAATATCTGACAGGATTGATATCTGATATGTGATCCTCCAAAGGGGTCATGACCTACAGATTGAGAACCATGGCTTTATCATACTATTAAATTTTTCCAGCTTTTATACAGAACTGTTGCTGTGCTTCTGATATACTCCCACTCCAACTTTCCTGTAGAGACCCTTAAGCTGTCATCTAATTATGAATCAAGGAAGTCTATGTAGCAGGAAGCAACTGAATGCCTGAGTTCATAAAACCCTTCAGTTTTTCTGTTAAACATAATTAGAGTTACCCTGTTGTCACGAGACCATGAGGTCTAATAGAGGATGCTTCATAATAGCTTGAAGCAAGAAGCTAGTGGGTCTTACACATTATGCAGACCTGGTCAGTGTCCTGTGTGACTGTCTCAACTCATCTCTGGAGGTTGGCGTGCAGAATCTGAGTAAAGTTTTCTAGGATTTCTACAAGTAGGATCTGGAAAAAGTGCCTTCGATGTTTTCTTAAAAGAACTTGAAGTGTCTAATCCAATTTCTAAGGCAAAATTTCAACAGAGAAAGAGGGAAAAAAAGGAAGAGAATAGCTGGGAAAGGAGAGAAAAACTATTCCTGTTAGTAACAAGGTTGCAGCAGGCAGAGTCCACAGTGAGTCCGCAGTTTGGTATGTCTGTCTCAATCAAGTTCCAAGAACAGAAACCTTTGACTCCAGACACACCCAGGCCTCGCTTTGAGCGTTTCTCCAGCTCTGCTTAAATATGCATTGACTGGCTATCTATGACACCATTAAGAAGGCTGGCACTGTAGCATCTAGAGATGACCTAAGTATCAGGACAGTGTGTGATACATGCAAACACTATGCCCTTTTGTACAAGGGACTTGAACATCTCAGACAATCAGCTGGGCCATACCGAGAACCGCTCACTCAGAAGCTACTCCTAGCCTTCAAACTGAATCTCTCTCTCTCTCTCCCTCCCCCCCCTCTCTCTCTCTCTCTCTCTCTCTCTCTCTCTCTCTCTCTCTCTGTGTGTGTGTGTGTGTGTGTGTGTGTGTGTGTGTAAGGGTGGAAGGGCAGGCAGCACAGAAGTCTCAAGGTGTTTCTCTCATTCCCTTGTCAACACAATGGTCTTTATTTATCTAAGTGAACTACAATAGACTTCAAGTTCACCTCTCCCAAAACTCGACTGATTTATTGAAATTCTAACAACCAAAGTGATGGTAAGGAAATGAAGAGTGTGTCCTCCTGAATGGAGTTAGTGTCCTGATAGCAGAAACTCAGAGAGCTGTCTGGCCACTAGAAAACACACCACCTATGAACCAGAAAAGGGACACTCCTCTGTCATCAAATATGCCGGCATTTTGATCTGGAGCTTGCCAGTCCCTAGAACAATAAGACATATTTTATAATCTTTCCAATTAATGGTACAATTGTCCCTTGGTATTCATGTACTATAAGTTCTTGGATCTTTCACAGCTGCCAAAATCCTCAGATAGTGTTTACATGTAACACACACTATCCTAGGTGGCCTTCTCTAGACGCTACATCGCCAATGTGAAGAAAGAGTTGTCCCACCATACCTTTGTAGGAATAATAGCAATTGGGAGAGTTTGAGCCTGCCGAGTACATTTGGCTGAATCCACAGATTCAGCCTTAGATGCAGTGAGGTGACAAACTATTGTAACAACAGACGATCCAAGCAGATGTGTGTTTCCACACATTTAAGATGCAAATACCCATAAAGTTGTGTACATAAAACAGTAGAGAAGGGCCAGTGAGATGGTTCAGAGGATATAGGTGCTTGCTGTCAAATGCTATGATCTGAGTTCAGCTCACGGCACTCACATGCTTGAAGTAGAAAACAGACTACCCAAGTTGCCCTTCAACTTTCACATGGACACTGTAACATTTGTACCCATGTACAACACACAGACCACACACGGGGGGCGGGGGGGGGAGAGAGAGAGAGAGAGAGGGAGAGATCAAAACAGTAAAGCAAACTTAATTTCTGGTCAAATGTAACCATGAGTAGGAATGCTACTTTTGCTTACTGGGAAAAGAAAACAAGTAAGTAAACTTTTATATCCAATCCTTTAAGCATGTTTTCACTGTAACAATGGATGTTGAAAGAAATGACTTGCAAGTTAAATCACAGGTACATAATTTGCAGAGTATGATAGAGTATACCTGAGCAGATACACACTGCTTATAGACTATCATGTCCTGGTTATTCCTCATTAAGAGAATTTCAGTTTTCATACAATGGCAATGTGTCAAGCCTTAAAAACAAAAGAACAGGGCTTGGCCAATAGCTCATGACTCAGAGGGTAAGATGGCTCATGGTTTGGTGAATAATTTGTTGCTGTGAATCATCAGTGTCAGAAGCCATCTAGGAAAGGCTGTGTGGCCAGCAAATGAGTTTCCTGGAGATGGCCCATCATTTTGCATGACTTCAATGGGTGCCTCTTTCTGCTGATATGCCCACCCTACTGGGCAAATTCTTTGCAGATCAGCATGAAGATGAACTTTCATGAATTAATGCTGTTTAGATGAATTAAGGGCTTTATAAAATTCCTGACTTGTCCAAACACTTTTAAGAAGAATGTGTAAGGAGATGGGTTTAGTTGTTATACCAGAAAGATGTAATAAAGTTATTTTCAGGAGTAGAATGTGTGCCTTCCTCATAGAACACTAAGTAAAGACTGCATAATAAGGAAAGCAAGGAGCTTTCAGAATTGCACTAAGAAGAGAAATAAGCTTGGGACATTTTTGTGATCAAGATAAAAAGCATTCATTCTAGGTCAGGTCTAAGGAAGAAGCCATAGGTGTGCACTATGATAAATTAAGTCCGTGTGAAACGGTTGCTTTCAGCTTACAGAATGAAACACTATTTTGAAACTTACTGTTGACATCCTTCCATAATTCACCCTTTGGGTAACATTTTATCTAGGAGGTAATTTTATGAAGAACTTTTGTGTAAAAAAGGTATAAATTTCCAGAGAGAAGAAACAACATGTGGCCTTTAGGGCTCTTCTTTATACAATAAATATATACATGTATATATATCTGTCTATGTGTGTGTTCAATATGCCTATATGTGTATATGTCTGTCTAAATGTATGTACAATATACATATGTAGGTATGTGTATATAAATATGCTTGTGCACTTATGAAACGGATGAAACAGGTGGTTAGGACCAGCCAGAGTGTGTGTGTGTGTGTGTGTGTGTGTGTGTGTGTGTGTGTGTGTGTGTGTGTGCGTGTGTGTTCTTTTCTTCCTTTTCTTTTCTCGCTGGCTCACAAAGAGTTAACTAATTCCAAGCCTGTTTCCTGGCCTTTGGGAAGCACTAGAGCTAAAGAGCAAAGAGCTCAGGTAACTAAGCTTTTTTTCTTAATCCCCTGCTGCTATCAGCAGGAGTTAAATTGCCAGATTGCAGCTGCTTTTGGGCTTTTGGCCACAGAACAACAAAGAGTTAAAGAAAGTTAAATTGACAAAAGTAAGCAGCATTTGGCCATGCAACTGATGACTCCAAACCCCTACCTTCCTCAGGGAACTGGATGCTGGGTTAGCCCCCCAGAACGTGAGGAACCAAGTGTACATTTTCATAATCTAAGTTTTTTTGTTTGTTTGTTTGTTTGTTTGTTTGTTTGTTTGTTTGTTTTTAAAACTACATTGATGATGCAGGTCTGTAACTCCAACACTGTGGGTTTTCAGAGAGAAGAGTATACTGAAGGCTAGACTAAAATGGTAAACTCCAGATTCACTTAAAAACCCTATCTCAAAAACCAAGGTGGAGAATGACTAAGCAAAACACTGGACAGTGACCTCTGGCCTCAAAACACATGTACACATATGTACATGCAAGCTTGCATGCACAGGGGCACACACACACACACACACACACACACACTCACACTCACACTCACACTCACACTCATTCCTATGACATGAGCTTCTCTTGTAGCCAAAGATATCTGTAAGAGGACGTACAGGTAAGTTAAGTTTTTAATTTGTAGAGTTAAAAATGACTGTCCTTCTTCCTTGATGAACTTCTTTGCTCCTGTATTGATAACATGATTTGTATTTTTTTTCTGCAATTGTGCTAGAAGCATAGAACAGCTGATAGTCACAATTAACCAAGGTCTACATCCCCTCATTAGTCCTTGAAATGGCCACTCTGATGCTCTTACATGGTAATCAACAAGTTGCTCCTTTAAGTAGTGTCAGGTCTGTGACCTTCAGCTCAATCAATATTAACAGGAAAATGTAGAATAAAAAGTACCAAGTATTCTTAGAATTCTTTGGGAAATTTTATTCCCAACCAGTTGCTTCCTTTTGTTCTGAAGATGTGTTAATTGTCCTCATGTCTTACCAAAACCAACCTTAGAGGAAGTCAGTTTTGAGGACTATTATTTTGGTAATAAAGGAAAACTAAAAGAGTCTGAATTCAACAAATTTCTCCTAAATATGGTATTTACAAATCCCAAAACAGAGGCAAGAAAAGTCGAGAAAATAATGGTTTAGAAGGGAGATTCTTAGTCTACTTGGCCATGCGATCCTAGTATTTCAGATGATGAATTCCAGCTCTGGATAGGAAATGCTAATTGTATTTAGATAAAAAAAACATATCCTTCACCAACCACGGTGAAAACTGAACTATTGATACCCAGTTTCTAAGAATAGTCCCTCAAATTTTCATTCCCCATTTGTCAAAACACTGATAGTATTATCATCTCTTCTACCTGTGTCCCTGAGGTTATGTGGTTCTTGGTCAATGTCAGCACAGTTTAAACAGTCCTGTGCACCCAGCACATGTGCTGAAGATGGCTCAGAGACTGGGATGCAATGTCAAACCCTGTTTTTTCATCCTAGATGGAGAGGGTGGAGCCCCAGGGCTGTAAGTGTACCAAATTCCATCCTTGAAGGATGGGAGCTTACAGCTACCTACCCATGTGACTGAAACTTAACCTGACTGGGGCAGTAAAGGAATGAGGAAAGGACAAGCACACAGACACGTGTACAGAAAAGCTGGGGTCAAGTGGACTATGCCCATCTGATGGAGTTCAAAACCTGGAACCTCAGTGCTTTTATTATGAGCATCTCAGAAAAAAAAAAGAGTTAGCTAGTCGCCCTAGGAGGACTCTGTAGGCCCCAGTCTCAGGTCGTGAACATCCAGCAGGAGGAAGCTTTAGTTATTAGTTGTTACACATACTGACAACCTTCTATTCTGATCCTGACCTGGGGGAAAGCCTTTCCTATTTATTTTCCACGGATTTGAGTCATTGGTCTTGGCAGGTCCATGCATGTTCCAAGAACACACATTCATTCAGGATTTCTTCAGCTCTCTAATGGAGATGCTGGAAGGTAATAGTTCTTGTGAATGACACAGAAAGGGTAGGAGAGAGAGAGAAAGAGGAAGAGAGAGAGAGAGAGAGAGAGAGAGCGAGCGAGCTTGGCAGTTGTGAGGAAGACATTAGTTAATCATTCCTCATTCCTTTCCTTTCCCACGTCTCAACACAGATTCTTGCCCACTTCTGGAGTCACAATGGCAGCATACCAAAGAATCCATGAGATTTAGTAGCCCCAAAAGATGCAAAGTTGACGGACTCCTTGAAAAGGCTTTTGTCATGGATAAAAGGAGAAAAACCAACTGGCAAGAAGAGGTTCTTCCACCATATTGGCAAAAGGCCCTCTTTCTGCACCTATACACATCCATGTAAAGATTTGGCATTGAGAAGTATGATTTGGTGACTATGAAGTGTAAGACCTAACGGCAAGAACTGAAGATTCTGTAGAATGAAGTAAAGAAAGAGCGTGGGACCTCATGTCCTTAAGCCACCAGCAAACCTAAGAACAATTATTCAATTATTTATACACATACTATTAATATAAACTGACTACTCATCTCCTCCATCCTCAATTATGAAACGACATAGACTGATACAGATAAGGAGTGGAATCTGCAAGTTCATAACCTATACAAATGCAACAACAAAGGTAATCCGGGCATTTCAAGAGTAAGAGTCACATCCACAAGCAACCCATTGACACCTAGCATGCAAGGCCTTAGAAAGAGCTACTAGCAGGAAAGGAGCTAGCTGGAACAGTTTACAGAGAATGCAAGTGACCTCTGGAAAGAATTAACAAAGCTTTCTTCTCAATGACAATATGCTTGCTTAACTTGCAGGCATGACTGGGAAGAATAAGGAAGCCATAGAAAAAACTTACCAGTGGGAACAATGGTAATTTTATTTTTATTAATAGTTAACCATTGCTTTGCTTTATTTTTTAATAATTAGCATCCTGATGGGAAGGTGAGGACTAAAGGATGACTTCCATTGGAGGGGAGAGATGAAAAGAACTTGCAATTAAATGATTAGCTGTAAGCCATAGTCAAAACGTAGCTCCGGGTCAACAGCCAATAAACCAGAGGAGGTGAGATGGCAAATACCTCAGATCTCCATCCAACCTCTGGGTCTTAGGCATTCTCCTGATGATTCAGCACACACCAAACTGAGTCACTCTGATTCCTGGCCCCTCCCAGAAACTAAGCTGGGATATGAAGAAAAAGCAGAATAAATAGACAAATCAAACCAGCTCATTCAAATCATTGTAATTAAAGCAGTCTATTCGTTCTCTGATGCTCACATACTTAAGATAAAAAGGAAGAACGGGAGAAAAAAAGACCTATAAGAAGAACCAGAATAAAGGGAGTCGTGGCAATGCTTAAAAGCTGCTTCCAAATGACTTCCACAAAGTAGACAAAACCGAATTATCTACAACCAGCAGAGCTGGGGAAATAGCTCAGTTGCACAAGCATGAGGACCCAAGTTCGGATCCCCAGTATCCATATATAAAGTAGGGCATGGTAGCATACAACAGCTGTGGGGGGTGAAGACAGAGGAAGGAGGATTCCTGCAGCTTGATGGAAAGCCAGCCTAGCTCAAGCTGGTTGCCTCAGGTTCAACAAAAGACACTGTCTCAAAAAAAATAAATAAATAAAAAATAATAAGGTGGAGGGCTGGAGAGATGGCTCAGAGCACTGACTGCTCTTCCAGAGGTCCTAAGTTCAAATCCCAGCAACTACCTGGTGACTTACAACCATTTGTAATGAGATCTAATGCTCTCTTCTGTGTGTCTGAAGACAGCTACAGTGTACTTGAATATAATAAATAAATAAATCTTTAAAAGATAAGGTGGAGAGTTACTCAGGTATATTCATGTACACTCAGGAACAGGTACACATTCCTGTATGGTACACATACACTTAGCAAAACTTTAAAACTAGCAGAAAGAAAGAAGTATTCTATAAGTGGGGCCAAAGAGGTAGTTCAGGAGGTGAAGAGCCTTGCTGCCAAGAATCTGACCACTTGAGTTCAATCTCTGTGATATTTTTTTTCCTGCTAGGAATAATTGAAGGAGAGTACCCACTCCCTTGAGAGTCCTCTCATGTCAACATATGAATTTTGACATAGATAAGCATGTGTGCATGTTTTTGTTTGCACAAATACACATAACACTAAAAATAAATGTAAATTAAAAAGAAATATTCCGCAAATATGAAAAATGTTGTTTGAGAGTTAACTCACGTTTGGCCAACATTTTATTTTTATTAGTTAGTCATACTGCAAGTCTTTCAAAATAACATGAGATGGCTTGAAATAGTCTCCATAAACCATAGAGCCTTTAGAACATAAATCTGCCTGGTTGAGGCCACACCCTTGCCTTGCCTCATCCTGGCCTGTGATTAATCTCTCCATGTCTTGAATTTAAGAAGTTTATGAGGGTGTAACAAGGGTACCAACCCCTAAGAGCTCTCACCTCATTGTCCAGTTGATTTATCTGATGTTTCTGGAAGGGAGTCTGAATAAGAGTCACATTAACCGAGTATTTTTATTATAGGAAGAATTGAATGATACAATTAACAGATATTTTAAAAACATATTTGCAAAAATGTGTATGCCACATGAACATTTGGCAGATTTCAATGAGTGATTATATCTTAGAACATTAAAAATATTTCAATAGATTCTAAAAATTGCAAAATATAAAACCTACATTTTCTGGCTAGCATGCAAGAACTAAGCAATAACTTTTCCTAATGTAGAATTCACATATCTCTCTCCACCTAACCTACCACCACTGACTAAGAACAGCCGCTCTACCGCAAAGGCTGGTGACTACTCATAGTGCTATTTTTTTTCCTGCTAGGAATACATGCAAAAATTTCTTTTTAAAGCAGAACCCATGGCTTGATTCTCCAAACTAAATTTGATATTGAGGGTGTGGAAGCCCCACCCATCAATTCCTCTAATCAATCCCTGCCACTGTCACTTATTGCTACCTGAAAACTTTTTCAAAAGGTTAAATTGTTGTCTGAGGATAAAAACAAAACAAACAAAACCACCTAATTTATCAGGTTTTATGATTGTTAGGATCTGGAATTTTGGTAGGGATTGTCTTAAACATTCTTCAGTTTTATCACAAGTTGGCAAATGTCACTGATGGTTCTAAATAAGAAAATGGAATACCCTGAAAGGAACACTAAATGGTGTGATCAAGGCATAAAATCTCTGAGCCTTCATGTCTGGCATCAGTAAATTTGTTTAGTGGGGTACCTACATGTAGTCTCTCCAACATGGTGATCTCAAAAGAGCCAGAACTTAACACATTCAAGACTGAAGCAGTTTGGCCTTTAGTAATCCACCATCTCCAGTCATTAATGGTCAGTACTGGTTACTGCCAAAGCAGTCATAATCCATCTTAAATCAAAAGATAATGTGTGTAACACCATCTCATCTATCAATGGGAGGCATGTTAGTTCCTGTGTGATCATGATAAACTACATTAGCTAAATAGGAATAGACGTGACACTGGGAGCATCCAAAGTGTCTTAAGTATTCGAGGTTATTATCCAAGGTCATGGGCTGCATAGCCACCAGAATTCTTGTACAGTATATGTAAATGAAGAGGAACTGTAAAGAGTCTACTAGTTTGAATCCTGTGTATTTAATCATACCAAGAATGAGTCCGTAAATTCTCGTTTTATTAGAGATTTAAATTTTGATGTATTCAGAACATACAGGACTGGAGAGATTTCTCAGTGGTTAGAGCATTTACTGCTATTTCAGAGGAAGTTCAGATCCAACCACCCACATTTGATAGCTTACAACCCCCTGAAGCTCCAGCTTCCAAAAGACATGATACTTCCTGCTCCCTTCGGAAAGTACACAATACACTCACATGTATATAAGGATACACATAAAAATACACAAATAAAATAAAACAAGTTTACCCCTGTAAAGTAAAATAAAATAAAATTAGACTTAAATAAAATCTCCTCCACCATAGCTCCTGTTATTTGTTGTATATAAGAAAATCATACACAGCCCTGAATAACAATTTGTAATCTCACAGTTCTGTAGACATCGCATCAGACAAAAGCCTCATAGAGCTAAAGTCTCTGTGCCTGAGAGATGGCTCATATCTGGGCTCTTGGAGAGATTCTATCTCCTGTTCCGTTAGCTTCTTGAAGTTGCAGGGTTTAGGTACTATTTCCTTGATGCCAATCATTCCTAACTTCTTGAGGCCATTCTTACTCCTTGGCTCTAACTACTTTCTTCTCCAAAGCAAACAGAGGCAAGTCAGGCTCTTCTTATCCTTGTTATCTCGATTGCCTCTCTCTGACTTCAACCAGGAAGGATACTTTAGTGTTAAAATGTCATGTGTTTAGACAAGATGCAGAGCTCATGTCCTCCTCCCAGTCTCCTTAATTTAAACACATCTCTAAATTCTCTTTGACATACAGCCTATGCACAATTTTGAGCATGAGGCTGTGAGCCCTCTCTTTGGAGGGTCCTTATTCCATCTGTGACACTCTCAACCTTCCATTTGAATTCCAATTTATTTTTGCAAATAGTACCAATATATAGTACCATTTCTGGACTTCCTTGTTTAGTTTAATTCTTAGCCTTAAGGTATCAAGTACCAAGTCATTCCCATTAAAATGGTAATTTAATTATTTTTATCTACCAGAGCACTTGCTCTCAAACATGCCCTTTCCTTTCTCCATATTCATAAGTGTTATGTTCTAAATTTGGGAGATGTCAAAATATAAGCAAAGTAAATATTTTATAACTAAAGTATGCATTGTAATATAGTTACATTCTTTCTAGTGCAGCCACACTCACTATTTGCTACATTCGAAGGCTTTTCCGTTTTAGTACTTAGTTTTCTATGTGTTTATCATCATTCAAAGGAATTTAGGACTATTCTCAATACATCCTAAAAACAGCAGATAATCAATTGGATTTTTTCTCTTCTTGCTCCAGCTGGCAGGACCTTTGCCCTGTCTTGAGCTTGAATTGATAGCCGTTTAGCTTGCCATAGCTGTTAACCTGCAGATGTTTTTTTTAGACTCACTCCCTGGGTCCTTTTCACATTTCTTATGCGTGAAGGGCCATCTAATTCATGATTTCTCCCTTTTTTGTCGGGGAGTACATTCTTTGATGGGTCCCTGAGGGGGGGAAAAAAAAACATGCTGTCTATGTATTAGCTCCTTAAGTGTTTTCATTCCATTCTCACATTCGATTAACAGACTTTGCACAGTATTCTTGGTTAGAAAACTTCCTCCTTTTGTAACATGGTATGGAGATGTGCATATGGATAGTGTAGAGAAGGGCCCACATGAGAGCTTGAAACCACACAGTCAGAGAAATGAGAGGACCATCATGGTGCTTTAACTGAGATGTCCCTACAGCCTTGGGCACTTGAACACTTGGTCCTCAGTCGGTGGCACTGATTGAGGAAGTTTAGGAGGTGCAGCCCTGCTGAAGAAAGATATCGCTGGAGACTGGCGTGCAGAGCTTAAGGTATCGCCTTCCTCCCTCTTTGCTCTCTCTTGGGTTTGTGATTGCAGTAAAGAATGTGAGTTCTCAGCGTAGCATGCTGCTCCTGCCTGCTTCTTGCTGCCACACCTTCCCATCATGACAGGCTCTTATCTCTCTGTAAGTCCAAATAAACTCATCCGTGGTCATGATGGCCTTGGTCATGATTTCACCGTAACAGTAGGAAAGTAATATGACCATTGTGAAGACAAGCCCACCCCCAGCGTGTTCTCAGGCAGCACATTTAGAAGATTATGAATGGCCCTTGAGGGGCTAGGAAATTGCTTCCTTATGTACCAGTGTGTGGAGACATCGGGAAAAGTCTCATAGCCTTTTTCCATAGCACAGACTTGCTCTGTTTTGAAGACCACTCTATAGCATCAACTCCTCCCTGAAAACCAGGTAGGAAGCATAAAAATCCTGTACAGTCCCTCAGGACCATACATTTTTCACTCTTCTGTTTGAGTGTCTTCATCCTATCTCCTGGAACACAGTAACAGTGTTTTGGTATCCTGTCTGTGGTTTTGATGTTCAAAATGTAACTGATACTGAGAACAGTTGTTCTTCCTTTCTTTTTTAAAATCTATACTAGAAATAAACATGTCTTTGTATGCTGGTTATGAAGAACTAAGAATCATATGCATTTTAAACTAAAAACATCTCATAGATTTTTATAAGTACAAGTAAATCCAACTGGTACTCTTCATGGAAGAAGATTGTTTTTGCAATACAAAGTTACAACTAGTCAAATGCAGAGAACAACTGATGACCGTGAGGTACCTGACTCTGACTGGCACATCTACAACACAACTCATACACCTAAAGTTTAGGGAAATTTTCAGAAGGAGTAGAACTGAAATAGCCAGAGAACCAGGAAATCTGCTGTAAGATGTGCCATCTATATATGAAAAAGTGAAGCTACTCTCATGAAATTCAAAAAAATATGGCTACTTAAACAAGACCTGAACAATGACAACACCCATTGTGACGCCACTCTGGATGGGGAAATCTCATGGGACCCCACTTTAGACAAAAAGAACCATAGGCGGTTAATTCCGTAGAGAGGGAGAATTAGTCTTCCCCAGCGATGAGGTTTCTAATAGTTACCCCTTAAAAACATATACATGCAAAATGTGTCCATTCAGGAAACATCGGACAACGCCAAAAGACCACCAAGGAGCCGATCCTGACGCAATCGCACTAGGGTCTCTTTTAACAGCAAGGCAGAAGGGTAAAGCCTGGAGTCCTCAGAGCCCTCAGCAGGACAAGGTTTTATAGGAAACGGTGAGCAACTGAGGGGGTTTCTAACCTGGCAAGAATCTAATTAAAAAACTATCGTAAGCTATCGAGTGGGTGCCCTGAAGGAAAGCCATAAACAATCACAAACAGTCTGAAAGTAAATCTAGAACTACCAGGCTAATCGCGATTGGCTGCTGCTTAGGGAGTAGCTAGATAGTAACTCCGGAGTATGGATGAGAGACACTCTATGTGGTTCTTCCTAGAACTTCGGTGCAGCTTGAGTTCAGTTGCAGGTCAAGTTCTCAGGCCATTTTTCTTTTAAAATAGAGGTTGGTCCCAAGATGGAGCAATGAACAGATTCAACGTATACGTGTAACAATAATAAAATACAAATATTTTATCAATTTGTCTTACCGAACAAAAAAGCAAAGCAAACCAAAGCTAAAAAGCCCTGATGCTTTCTAATGATCCATGGAAAGGCAGGGACGAGTAAGGTGGCTCAGCAGTTAGGAGCACTTGCTGCTGTTGGCGAGTAGCCCTCATTTCAGTTCCCAGCACCCATACATCATGGCTAACAATAATCTTTAACTCTAGTTCCAGGAGATCCAACACCTTCTTCTGACCTCAAAGGCTTCTACACACACACACACACACACACACACACACATACAGAAATGCAGAGTGAACACTAATATAGTCAAAATAAAATGGATAAATATATACAGAATCTAAAAAGAAAAACCATACCCTTATATTTATTGTCAACAAATTACACACATGTATCTATCTGCCATTATAATCCTAAAAATTATTAATTTTATTAACACTTTGTGAAGTAACCAAGTCCTAAATATTGGGAATTGTGACAATGTCATAGTCTCCATTTTCTAGGCTTTTGTGTCTTTGTAGAAGAAAGACAGCTATACAATGAACAGCTAAACAGTCTATGGGTAAAGTGAGTATCATAAAGACATAATTTCTAACTGGGTATGAGGAAAAACAAGAGAATCAGTACCAGAACTTTATCCTGTAGTCCACTTAGAAGAAGAAAAATCAAAACAGAACGTAAGCCACAACTTAATGAGACATACATAAGAAAACTCAAATAGATCTCTTAGTATGTATTCGACGTCTATGTCTGAATGAATGTGTTAGCTATTAATAGAAACCAGCATTGTGTTGCTACGGCTGAAATTTTATGATGCCACAACTGAACTTTTATTCTAAGGCTGACATGGAAAGAAAAGCTGAACAAAAATAAATACATGTCTTATAACTAGAGTTTTATAAATATACTTTTTCTTCGAACATTTCTGTACCTTGCATTTTAACTTCCTCAGAAAACCATAAAAATATACTCTCATTGTGCTCTGGACTTAAAACCTAGTTCTTGCAAATAGGGAAATCCTTCCAACCCATTTTAACAGCAAGGTTGGAATCCAAGGTTGTATCGATTAATAATGGACAACAATTTAGTAGTTGATAGATGCTATGTATTTGATGTTTTAGATGAATCCCTTTATATTCTTGATTTAATAACTCATAGTAATTAAGCTATCAATTAAATGTAGCACTAACATTAAATAGTTCAGTTACAGAGCAAATGTAGGTAGTTTCTAAAATTCAATTGACTGGAGATAATATTCATGTGCAGGTATTATAGAATGCCAGGCAGTGAAAAAAATCAGCATCTGAATTAATTGTTCTAAGAACTTATGTTCAGATTTCCCCTTCCAGTTGGCATTTGCTGGATTTCTGGATTCCACCAATTGTCTTTAAATTCTAAACAGGGAAAAACTATTTCCTTAGATGTAGTTTAAAAAAAATGCATGCATGCACAAACTAAAACCAGCCATCATTAAAGCTGAAGTCTGCCGTTAGGATTCAGTGAGTGGGAGCCAAAGGCACAGATATAAAATACATTCCACATTAGTTGTCCTTGTCAACTGAAAGCTTAAACATTACATGGTTTCTAATAAGTGAATGACATTTTTATTTTTCCTCCAAATTCAAAGTAAATAGATCAAAGTTACATTTCCCCCCTTTTTTTTCTGTCTGAAGAAGTGTTCTCTCATGTGGAAAAGAAGAAAATATGGCATGGGTCAATGAAAAGACTGGCTTTAAAAGTGATCAAACCGTGAAACACTCTTTTTGTAAATGACTCAGGGTCATACCAGGCACATTTACTGAGAGCTCCCGTCCCATCAGAGCAAAGTACTGATGTATAATTTTGCTATTTTATTGTGCCAGTAAAACAAGAAACTGTAGGTTTTATAAGGAGAGTTCTGCAGCTACTCTCTCTCTCTCTCTCTCTCTCTCTCTCTCTCTCTCTCTCTCTCTCTCTCTTTACGATTAAGTCTATTTGCACAGTAAGTCTGGTAGGCATGTATTAGAACTAAGAACTGAATCTTTAACAACAATAAAAATCTAATCCATTTTGTTGGTTGTAAAAGAAAAGTTTGTTATATATTGGAATTACATATGTCAGTGTCATAGATAATCAACAAAAATAAAGAGGATAAAACTGAATTGCTGGATAGAGAGGTGGGTAAGAATACACTAAAATCAAATCACCACAGCAATGACTCTGAAAGAGGAAGGAAGGAAGGAAGGAAGGAAGGAAGGAAGGAAGGAAGGAAGGAAGAAAGGAAGAAAGGAAGGAAGGAAGAAAGAAAGATGTCTTTTGTCATGGGTTGTGTTTGCCCACAAGCTTTAACTTGCCAAGATACCAGCCATAGAATCATATAAAACATGCAAAAACATCATTAAAACTAAACATTTAGCTATTAGAAAACAGGGAGAACCCAGAACCACATGAACAAGGCTACAGATTAGGTTAAAGAATTGTGAGGTGGAAACTACAGCTAAGATCAGAGCTACCTTCCACCAAGAGATGCATGCCCTCCTGTCCTTGCTTGTGAGTGAGACAAACCCATGCTGCTTCTGGGATTTGGGCCTGGTTCTATTCTGAAGGGTTTTTCTTTTTCTTTTTTCTTTCTTTCTTTTTTTTTTGTTTTTTTTTTGTTTTGTTTTGTTTTGTTATTCCTCCTGATATTTCTAATCCAAGGGAGGCATTCCCAAAAGGACACTTCTATCTTCCAGAAGTGTCTGGGAAACCCTGCTGCTAATGTTGGAAGTCTGAGGTTTCACGGAAAGTCCTGAAATCAATATAAAATGTGAGAAAACCTTTGTCAGCAGGACTTCCTTTTCTCTGGAATCACCTGAGTAATGTCATGTAGTCTTGCACCTGAGATTCCTGGAATGCCTCCCCCATGCTAATGAGGTATCTTAGGAGCCTTAGCCTTCACCAGTGTTCTTTGCCCACCCTGGATATTCTCAGCCCTCTCCCCAAAACCATATAACCTTTGGTCCAACCCAAACAAAGTGTATGTATATAAGCCCATCCCCTAATAAAGGTATATGCAGACGCTAAGATCTTCGCAGAGAGCTACTTCATTGAAGATTGTCAGAGAAGGACTTCGCCTAAAGGATCATTAGAAAAAGAACACTGTATTTTCCAGACACTGCTTCATCCTTCCAGCCTGGTGGGCAAGCGGCGTCTGGACACCCTGAAAGGGAGAAAGTGGAAGACGCGGAATCACACAGGAGTGCTGGTCAGGCTGCATAGTTCTAAATAGGGAAGAATGCAGTCTTGAACAAAACTAGTTAGAAAACATGGCTACAAAACTCAGATGTAAGCTCTGGGCAATGTCTCAGTGGGTAGACACTGAATTTTGATGCACAACATCCACATAAAAACTGGGCATGGTAGTCATACCTATAATACCAGCACTGGGGGAGGGGAGGTGTGAAAATGGGGGGTAGATTCCTGGGGCTAACTAAGTAGACTGTTTCTAAGCTGAAACAGTAAGCTCAACTTCAGGGAGAGACTCTGTCTCAAAAAAATTAAGGCAGAGGAACCATTAAGAAAAAAAAATCCTTGTTAACTTTTTTATTGGATTTTTTTTTTATTTATATGTCAAATGTTATCCCCCTTCCCGGTTTCCTCCCCAAGAAACCCAATACCCCATCCTCCTCCCCCTGCATGTATGAGAGTCCTCCCTAACCCACCCACCTACTCCCTCCAGCCTCCCAGCCCTGGCATTCCCCTACACTGCCTCCCAGCCCTGGCATTCCCCTACACTGGGGCATAAAGACTTCACAGGACCAAGGGCCTCTCCTCCCACTGATGTCCGACAAGGCCATCCTCTGCTACATATGTGAATGGAGCCATAGGTCTATCCCTATGTACTCCTTGGATGATAGTTTAGTCCCTGAAAATTCTAGGGCATCTGGTTGGTTGATAGTGTTTTTCTTCTTATGGGTTGCAAACCCCTTCAGCTCCTTCAGTCCTTTCTCTGACTCCTCCATTGGGGACCCTGTTCTCAATTCAGTGGTTGGCTGAGAGCATCTGCGTCTGTATTTGTCAATCTCTGGGAGAACCTCTCAGGAGACAGCTATATCAGGCTCCTGTCAGCATGCACTTCTTGGTATCCTCAATAGTGTCTGAATTTGGTGTCTGTATATGGGATGGATCCGCAGATGGGGCAGTCTCGGGATGGCCTTTCCTTCAGTCTCTGCTCTACCCTTTGTCTCCGTATTTCCTCCTGTGAGTATTTTTGTTCCCCCTTCTAAGAAGGACTGAAGCATCCACATTTTGGTCTTCCTTCTTCTTGAGTTCCATGTGGTCTGTGAATTGTATCTTGAGTATTCCGAACTTTTAGGCTAATATCCACTTATTAGTGAGTACATACCATGTGTGTTCTTTGTGACTAGGTTACCTCACTCAGGATGATATTTTCTAGTTCCACCCATTTGCCTAAGAATTTCATGAAGTCATTGTTTTTAATAGCTGAGTAGTACTCCATTGTGTAAATGTACCACATTTTCTGTATCCATTCCTCTGTTGAAGGACTTTTGGCTTCCACACACTTGCACACATGTGTGCACCACACTCACACCTGAATTCATGACTTCGGGAACATACACATGCAAATTTAGCTGTTCTCGGAGATACTACCGGTTCTTTGCCAGGATCAGGCCTCAGCATTTCCAGAATTCTTGAATTTTACTAAACTCCCATGATTCATCCCTAGCAAACAGCTAGGAGTTCCTTTTGTTTGAAAGTCTGAGGTAGCCTAGGCTGACCTTGAACTTGCTACATAAGCAGAAGTGGATCTTGGACTCCTGGTCTTCTTGCCTATAACTTCTAAGAGCTCAGATTTTAGGTAGGAGTTCCATGTCCAGGTAAAGCTAAGCTCTAACATGGATTCATGAATGATCTTCCTATAAACACTGAATTACCTAAGAACCGAGCACCATATTCACAGCATCAAACTAACTGCTACCTCAAGGGCACAGATGGCACAGGATCAAACCATGTCTGGTAATGGAGTTTCAAGTCTCACAGAGACACGAAGAATCCCTTGGTGATTGAGATAAAGCATTCATGAGCTGCGCAAGTATATGCCAGGAATAAAACTACTCAGGGTCTCTGAGGAACAGCGAGTACTTTTAAAGTCAGAGCTGGGCCACCTCTCCAGCCCAAGAGCAAAGATTTAAAAGAAAAAGAAAAATTTCACTGGAAGCCAAAATATCAGGCTCTATGAAAATAAATTCAACTGAAATAAAGGTTAAGTATTTTTAATTCTGAAGTTAAAAGCCTCAGAAAAGAAAGAAAACACCCAGGCCTTGGGCAGGGAAGTTAAGAATTTAAAGGTGGGAGTAAATTAGATCGGCTGTTAAGCTTAGCATAAGAGTAAATTATGCATCCCAAGACAGACTGATGTTTTCAGTGAGTTAGCTGGTAATGTTGCATCTGCTCCTCCACCCTCAGGAAATGCCTCACTACTCTCACCCTCCTCACAGAGCCTGCAAAAACTTTTAGGGACACCATCTGGTCTCTTCCCACTTCTATCAGGTAGAATGAATGACTCTAGTAAAAGGATGGGGGATAAAAGTAAGTTGTTTATATATTTGTATATACATTTGTGTGTGTGTGTGTGTGTGTGTGTGTGTGTGTATGTGTGTGTGTGTAACAGTAACAATATGGGAAGTTGCTATCAATATGAAAGCAAAGGAGAGAACCTAAGAGGAAGGGCTGTGGAAAGGACTGGAGGGAGAAAGGAGTTGGGAAAATGATGCGATTTTCATAAAATTCAAAATGTACAAAAAATAAAGTACTTCGCGTATAACAGGAAAGTCTGAAAAGAGTTCATCTCTGGAGACACCTTTTCCTAGTATGCTGTCACTACTGTATACAGCCAGGGCTGCATATCAAAGAAACCCTTGGACCTGCAGGCCTGGGTCCCAGCTTGACTCATAAAGTCTGAAATGCTTTGGGTTGTCAGAAGCCCTGCCCATGAGGCCAGGAAGGACTCTCGTAGGAGCTTCATAATTTGACTATATTTGCTCTATCAACAAGAACCATCCATTTTCTTAGTGAAGACCTCTCTTGTTTTGTTCAAAGGTTTTGCAACTGCATTAGGGGGAGTTCTAGAACCAAATGCTAGGTTGGTTTACCATGATCCTAAACATACCCTGTACGAGACAGCCAAGAAGCAGGCTATGGATCTGTACCTCCTTTTGTGTACCTCAATCACAGAAGTCATCAGCTTGTCTTTGATAACTCCCTGCAGTTCATTAAATGAAAGAACTGTTCTTGGCTAAGCTGAACCAGGAAGCTACTTGTTAAATGTATTTTATTAAATCTTGGGATTTGATGACTTAAGCCACATTATAGAGGACTTTAGAAAGACATTTTAACTTCACAGTGATGTGCAATAATCAAGTAAGGCAATGACTGGGAAAAGAAGGTCTGATGATCAATGTTAAGTGTTAACAGGATAATACTGGGAAACAGAGACAACTATCGATTATTTGGCGCTGAGCTTGCAAGGGATTGTATTGACTAGACTGAGGTGGGAAGACCCAGTCTAGAAGCAGAAAGTACCATTCTCTTGGCCTAGGTTCTAGACTGTATAAAAAGTGAACCGAGTGTAAGCGTGTATTGCTCTTTGCTAGTTGTGGATGCATGTTACCAACTGTTATTGTGACACCATGATAGCCTGTACCTTTGAAACATAAGCCAGAACACATCTTCTCTTCTTTGAATTGTTTTTCAGAGTATTTATCACAAGAGAAAAAGGGGAGTGAGGTAGTTGAATATCATATTCAAGAAGATAGACATCTGGCTCATCTTATCTGCACATTCATAGGTTTTTTTTTCTTTTTACATTTATTTATTTATTTTATGTATATGAGTACACTATAGCTGTCTTCAGGCACACCAGAAGAGGGCATCAGATCTCATTACAGATGGTTGTCAGCCACCATGTAGTTGCTGGGAATTGAACTCAGAACCTCTGGGAGAGTAGTTAATGCTCTTAACCTCTGAGCCATCTCTCCAGCCACATTCACAGGTTCTTAACGATAACCTATCACACATTGGCTGAGGCCTGTCCCTTCTAGCCTCAATTATGAGTTCCTCATTAGGCCATCACTTCAAGGTTATCGATTGAATAAGGTCTGGAGAGTTTGAGTAGAGCTCCTCACTATTTTGGGTTCTACTAACATCAAACTTTGCACTGTATTTTTCAAAAAGATTAAAACCATCTTTCACTTAGCTATGATTTTGGAGGGTAGTTGCTTTAAAATAATGTTGGGAGAAAATTTTCATGTAGTGTTTAATCCAAGATGCTTAGGTACTGTGATAGTGCTGTCAAGCAATCTAGAATCAACAGGAAGTTGAGCCTCCAAGCAAACGTGTGTAAGATTATCTTGATTATGACATACCTACTTATAGGAGTGTCTCCATTTCTTCGATGGGATTCTAGACTAAGTGGAGAAGTGCAACTGAACAGCAGCAACATTTATGGATCTTCTGTGTGTTTCAATCTATGTACACAGACAGGCGACAGGCATGCATACATGCAAAATTTTACAAAGCAGATAATGAAATTCAGTGGATACTGGAAAGCATTCTTACAAGTTTTCCCTGGTAAATATTTATTATTGAATAATGAGATACTTTTTAGTGTCACAATCCAAACATTTTATCACTTAGTCTAACTTCCTTTTTGTATGCTTTTATTACTAGTATTTTATTGCTAGTTCTAGCCTTTTAGTAAATCTCTCAACTCACTCCATCATATAGACCACTGCACCATCAAATGACCCCTAGTTGGCCATCCTGGCACTTCATTTCTCCTTTTTACTAAAATGTAATTGTTCCCATTTCCAGTGTCTGCCCACTTTATGGAACACATAGAAACTCTAGCTAACCACACACTAAGAGGGCCAGACCCTGCACCTGGATGTCACTGATGAGAAGGCAGATGTTATGAACAAAACTTTTATTTACATACTGTATCTAGAAGCAGATACATAAATTTTTATACAATTGATTTCCAAAAAAATGTGCAAGAAATTACTATAATTCACTTACAAACCAAAACACATATTAAATTGGTGGACTTTGGATAGTTCATTCTGTGGTGTTCTCAGTACAAACAGTATACACCTGATTTGAAACATACAAAGTGTAAACTACAGCAATCTAGATTGCAGGTTTTAATTTCATGGCACATTAACTATGAGACTTCCTTACCCCACCACGACAATATACTGTTAGGAAACTCTAAGACCCCATCTCCTCCTTTCTGGTTGGAGAACTTGCATCACCTTTCAAAAACAAATTCATTATTTGCCTTGTTACATCATGCCTGATCAATAAAAAGGATATGATAAAAACTTTACAGGACTAAAAAAGTATTAAAAGAAAGCAATTTTTATTATCAATGTACCAATAACTTTAGAATTTTAGTTATTTGTGGAACTGGTTATTGTTCCTCATTATTCAACAAAACTGTCTATTGCTGGTAGTGTTATTTCATTTTCTAATGAACACTTCATATTCAATGAAAGACATTCAGATATAAATCAAAATGTTATTTTGATTCATTTTAAGTTTCTTTCACATACAACATGAAATGTGCATTAAAGTTGGCATTTCTGAAAGCAGTTAGAGATGCTTAGCACTAGGAAAGAAACTGAATAAACCTGTAAGATTTCAATAACTTTCATCTTCAGTAATACTGGCTCAGAAACTATGATGAATACTGTTTCGCTACCTTAATGCTAACAAGTTAGCCTTTTTGGTACATCATTTTATTCAACAGCAAAACTGTTGCCTTATGTGACTGGTTTCCTTAAAATCATTTTTTCAGTTTTGTGGTTATTTATGTAACCTTCTAATATTTCAGAGTATTGCACCATGTAGAAAGAGAACAGTCTTCCTTGGAGAAAGCAAGGCAATTTTTCAAGTCCTTTCTATAGCTCCCTTATCTATAAAAATGTGTTACATGTCTTAGGAAGCCCCAAATTAACCCTCAAGCCTCCAGCATTTTTGGTGGTGGAGTATTTAAGTATTAAAAAAACAAAAACAAACAAACAAACAAAAAACCTGATTCATTGTCACAGATGGTTTTCCTGCTTGCTTTTGTCTTACCTTAATGTAGGAATTCTAAATGTGAAGACTTAAGAAGAATGGTTTGTAGCAACAATCACAAACCCTGTATGGGTCTGAGCTCGGGCCTCTGCATGAGCCTTATGGTTGTGTAACTGATGTTTTTGTCAGACCTCTAACAGCGGGGGTTGCAGGTGTCACTGAATCTCTTGCCTACACTCGGGACCCTTTTCCTTCTAATAGGTGGCTTCATCCAGCCTTGATATGCGGGTTTGTTTCTAGTTTTAATGGAATTTGTTATGCTAGGTTCTGTTAATATCCCTGGGAGGCCTGCTCTTTGTTTTTGTTGTTGTTGGTGGTGGTGGGGTTTGTTTGTTTTTTGTTTTGAAGGGAAATGGAGAAGTGGGTCTAGAAGACAGGGGAAGCTGGGAGGGAGCACTAGGAGGAGGAAAGGTAAGAAAAACTGTGGTCAGGATGTAATGCATGCAAAAAATGAAAAGTAACAAAAAATAATTCATACACACACACACACACACACACACACACACACACACACACACACACACACACACACACACAGAATGGCTTAGAGGTTGTGTTTGTATCATCTAAGTTCAAAAAAGCCAGAAAGTTAACCAACTTCAATCTAGGCTAAGATACAAGACAGAGACTTAATTAAATCTCTTTTCAATTTTACTAGACAGTGTCTTACAAAAGTCAGTATTTCCCACTTCTGTTAAATGGATGTCTTGGCTACAAAAACACAAAAATACTGACAATACACCTTTCTGTTTGTTAATCTGATTTCTCAATAAATGCTTCGATTTTTATTCATAAACTATCAGAATCTAATGATTTCAAATTGAACAACACTGGTCATATTAAGCATGAAAATGGAGGCTCATCAAGGGCTGTTTTCATAATAAAGATTTGTCCTACAAAGTCACACAAAATTGATTATTAGAAAGATGTAGATAAAGATAAGAATAATCTTGACATTTAATGGGTAGATCCTAAGCACCCGGTACCAAGAGAAAGAACGGGAAACAAGCGATGTTCATTTGAAACATGTTTGGGATAGTCCTGAGACTTCTATAAGCCATAATCTCAAGGACATGTGCACGTTTTTGGAACATGAAGCCATCTTGACATTCATTATTAACAGAGTGACTATGTGACAACACCTGCCATCTAATGTAGATGTGGGGACTGTCAACTTGCCCTAGCTATAGCTTTAGTTGTTTAAAAATAAAGTTTTACAAAAAAATAGTTACGTGTCTTGCATTACTTTGCTTACAAGCCTACAATTCTCCAACCGTTCTTAATCTAATAGAGAATGCTTGTACTATTACAGTATACTCCATCCATCATATTAGGTGAAACACATCAGAAAATGAATTTAACATTCCATCAAAAGTAAGTGTCTTGCTCCTTATAAGTCAAGATACCACAACTCTTTAACATGTTGGCACTGAGCCTTTCCTGCAATACCTCAATTTTGACCCTAGAAAAATAGAGAAAAATGTAAAGCTATAGATATGTTTAAATGACAAAATCAGCAAGTTTGACCTAAGACCTTTATCATTCTGATTTTTTTAAAAGGATGTATAGCTGGAAATATTTTCTGAATGGGAAAATCTTTAAATACTATCGCTTAATAGTTTTAATAACACTGTTGCAGAACTTTGAACTCAATCAACAGTCTATGTTCCAAAATAACTTTTAAAACCTGGGCACATCATTCTCTAACATCTCTAAGAAAGTAGAGATGCCAAACTACTTAAGAATTAACTAAATTAAAATAAACAAAAATACTATCTTCAAAGGGTAGTCACAACCAGGAAATTATTTCTGGTATCTGATATGGTTTTACAATTTTTCTCACACAATGTATCACAATTTCTAATTATTTAACTGATGTCATTCAGGGTTGTTGGTTTAGGAGAATGGTTAAACCCAGCACACTGTAAAGATTATACAGAAGAAAGTCAAGACAACTTTAAAATAACCTTTCTATTCAAATCAGTTTACAACTTTATATAAACTTTAATGTAAGAAAATACAACTCATTTATGAAACTTGTTTTGTCAAGTTTATGGAAGCAAGTATCTACTAAAGAAATTATAGATAAAACATTTAACTGAAAAAAATCTCACACACACACACACACACACACACACACACACCCCTCACAAGAAACCAGGGTTATCTTACTTTTGTAACAGTTGTTTGGGCTTTACAGAGCTTTAAGTTACGCCAATTTGTACCCGAGATCAATGACAGAAAAGGCAACAATTTCTAAATTGGGTATATATTTGTTTACAATTTTTAATGTAAGGCAATTTATCAAAAGAGACAAACCACAAGATGAAAATGAAGGCAACAGAAAAATTCAACTTCTCACAACCAAAACAATTATCACATCCTTAAAATATAATTTAGAAAAGTGTTGTAAAAGATGTTGCAAATTTGAATTCCATTTATCAACATTGTATTAATTTATAATTCTGGACAAATCATTTTTAAAGTGTGAGGCTTAAAAAATCATTTTTCAGTGTATATGTAAATGTTTATCCCACATGTTTATTCAACTGGGCCATTTAACGTCATAGCAATTTGTATTTCTTAAAATTTCATTCAACTTTACTTAGGGTTGAATACACATGAAATGTGCTTTAATGCATAAGAATCACAGTGGATAGCAGCAAAGGACTGGGGAGGGGCATTAAGGAGAATCTGGTCATTCACATTGTGATTATTCTGCACATTAAGGAAAGGTAACTCACACTTCTAGACCCTCAAGACATCCATCCCTTTCCAAGAACCAAAATAAACTCAAGACGCCTTGCAGACACTTCCCCACCCCTGAACAAATCGATGACTCTCACACATAAAAACTAAAAGTTATGGCAGCAAAGACTTCAATGGCGATGTAAGTCTGTAAACTGTACTCAAGTCTTGTTTCTCAAACCCAAAGTGCAAGAAAGAGGGCTCCCAATCTCTCAGTAGTGCTTCTCCTGCAAATAATCCTTCATTTTGTTTGGCAAAGGCAGTTTCTGAATTAAGTCTATTCTGGTGTACTGACGTATAACAAAGCGGCACAGATACTGCAGAGAGCGCACCTGCATGAACCGTGACACTGGATTGGTCAGTCTGACTGGGTAAGTTGCTGATCCAGGTAACCGAGACCTTGAATAACAAAATGCTCCATTTTCAGAGTCCCTGATTGAATGCTCGATTAAGTCAACTATAGATGTATGCCCTTCCACATCTGGCTGTTCATAAAAGCTGAACCTACCATTTGAGTGCTCAATTCTAGTGTGAAGTGTTTTACCATGGGAGCGGAAGCTCAAGCTTAAAAGGTAACGGTCATCAGAACTATCCCGGACAAGAAAAGAACCATCTGGCACATTTGACAACTTCCCCTCTGCCTCCCAGCGTGTGATGGGGCCCCAGTACCACCCCTGTTTTGCAAGCTTCTTCAGCTCCTCCGTAAGACTTGTAACAACCATTGGGCCACTACTTTGCACCGAGTCATAAACTCTAGCAACCCCAGGTGCAGAGTTGGGATCGAAATTCAAATGACAGCGAACACTTTCGGCCATGTGCAAGTCTGGGCCTGAGAGGCCGCTGAAGTTCCTTTGGATTGGGTTATTCTGCATTGGAGGTAGCAACGGTGAGAGGGGAGGGGCATCATCATGACCTCCTCTAGGGCTCTGCAACATGACTCCTGTGGTGCCAATCAATAAGTTGTTCACCGATGAATCCACAAGGATCTCTGGGCCTACAACCAGGTCCTGGTCCACGTGACTGTCGTCTTCGGAGAAGGTCCCACTCGCCCCTGGCAGGGGTACGGCTGACACCTCCATGGGAGAAGACGTATCCAGGCAGCAGCTGCGCGGCCCTTCGAGTGGGCACATCCCGTCGTCTAAAGGCACGGTGTACTGAAGGTAGTCCTGAGACATGAGTCCGATTACTACAGGCACGTGTTCCTCCAGGTGGAGGCTCAGCTCCCCGGGCGAGCTGGGGCTGCAGCGGGACTCAGGGCGCGGCTCTGGCTGCAGGTCTCGCAGCTCCCTGGGCTGCAGTAGCTCCCTGGGTTGCAGGTCACGCAGCTCCTTAGGCTGCAGCTCCCGAAGCTCCTTGCGCACACCGTTGACTGGTCCTGGGCTGGCAGCATGCACCAGTGCCTTCACTCGCATCTCCATCTTGATGCATGTCTCCTCCGAGCTAGTGGGACGCAGCGGCCAGGGTGTGGGGCTATAATGGTGGCTTCGCAGTGATGTGGAACGGATGGGCCTTGGAGCACGCACATCCTTGAGGCCACCAGGAGCTGAAGCTGAGGAGAAGGCATCCTCATCTGTGGGCGCAGTGCCACTCTTGCCCTTGGTCTTCTGCTTGGCGGACAACCGCCTCTTCAAAGTGCCCATCAGGCTCTCGCTTTTGGACCTGTTCTTCCCTTTCTCGTCCTCACTGCCAATGTCGCAGCTGGCCATGTCTTTGCCGTAGCAGCTCCCGAATAAAGAGTCATCTTTTACGAAGTCACCAGCAAGGGACTGGGGCTGAACCACCATGAACTCAGTTTCGTCTTTGCTTTTACTCAGATTGAAAGATTTCCTGAAGGTCTTCAGACTGATTTTCTTCATTGTGACAAAAGTTAACTAATCCAAATGGGTCAATTTGCTTCTAAAGCAGCTATCCCCAAACATCGGGAGGGGCTGTGATGCCTCATGGGTGAACTCTGCCCGGTTTCATTTAACCTCTGAAGCTATTTTCTGGGGGAAAAGGTTAAAAAAAAAAAGCCATTAAACATTTTAGTTTTCAAATAAAATAGTAGAAATTTAAATTTTTAGCTTCAAAACAAAAGCACCCAATTCTATTCTTAGGAACTTTACCCTAAAGATTAGGATAACTGCCTGCTATATACTGGGCATGGAGCAAACACTGGGTCCTTTATTTACCCCTTGTTTTTTGTTTTGTGTTTAGGCCAGAACTAAGTCTTTTCTACTGACCAGGTCTAAGTAGCCCCCTCATCACTGCCCATGCACCAGGCTGAAGGAGCAAAACATAATGAAGGCACCAAGATGTCCTGGAAGAACAGGCAAGCACACCCCAAACACATACATGTGTATTATGAGGCAGTTTATGGCCCATCACAGGTGCACTGTGACCCAAACTAGAAAAACGCACCAGAAAACTTACACCTTTCCACCTGCAGCTTAGAGCAGAAGACACAGCTCTAGCTCACTGTTTGCTTACTAACCCCTATTCCACACACGGCAACCTGCAATAACATGAAAGCTAGTAAGTTATGATCTTGAATGCTTGTAAGTCAGAAGAGACAGATATGAATGGTAAATTATAATACACACCTGTCTGAAACACACTGGTAAAAAGGTGGGAGTTGAGGGAAAAAAGAAAATGTCAAGTGTTCAATGTTAACCACAGATACAGGTGGTTGTTGTATAGACAGAATCTGCAAACATCATGCTCACTGAAACCACTCAGTTCAGACAACCTATCAAGAACAGCTACATTAGTTCCACAAAAAGCAGCAGCAGTTTTAACATCCTCGCTGTCAGACACTGTTTCTGAAAGACACTGTAAAAATAGAATACTTATAAATATTTGGAGCACCAGCCACTTAAAGCATGAAGCTATGCACTGAGTGAACTCACAAAGTGCCTGGTCTTGTCCCAGACAGCAGACTCAGTAGCTGACTGTGAAACAGTGTTTTCACTAACTCTGAGATTTCACTAGTCCTGCTCGCCACTGTCACATATCTACACCCAGATGAGAAAAACACTGCCAATGAATACGCAACTCAATTCTAATGTTAAGGGGGCAAGATCCAATTCTAGACATTAGAAAGTAGCTCAATCAAGATCAATCAAGATCAATCAAGATCCAATTCTAGACATTAGAAAGTAGCTCAACCAAACCATATGTTTTAGATCTCTTTCCTCCATCTTCTAGGCAGAGATTACTCTAAATTTTTTAAAGAGTATCTATTTTCCTGTTTGCACTTCCAAAAATATATGCCATCTTTTTATAGGATTACCATCTGTCCTGTGCCCAATAAGTATTCTGAATCAATCTTGCCATTTTTCTAATTGCAAAGTTTTAAGTTTACACATATACTTGAAAAATTCATATAATGGTTCAAGGGAAAAGGTTCTAGATATTTATTTAAAAAAATAAAAATAATAAAGAAAAAAAGAAAAACCTCTATAGGGCCAGTGAGGTGGCCCAGCAGGTACTTGCTACTAAACCTGATAACCTGAGTTCAAGCCCTAGATCCCAATTGGAGGTAAAACTCCAAGTTATCCTCTGATCAACATACAAACAACAGTAGTGAAACACACACACACACACACACACACACACACACACACACACACGAGAAAGAGAGAGAACATGAAAAACTGTTTAAACAAAAAAAGAATTCTCTACAGAAAGTAGCATCTACTTGTTCCTTTACCCCTTTTTTTTACACAAGGTCTCAGGTAAACCAGCTGTCCTTAAACTCACTGTGCAGGCCAACAATAAATCTGATCTCAATGAGCCTCCTGCCTCTACTTCCCATGCACTGAGGTTACAGGTGTGGACGACCACTCTGGGTAGCCTTCCCAGAGTGTTTTTATTCTCTCAAAAGATCTTGAAAAATGCTGTTTGGGAATCACAAAATGATTTAATTACGTGTTTTGTGACTACTGAAATTTATCCTATTAGAAACTAAAACCAAGTTTAAAACTACTTACCTGTTTATTTAAAAACATTAATATGCTTATTATGCATTAACATAAATCAGTTTCCTGAAAAAAAATAACTACACTTTCTAAATGCTAAAAACAGAGTGAGAGAGAAAAGTAGCAGCATTTCTTATTATGGAGAATCTTGTGTTGACAGAAAACATAGCTGAGCTCACTTCTGCCTCTGCATATCATCTTTCAATATGTTCTTTATCCGGGGGTAAGGAAAAATCCAGTGAACAGAGACAGTGGGAAAAGAAGATATTTTGCTTAATACCCTTTATATACTTGTGCATAGTTTTCTTTGATAATGAAGCAGTGGTTGTTTGTGTTTGTGTACATGTGGATGTATTCCTCCATCAACCTCTGCAGCTAATTCTTCTTCCTATACTAAATTTCCTTAGTTTTGAGACATAGTTTCTCACTGAACCTGAAGCTCAATGTTGCAATGAGCCCTGGGGATGTCTGTTCTGGCCCCCAGAACTCAGATTACAGGAGGTGAGTCTCAATACCCATCTTTTCACATGGGTTCTAGGGATCCAAACTCTGGTTCTCATATTTGTACAGCAAGTACTTGATCCACTGAGCAATCCCTCCAGTCCTACATGATAAATTCTTAAAAGTTAAGCTGCACTGGAAAGCTGAAAAATCTGAAACTGTATCAACATTGTTGCTTTTACTCTATTTCACAAAAAATTAACTGTATCTTGCATTTAAAACAATGTTCATACACAATTTTGTAATATTGTGCTTCAGTCAATCATACAACAGCGAAAAAAGGGGGTTTAAGCTTTTGGGTTTTTGGTTTTAAATTACATTTGTGCGTATCACCATTGATTCTACTAGACATCCTTAGGTAGGACTTTTGGTTTAGTTAGGGCAACTGTGAGAGACATAAAAATGTAAAATTATAACCTTTATTTGAAGATTTAAACTGGGTTATCAGCAATAAGACTATCCACTGGTTTTATGGAAGAAGCTCACTCTAATCATTCATGAAAAAAAAATCTAAAACTTAAGTTGAAGAACCATAATTCTTGTGTTCCTTTAGGTAAAAATGGTGTTTCATGGGGGATTGGGGTGGGGTGGGGAGCCAAGTTAACCAGAATCAAATCGATTCTTCCTTTTCAAAATTCCCTTGCTTCATCCTGTGCAATGAGATGTTTGCCTAGCATACACAAAGCACTGGGTTCAATCCCTAGCTGTATATAAGTCAGGTATGATCTGCAAGTCTGTGATCCCATCACTTTAGGGGAGTGGGATTCAAGAGAATCAGGAATTCAAGGCCAACCTTAGCTACACAGAGAGTTCAGAATTCTGGAGACCTGACTGTCCCCCAAAGACACTAACTATGGTGAGGCTTAAATGGGTTGATCCATTTGTTAAAACTCTATTAACTGTGCACTAAACAATGTTATTTCATTGGAGGTGAATTATACCTCATTCTAAAAACTCATTAAACAGGAAATTCAAATCAAGATAATATATTTCTAAGAGCCATAGAGTAGCTAACAAAAACTCCATTACCAGACATGGGAAACCACCTTTCAAACTGGAACTGCCCTGAAACTCTCCTAGCTGAGGACTATACAAAGGTGCTAAAGAAGAAAAGCAATTTAAGACCCACCTAGGGGAGGTCTAGAAACCACAACAATGATTAGCATAGCAAAATAAACAAAGGGGTGCAATAGGGCTGGAGAGATGGCTCAGTGGTTAAGAGCACTTGACTGTTCTTCCAGTAGTCCTTTGTTCAATTCCCAGCAACTACATGATGGCTCACAAAAGGGTACAAAAGGGGGCAACCAATAACCACCTCATTTAACTAAAGCCTATTCAACAGGAGGGAATTCATCCCTGGTACTGAAAACCTAGGCAACTACAATTGGTTGGGGAGGTCACTGACCCCCAAAAGAACCTACTATTCCTAAACTAGTATTTTTCCGAACCATATTTTAAATATCTATTCTTATGTTCACAAGTAAGCTCTTATCCCTTATCTGAGAAGCTACATTTTGCAACAGAAACCATCATAGAAATCTGCTGGTGGCCATAGTGCAGATAAAACTGGCCCTGGAGTGCCCACCCCCAATCAATATATCTACAATACAACTACACCTAAGGCTCAGGGAACATTGCAGAAGAAGGGGCAGAAAAACTGAAATAGTTAAAGACCCAGGAACATTGGCTACTAGATGGTATCTTCTATCACAGGAGCCACACCCATGAGACCTTAAAACTATGGTCACCTAAAAAAAAAAAATCTATACAATGACAATACCAGTGACACTTGAAGTGGACAGGGGAAATCTCACAAAATCCCATCTCTAACAGGCAACCAATTTCAAGTTGTCAGCCCTACACATATTCAAATAAGCAACACTTAAAGGACAGCAAGGTATTTATAAGTCTATGCACATATGCATGTGTAACAATAATTGAGGTCATGCATTTGAGAGGGGGTGCAGTGGACATGGGGAAAAGAGGAAAGGGTAGGCGTGGGAACTATGTAAATATAGTCCTCATGGATGAAATTCTTAAAATGGTAAAACATAATGTAAACGTATTAAAATGTAAATGTAAATGTAAAAAGAAAGGATCTTCAGGTCAGAAAGATGGTTTGCCAGTAGAATGCGTCTCTTGAAGATTCAGTTCCTGGTACCCACATTGGATGTCTCACAATCACCAGTTAACTAGTTTCAGAGGATCTGACCCTCATCTGGCCTCTGTTGTACATATGTGGTGCACTCATCTACATCCAGGCATACACACACCATACAGTTCACCCAGGAATTTGGGAAAGCTTTATAAGGTTATTTAAAAACATTTATTAAATTCGCCTATGCATTAACCAAATAGACATACAACTAGTAATTTGTCTTTTGGATATGTTCTTTTGTCAAAGTTATAAAGACAACAATGTTCTTTCTACCGTTGTTTTAAACAAACCTGTTGCTTACATTGCTTATAGTGGTAAACACTACCGAAATATTGACAGAGTGACACAAGGACTAAGTCTTCTGAATAGTTTCATCAGTTCTTATAATCTTAGAACTCTAAGTTCTAAGCATGATGAAGCTTTTTAAGTTTAATGAAGCAGTTTTTTCACTATAGAACTAGACTGAGTTTATGCATATCCCAGCTCTATTTAGCAATTATATGATCTTAGATATAACTAAATCTACCACTCACGTAACTTATGGAGTCAGATGTCCCTAAAGCAATGTCTTACATACTTAGGCTAAATAGTTGCAGCTAATAGTAAATTGCAACATTTTTCATTAAGTAAAACAAAGCACAAACACCTTAGGACACTTGCCAAAAATCACATAACTAATTCTAAAGTCGACTTAATCACAATACACACCTTTATATTACATAATTCTTCTTAGAAAAAAACATAGCTTTAACCTAACTTGTAGAAAACAACACACACATACACACATATCAAATATCTACAGACTACTAGTTTAATATACAAAGAAAGAAGTCCAGGAAAACATCATGAGAAAAAGAAAGCTATAAGACAAAATGCAAAGATGATCCTGTCTCTGTGTGTGTTTATATCTAAGCCAATACATTAAACATCTCAGGTAATAAATAAATACCAATAGTTACACATCAAAAGACCAGGAAAAAGGTGCAGAAGCCCAATTTTCTTATTTAGGACTTTCTGTAACAATTGAGCAGGTTTAACTTAGCACTGAACAACCACTCCATGCCATCTCACCTGCCAAAGTTGAATAGTGTAATACTAGGCAAGGCTCTGCCAAAGGTACTCCTCTCGAATCCTCCCCAGCCATGTCAAAGTCTTCCTAGTTTTAAATATTACAATGCAGATAGACTTTTCATGTTTGACCTCATGCTATATACCCAACACTGACTTCAGCTTTTTGCTTTCCAGTTCAATTCTAATTTGATCTATTGTGGTGAGTCTGTTCCCTGTGGCCACTAGAAACCTATTCCTCACCCAGCTAAATCCCTGGCACCTGAATTCATCCAAACAGAGGTTTCTATCATTCATAGGATTCTGACAAGTTTCCTTAATTTATACACATTTCTTTGCCTCTGCAACTTCTCTTATTATTGTAAGCTATACCTTTGTCAAGTCATTGACAAAACACTGTGCTTTCCAGAAAAGTCTGAAGACTTAGCTACAAGCAATGGTTAGAAATACAGACTGAAGGACAAAACTGTACTCTCCAGGCCTTCGGACTCCACAGGGCATTAAGATGTCAGAAATCATGTACAGTAGAAAAGCACTTAGGATTTTGCACTTTCAGTGGCTCAGGCCAGGAGGGAGCTGGTTCTAAAAACCCATTCTCACTTGCTGATGCAAAGCTGATGGATACAGCTGTGGAGGTCAGAATGCACCAAAAAGTACATTTCCCGTCCTGTCCTTCACAAGACCTTACAGAAAAACAAAGTAAATTTAATAATGTCTCCAAAATCCACAAGAAGTCCTCTGAGTAACATGGAAGCACTGAAAGTTTGGTGTATGCCTTAGAAACTACCACTTTTTGTTGGCATAAAGCAGGCAATTCACAGCAAGATGAAGAACACAGATAAGTCATTCTGCCTGAGTCATTTCACAGGACCATTTATTTCCTAATGCTCTGGATGCCTGTGAAATGTTTCCTCACTCAGAAATACAGGCAAAAACAGCATATGCATAGATGTACCTGTAACATGATGTAATGAGGAGACTTGTAGGTCCTTTCCCCCCCAGAGTAACTAAAGCTGAGCTTATCTGTCAAACAGCACTAAAACACATGCTAACAAACACTACCGAACTCTGGAGAAGGCAATCTGTGCAGGAGATGGCAAGACTGAGAAGAACAAAGAAGGAAGGACTTGTCAGAGAGGAAGGCAGAGATATAAAGAAGACCAGCTTCTAAACAGGAACAAAGGAGACCAGAAGGGAGTAGGATCATACATTCAAATGCTGAAGGACATTCTGCTACCAAGAATTCTATAGCCAAAGCCATGTAGGGTAAATCAGGGAAAAGAAGTGATGACTGACGCTGCAGGCCCAAACTATTGTGTGGGTAGGGCCTACCTCTGAGTAAGTAGTCCTCATTTATATAGAAAGTATGCAGAGCAAACCAGTAAGCATCCTTCTTCCTGTCTTTTTTTTTTTTGATATTTAATTTATTTACATTTCAAATGTTATCCCTTTTCCCAGCTTCCCCTCTGAAATCTCCCTATCTCATCCCCTTCCCTCTGCTTCTATAAGGGTGCTCCCCCACCCACCCACCTTCACCTAACCACCCTGGCATTCCCTATACTAGGGCACGAAGCCTTCACAGGACCAAGGGGCTCTGCTCCCACTGATGCCAGATAAGGCCATGCTCTGCTACATATGCAGCTGGAACCATGGGTCCCTTCCTGTCTTGAGTTCCTATCTTGGCTTCTCTCAATGGATTGTCAGCCAGAATATGTAAGCCAAATAAACCCTTTCTTCTCGAAACTGCTTTTGGCCATAATGTTTCATAACTGTATAGCCATGCTGTCTATAAGATTCTTCTAACATGTAATGATGCATGTCACTTAAAGAACAGAATAAAGAATACACCAAGAAAGTAACCACTAAAAACCTGAAATAAACAGAAATCCGACATTTTGACAATTCTGCACCTAACCTGGTATGATGAGTTGTAATCAAATGCAAGGGTTGACAGAAATAAAAACTCACTCATATGCTAAGGGAACACAAAACAGAAGAGCTGTGTGTTCAGATGTAGCTTCTTTCCTAGGACATCTTATAACATGCAATCAAATATTCAAACTCAGAAAAGAACCCAAAATCAGAAACACTTTTTCTCTCAAGTATTTTGGGCAACCAACACTCAGCCTAGGACTTGAACACTAATAACAGCTTTGTGTGTTGTTTTTAAGTATTCATTCTTAGGACAGACAAAAACAAGACTCAGCAGTGTTTAAAAGAGTAACATTATACAGGATATGTTCTTTGACCAAAATGAAGCTAAATGATATACATACAACTGAGACAAATCTGGAAAACCACCAAATATAAGAAAATTAAACAAAATACTTCTAAATAATCTATAGGCTAGAAATAATAAGCTTAAACATATTCTAAACAGAACAAAAAATAAAACATAAAGTGGTACAGTTTATAAATAGGCATTGTAGAAATCATGTAAGCCTATCACTTGAATCTGAGGCTAGTGTGGACTGCACACAGGAAACTCTTGAGAATGTAGAACTTAAATTAAGCCAACTCTAAGAAATAGTAAATAAAATAAAAACTAAACCCAGAGAATATGAACACATGCATGTAAATGACTGAGTAGAAATGAATAAGATAAATAGCAGGAAATCTCTAACCAATTCTTTTAGATGATAGAGAAGAAATAATACCAAAGCCAAACACAAGAGACCAGAAAGTGTATCCCATGGGGTTCCAAAAAGCCTTAATCTAGTATTAGCAAACTTGACAACACAAAGAAATCACTATGATCAGGTTCTAGTACTGATTTTGTTCATATTTGTGTGGGGCTTGTAGTTCTGCCAGGACTGTGTGTATATTTGTGTAAGTCAATGGATAACCTGCAGGAGTGTTCTCTCTTCTACTTTTTGGATTTTGGGTAAAGAATTTGGTCATCATCCCTGGTGGTCCTACTGAGCTATCTCATGACCCACAAACAAGTTTCTTTAATAGCAGTGATCAATTAATATAAAGAGGAATCACTCAGGACAATTTAACTAACTCTATTCCATTATAAAAAAAGAACTATGACACACTGTAGATGTCTAGAAATTTCTCCATATCCAGCCCTACAGATTGCCTTGTTTCCTGCTTTCTTCTAGTGCATTTTCCCTTGCTACATAATGCTTGTGTCTTTGTTTTTGATTCTGTCCCTTTTGTGCTTTTATTATTTGAGCCTTTTACTTTTTTCAAGAAATTACACTGAAATACAGTTTTGCCTGTATTTTCTACAAAAAGTTTTGCCATTTATATTGAAGTTCTTGGTTAGCCTAGTACTGATTTATGTGAGGGTAGGGATTAATTTTTCCACTTAGATAACTAATTGGCTCAATATTCACAGAAAATATTGACTCCTACAAATAACAATGCTTCTTGAATTATGATAAAAACAACTGAGTCTTAAAAATCAAACACATCTCAATTCCAACAGTGTAAGCAGTGGAACAAATGCTGGCAAAGCTACATGTGGACCATGGAGAGCCACTGAAATCCATGTTTACACAGTTATAAATAGCATGGAGGCACCCATAGTGTTCATTTGTTAAGTGCAAAACACAGGAAATAAAATTATATGTAAAGTGTGGTCTCAATTATGTAGCAAGAGTAGGGAGGAAAGTGCACAGAAAAGGACCCTGTTGGAGAAAAGAATTCTTTAGATATGTTAGTTTATATGAACTTGGAATGTTTAAGAGAAAATTCTGTGAGGTTATTTGTTTTTCTGAAAATACATTTTACTTGGGAATTGCCACATAAATCCACCAATTTCGAGCAAAGCAGAAGGCTTCTTCTACGAGTCAATTATTTCACAAACTAACAAAAAATTTCACAAACAAAAAAAGGCAATGGATAAGACTGTTATTTTGCTTTAGTATAACCTAGATAACTTCTTCCTTTTTATGTTATAAAATCTGACATAAAGTTTTATACTGATATGCATCATGGCCTACTGGTCTTATGTGTTCAAATTTTAAATGACAACTATGACAAAATCTACCTTCAATAGCACACCTCCTTCCCTTTTTGGTTTACAGTCCACAGCTAACCAATGCAGACACCCCTTGCAGACACTGCATTTAGATCCCTCCCTCCACCTTCAGACCCAGGCACTGGTTATGTCTTTGCCTAAGCCACAGCTGCACTCACAGCTGATCATGGCTGGAAAAGGCCACTCAGATGGTTCTCCTTCAGTTCTCAAGGCAGTATGTGAGGTCGATCAATGCTATCTAGAAATCAACTTTCTGGCTCATTCTCTCTTGTTGCTGCTCACATCAAATACTCCATCTTCAATCTCAGCTGATGGCTCAGCCTCTAATTTCAGAGAAAATAAATCATCAAAAGAAAACTACGTAGCCAGAAATAAAGCTCTGCTGTGGAAAGTCTCCCCAACAAAGTCCTAGGTTCAAGCCCCAGCATCAAAAACGAAGGCAAAGAGAAAAGTGTGCATTCTACTATCTTGTCAATCCAATTAACAATGTTTGTTCCACATCTCTCCTCAGCTCCTTTCTAAAGGCACCACGACCTTGTCTGCACACTCCATTTCCTAACAACTCCCCTTCTATTGGATCATTCCTCACATATATACCCCACTTTCTCCACGGCCATGGCTCCACCTCTGCTCCCCGTGTGGCAGCACTCCCTAGAGACCTTCATGTTTTTCAACTCACTTCCAAACTTGCTTTACCTGCAAGCTCCCACTTCCACTTACAGCTACTTCACTTACCTCATTCTTACAAGGGCTCAGATCAACACATTCAGAATCACCCTTGGCTCCTTTCTTGATCTGAAGCCTCATGAATGTCATGAAAGTCTAATCACAGCTACCCTTAACACATATATTCATAATTTAATTATTTTGCCAACAGATTCTAGTTTCAATCTCTTGAAGTACTGTAATAGCATCTTAGAGATAATTTTATTGTGTTTTCCTTTGTCGTATACTCTGATATAAAGCACTGGTACCCAGGAAGACAAGGCAGTTGCTTACAATGGTGTCTGCTTCTATTCTAGTAACAAAGTCCTTCACTTTGTACTGTAGGCTTTCATATCTCTTACAGCAGGCCAGCTTCACAATGTCTGGCATGTACATGCAAATAAAAATAACTAAAGTGTACAAAATGCAATAAAACTTCTTTGTCTTCTTTTAGGGCCTGTAAATAATCAAAATAAAACTTTTAACAAATAATATGGAATATTTTCAGGACTACAAAAGTGGATTTGAAAAAGATAACCTTAAAACATGGGCATAAAATTGCCATAAAAATGACAATTTATAATTACAGCAAAAGCCTTAGTAAATTTTAAGTATGTTTACTCACAGGCATATGACACTAACATATGGGGAAGCAACAACCCAAGTTTGCAGAGGTTTGAACTGACTGATCTTCCTTCCTGAGTTCCACAAGAACAAAGAGCTTCAATCTCTAAAGCACGCTGGGAGACTTGTATGTTTAACCTGTAGAGCAAGTTTTACATGAACTTTCCTAAGAATCTGATTATAACCTCATTTACTACATTCCTGTTATATTACAGAGGGAAAAATGTTCATAATTTCAATCACATACAAAAAGTTAATGCAGCTAGCTTTTAAGAATTAATGAGATGCTCACTTTTCCTTAATATTTTATTCATTTAACAAGTTGCACTTTAAAAAGTAGTAGATATTGCACATCTTTAATTTCAGTGGCAGAATCAAGCAGATCACTATGCCTTAAAGGGCAACCTGCTCCACATACTGAGTTCCAGGCCACCAGGCTACAGGTGGTACGCAATCTATCAGCTCAGTGTTCTCTAGTGTGTATACACATTACATCTATTATACCCATTTTACACCTAAGTTGGCACTTGTTAATTCAAAGCATCATGATTAGTATCATAGGAAATGTCTGGTCTCTGTTTTGTTGCTGATACAGCTAAACCCTACAGTTTCCTGAGTGATGAAAATATCTTCCTAGATCTGACAAATAATTCTTAATCACACCAGAGTTGTGACTTAGACTACACTACAGAGTGGGAAATTTTGGCCCTACTCCCACATCAGGAGGGAAGGGAAGAGTTAGAAGATTGAGAAGGGCTGTGATCAGGATGTAAAGGGAATAAAAACTTAGTCAATAAAGAAAAAGAGCAAGAGATTGATCAGGTGCTAAAAACACTCTTAATAGATCACCAGTTTCTGCACACAAGAGGTACTGGGAGAGCAGGGCATGCTAACAGGGCATAGGAGCTGTAAATCACACCCAACACCACATCCCATGCAGCTTTTCTATTCACCTTTTCCTGGTATGTAATCCTTACAATAAACCAATCAACTAAGTATTTTACTGAGTTCTACAGATTATCTAATCAGACGAGGTCATTATGAGAACCTCTGACTTATGGTGAATCAGCAAGAGGGCATCTGTATGAAGAAGTCTGTGGACTGTTGTACCTGAGACGTCTGTGCTACTCTGAACAGTGGCATAGTGGAAGATACCAGTTTTTATGTTGGAGAATTAGTGTACTGAAAATACATGGTAACAAACATACCCACTCCTTCATTCTGTATCCAGGTCATCTATAAAATAACTATTGAGCATTTCAACAAACTCTTTCCTTAAAAATAAAACAGTGGCACAAGGGCAGCACTGATAAAGGAAATCTTGGGCACGTTCCCACATAGCCACTTTGTTGACTAAGTCACAATTATACTTGACTTTTTGAAAAGATCTATTGTAATATTTAGTGATAAGTTATATAATATTATAAACCCTGTCTGTGTTGTAAATGTAATTGTTTTAATAGAATTCATGGATACATCGACATAACTGACATTTGAAAATTAAAAGAAACTAACAGTTTGATAAATGTCAACAGAATGGTTTCAGCTGAAATATTATACATTCTCCAAAATGCTCATCACTTGCACTGCCTATGAAATAAGTGTATCCTTTCTGGTTAAGATATCAAGTAGGTTAAGTTCTTGATGAGTTTTAAACAAATTGAACAATTACATAAAACTCAAAGAAGATCTACATTTTTACTCTGGATAGAATACAACAGAATGATGCTATCACGTGATTTCTCTAAGAACATGCTCATCTATAAAAATCTCTTTGATGCACTGAACTACTATAGTAAGAAAGCTTAACTCAGATTCTGACAGACAACACAAACATACAAATAATGACTAAAGAGTAACAAAGTTCCTTTGATTGTTTCAGAGTCTGTAGGTCATAACACAGAAGTTCCAATCCCAAAAGAAATTATTATTCAATGCTTTTGCATAAAAAACACACAAGCTTTTTTAATCTCTGCTGTAGGTTATGAGCTTATGGTAAAAAACAATTGCATTTTCGAAATTACACTTGAATTAAGAATTTCACTCTATCATCTGTGAATGGTAGGAACACATAAAAGGGCCAATCTTGTTAATCCAAAATTTCAGGATCTCCATGACATAGGGCAATAAGAGGATAACAGGGAAGTCTCAGTCAGGATCCAATATTAATGGTGTCACAGAAACCAGAGATCTCAAACCAGACCAATGACTCATTACAATGAACATTTGCAAGTGAAGATATATAGACAGAGAAATATACTGTGGGACACATTGTGACACACTACAGCTTCCACAATGAACTTTCTATGCTTTTGCGTGTGTGTTTTATTTTGGGGGGAAAGTTACAAGGGTAAAGGGCAGATATGAGGGGACCTGGAGATAAGTGGGTCTAGGGTGCATGATATGACACTCACAAAGAATCAATAAAAACTTTAAAAAAGTAAGATTTTAGAATAACAAATATGAGATATAAAAAGTAATTCACACAAGACTTACTATCAAACGTACAAAGAGGTAGGGTAAACTTTATCCATCAAATCTCAGAGAATAATAATTAAGCAATGCAGCCCTGTTAACCAAAAACTATTAACAATCTCACAAAAAGACTGATTGTTTTGTAAACTAATCTAGCTAAAATAAAATTATCCAACATGGGCTAGTGAGTTGGCTCTACAAGCAGGTAAAGGGTATTGATACTGCCACACTTGATAATCTGAGTTCAATCCCAGAACCTAAATAGTGAAAGGAGAAAAACAACTCCTATAAGTTACTATCTGATCTCCACACATGCACACAAACCTACCTCCCCAAAATAAATAAATGTAAATAATATGATATAACTTAAAGCTATTCATATTGTCTACTGTAGATCATCTGGCTTTGGGCTGGAGGTATAGCCCAAAGTGCTTACTTGACTTATATGGAAAACTAAGGCTCTAACACAAGAAAAAAAAAAAGGAGGGGTGGGGAAGACAAGCCAGCTAATTGCTGGTTTTTCTGAAGGCCTAATTAACCATAAAGTTCTGGAGCAGGGTATGTAGTACAGGCCTACAATCCTATTAAGACAACACAGTGAGTTCCAGCTTTGGCAACATAGCAAAATTGTCTCAAAAAACAAATAGCAACAAAAACCCATCATGACCAACAAAGAGCATACAAGTTAATTGCTACCTGTCTTAGCTGGGGTCTCTAGTGCTATAAGACACCATGACTAAAACCAATTTGGAGAGGCAAAGGGTTACCTGGCTTACACATTGTGATCACAGTCCATCAGAATCAGGTCAGGAACTCAAGGCAGGAACCTGAAAACAGGAACTGGAGCAAAAGTCATGAAAGAATACTGCTTACTAGCTTGCTCCCTATGTTCAGCCTACTTTCTTCTATCAACCAGGATCACCTGCCCAGAAGTGTCACTGTTCCCACATCAATCATTAATCAAGAAAATGTACTATAGACTTACCTACAGACAAATCTTATGGAGGCATTTTCTCAATTTAGAGTTCCTCTTCCCAAATAACTGTAGCTTATGTCCAGTTGACAAAAATCTGACCAGCATGCTACCATTCTCCCAGACAAAATGAAAACCTGAAAGCAAAAGAAAAGTATGACAACTGGGAACAAAGTTAAAAGGCTCAGCCTAGCCTTAGCTGCAGCACCCAGCGGTAGCTCAGTGAAAGTGCACCTGTGCCAAGTCCTGTTTCCTAGATCCAGCACTGAAAAAATAACCACAAGTCAAGCCTTCTAGAATGGAAGACAAGAAGACACAGCCCTGAGAAAAGATCACAACTTTGAAATAAGTCCAGGGAGTGCAGGAAGGTAAGATAACCAAAATCCATTGTTAAAGATTTAAATACAACAAAAACAACCCCCCCCAGACTGCCATGAAAAACTGAGAAAATAAAAAATAATAAATAAACAAATCAATCCAGAACTTCCTATTGCAAAAAAAAAAAAAAAAAATCAAAACAACAAGAACAACAAAACTTCAGAGAAGTAAAAACAAAAAATGAGAGGGAAGAAATTACAAATGAAGGCTTAAGCTCTTTCCTAGAAAGCATAAGTTTAAAAATCAATGAAATTATACATTTTAAGAATAAAAGAATAATAATGATACAAACCATTATGAGGTTTTAGTATAAGCAGATATAACAAAAACTACAAAAAAATTCTAGGAAGAAACAACTGCTGTAAACCAGAGTTAGCTGGCCCAAGTTCTTCACAGTGAAAGGCGTATGATGATGGGCAATGCTTTCAAACCTCCAACTTTGTCACCCCAAAGTTCACAGGCTTTCTCCTTGAGTCTTCCACAGTCCCTGGCATTCTTGCACAACCATATGCTGAACTCTGGACCTGCCATCCTCTCCACTTGCCCGAGGTAGGACAGCAATTACAGAAGAGCAGACTGATCCAAAGAAGTCACAAGGACCCATCCCTCCAAAAACTAGAAAAGCAAAAGCCAATTTTCATCCTTTATAGCACAGTGAGATTTTAGGGTTAATTCATCAGTGCCACATAACATATTTCTCCTGAGTAAATAGTACCTAAAATTCTATACACAACCAGACCATAAACCAAATACTTAGAGCAACATTTTCTGAGACAAAAATACCAAATAGAAAGGCACCACCTCGCCCGTTTTAAGGAAGTCTCTACAAGTGTGAGTTTCAGCAACTCAAGAAGGAAAACAAGGAATTCCCCTTGGGAAAAACTTCTAGACTTACAGGCTCTTTCTGTCTCTGCTTCTATATCTCTCCTAGCAAACCAAGACAACTGTTCATGAAGACAGAAATACAAATGCCTAAATCCCAGGGTTAAATTAAACTGCTGGCATCAATGGCAATAAGAGCTGTATGTACCAGATTCCAAGCTGAAATCCTCTAGAGAAGTGGCATGCAACTAAGCTAACTTCATAAACACTCCAGTCTGAACTTATTCCTTTACTGATTCATTCATTCATCTGTAGAATGAGGAAGTCTGACTATTGAACTCTCTCTAGTCTGAAATTATAACAATTTTATAGATGTATAAAAGCATAAAAATACAATTATTTCCTATTTGTTTATATACTCTGCCAGTCTGTGATATTTGGTAATAATATTCCCTAAATGTATTTTTTCCATTAAAAGAGAAGCCAACAGACAAATGACTTATTGAAGAAGGTAATATTTCAATTAAGAACAAAGCTTGCCAAGCATGATGGTATATGCCTTCAATCCGAGCACTCGGGAAGCAAGGGCAGGTGAATCTCTGAGTTTGAGGCCAGTGTGGTCTACAAAGTGAGTTCTAGGACAAGTTACACAAAGAAACCCTATCTGGAAAAAATAAAACAAAACAAAAACCAAAACAAACAAAAGAACCAAAGCTAAACTTTTAGAATAATACATTACAAATATCAAAATTTACACAAAGAAAGTAATACACAAGCACAGTAGTACACTCACCAATGAGAACTCATCTTAATCTAAGTGTACTAACCCTGTTGCTTTAACCATTTGTTTCACTGCTGACACCATGGTCAAATAAGATCTACAGCAAAGAGCTCTCTAAGGCACTTAGTAAACCAAGCTTATCTGTGTAATTATAAAGATCAAACTAAATGATTAAGTTTTTGATGAAAATCTTTTATCTAATAGGGGCCACACATACTTCTGCGTTTGTTAAGGAGATAGTTTAAGCACAAGTTCACACATTAAGTACAATCTCATGCTGTCATTAGACTTCTGTATAAATCTCCAAGATGCACAATGTGACCACTTCAGGATGGCACTGACACCCTTGAGGTCTACGGATGATATTACAGCTTGCCACTGAGGTCTTCAGCGACATCTCATAGTCCATCATCTCTTTCCTTTCTTCTCTAATGCCCAAGAGCTGGCTGTGGGGAAATGGGATAATCATTAGAACTGTCTCAAACCATTTTCAATAATTTTAAGATAATACTTTAGTGTGGTAGCAGTAAAGAGGAGTAAAACCGCTTATACCACACATCAAGAAACTGCAGAAAAGACTCACCACAGTCAAGCTCCACTAGCATCTACGCTGACCTATGAAACACAGACACACACACACACACACACACACACACACACACACACACACACACAAGCTTGCATACTACCAGTTACCCATGCTCAGCTGCTTTCCCCTACCATGTTCATGTCCGTTGACTCTGTGTCTTACACCCTTCTCCCATACTGGACACTTTTAACTAGAAAGTCTGCATCATGCAGAGACATTGCTGGTTCTTCACCATATTACTTTTTACCAGCCAGAAAACATTTTAAACTAATTACTATTATTTGCTATATTCTAAACACAACCCAGTACACGTGCTGTTTCAATTTTCACCTCAGCTCTCAGAAACTAATGCTTTACAGTTAAAACAAATAAGTTTTTTAAAAAGTGACTACATAAAATCAAAGTGCTGAAATTCAATCTAGATTTGTATCCCCGTGAGAGACTACTGCAATCAGTTTTCTAAGCGTCTGGTGTGTCTAATTCCAAATTGTTCTTTTTTTCCTTGTTGATTCTCTGTTTAAAACTGAGGCTATCAAGAGGTTCTGGATAACTGAGGCTTGACTTTATTAAGCTGTGTAAAGAATCAGCAAGGAAATATGCTTAGGAATAACTGTTTTCCGTACTGACAAATAACTACACTTACAAAGGTGATGCAGATCTGCCCATCTGTGCCATAACCTGGTTTGGTTTATGAGTCAACTCATACACATTATGTCTCCACAGAGAAACAGCTCTCTTTGTAAAGTCATACTTGGGCCATGTGAATACAAGACTTCTGATTTTACTAATGTTATGATTTATTCATCTGAGCAAATCAGCTTAAACAAGGATGAATTACATACAATACCAAAGGCTACCTAATGTCTACTCAGTGAGCCTCTTTCTTTAATGTGATGAGAACTACATACACTTTCTGCACAGCAGGTCCCTGCACAGTGTGCAAGTTCCACAGGATATGTTGAAGACACAAAAGGGAAAGTGGCCAAGTTCCATGGAATGTGTTAGGGGACATGATAGGAAAAGAGACCATTTCAGGCACACTACCTTCCTGGAACCTATATGAAAACAGACCGGAAAGAAGAGCATAGAATAATTAGCAAGGTCTAAAGGAAACATGCCAATTTGTTACTTTAAGGGGCATAAGGTTCTCAGAGGAGTACACTAGCAGTAAGGTCTGAAAATAAACCTCTCATACAAGTAGCCACTGGTGGACACTGAGAGTTAACAGAACCACTGTATCAAGACTGAGTGTTGTAAATGCTGCTGAATAGAAGGGCCAGGGTATAATCATGGTATCAGACAAGGTGCAAACCTACATAGAAATCCTGTAGCCCAATTAAGAGTTTGGATTCACTTCAAATAAAATATATACTTGCTAAAACTGTGAGATAATTTAGATCTATTTAAGGAAGACTCAAGAGCTCCAAAGCCTGTTCAAGGTCACAATATGCTGGTAAATGACCACCCCATACACATGTCACATCTTGTGAGCAGTATGAAAACTGAAATCTTAAATATGGTCACTCAGAGTTCAACAAGATAGCCATTTAGGAAAGCCAGACTGATTCCTCATGGAAATAATAATTTCACAAAAGTACATATGTTCTACAAACATGAGTGTCACGTGTATAACTGCAAGAAATCAGAAGAGAAGCCACACATTCACATCGGTTGTACACATGTATGCATCATCCTGTTCCTTCCGAACACATATTCTTAATATTGACAGCAACCCCCAAGAAACTCAGAAATGGACATAAAGGATTTATTTCCTGTCAGTGTATCTCATGACTTTAAATAAGATTACAATTACCTCTATAAGCAAAATAAAAGATTCTCTTGGTAACACAAGGTTTCCTGAAACTGTCCACAGAGGCGAAAATCTGCAGGGTTTTCTCTAAGGAGTGAAGTTATACAAGGTTACAAATCACTTGGTTTCTGTTCTCTGTAAAGACAGCTCTTAAAAACAAGGCTTCTCCATTCTAAAGCAGACTGAAGAACATGAGAAGGTAAACTACTTGGAATCCAGTTGGTATAGCAGCGTTTTTCCACACCACACCCTGGGCTTCGGCTGGCACCCAAATCCCTGCCTTGCCACTCCCTGCAGGTGTCCTAACAAGGGAGGACACTCAGATGACTCCCTGAGGGAGACAGTGTTTTAGTTCCACAGTGAGAAGAGAAAGGAGCAGGGCCAGGGACCCGAATTCAGAGGAGTCTTAAAAAATTCAAACAGAAGTGGCTTTAAAGAGATGCTAAATGGAGCCCAAGAAAAGCTAGAAGTTCAGGTAAATAAGTTGGCAGATCCTGACTCTGTCCAGCCCTGGATAATAAACTCTCATAAGATCGCTTATGAAGCCCACTGTTCAGAAGCCAAGCCCTCAAAGAAACAAGGATTAGGGAGAGTGGTGGAACCAAGAGGTTAAGGTGACCTACTTTCTTAGGGCAGGGATGGATCCTAAACCTTTTTTCCACATCCACACATGCAGCACTGGAGAGAAATCAGAGCAGAAGAAAGACACAGATATATGCTACCCTGACTGTATTTTATCCCTGAAACCTGTAAGCAATATCACTGGTGTTTTTTCACTCCCTTCAAAGCACTGAGATTCCAAGTGAAAACTCATTCATTCAAGTAAACTACGTGGATTCCACTCTGTGGGAATTGGTGGATTAAAAGTAAACAATGAAGTAAACTGCTACCTACAATGGCTGATAATTCACCTTTGCATAGGCAGGGGGTCTACCTTTGTCTGATTACAAGTTTATCTTTATTCCAAGGGACACTATAAATTAAAACTGTGTTTGGGAAGTCTCTCGTGTGCTAATTCATATTATAATTGTAATTAGTATACTGCAAGGTACTCGGGCACAGCAGCATGTTGCCTCTGTGAGACCTTCAAGAATTCAACAATATTTCCCTACCGGAAGCCAAGAGTTCCACCTCGGACTCGCCGGCCTCCAATTACAAAAAGTGGGGATGAGAACCCCAAATCACGTTCTGACTACACACTAAGTTGGTACACACAACTCTTCCAAGTTTGGGGTCAGGCCCTGCCGTGGGAAACACCAACAGTGCCACTCAGAGCCACAATGATGTGTACCTGAAGTTGCCAACTCCGGGAGCAAAAGAGGGCCTGTGCGAGATCAGGGCAGTTTAAATGCCTCGGCCCTCCTCCCGCGACTCTTCCGCGGCACGTCGCGCGCGGCCATCCGGTCCCGGCCCCACTCGGCACCTCATCCCCTGGACGCCACCCCCGGCCCGGACGACCGCGCTGATTCCGTGGTCCCGCTCCGGGAGCCCCGACCGGCCTGGCCCACAGGCCCCGCCGCCCAGGCCTCGCGGAGCCCCGGCCTCGCAGAGCCGCGGGCCCCGGGCAACAAAGGCGGCGGCGGGCCGGGCGTGGAGCCTAGGGTCGGGGCGCCGGCCTGGGCCTCCTCCTCACCTTCCTACTCTGGGCCACACGCGACCCCGCGCCTCCCCCTTGCCACCCCGCTCACCCAGCAGCCGCCGGCTCCGCTTCCTCCCCGCGGCGGCGCGACTGCCGCGGTCGGCCCTCCTCCCACCGCCGCTCCTCCTTCCTCCTCTTCCTCCTCCCCGAAGGGAGGGCGCGCGGCCGCGGCCCAGGCGGGAGCGGAGCCACCGCGCAGGAGCCCGGGCCGCCCGCGCCCTCCGCACAGCCCGGTAGGCGGGGCGTTGCGTGGGGCCGAGCCCTGGAGGGCGGGGCCGCGGTCGGGGGTGCAAGCGGCTCCGCCCCTTTCCCCCTGCGGACTCTTCAGCAGCTGCAGCCAGGGCATCAGAGTCTCTGGGTTCCTCCTGCTCCTCTCTCTGCCCAACTGAGCTACAAGTGGGAAGCCTTCCCACACCTTCTCTGGCTTGGTCTTAAGAAAACTTGTCTTAGCCCTTCTTTCAAGTCTTCTAGCTTTCAATGGAACTCCTGCAATTAATAGGTGTGTGTGTGTGTGTGTGTGTGTGTGTGTGTGTGTGTGTGTGTGTTTAGGCTTTGGAAACTTCACTCACTTTGTTTTACAAATTAACACAATATGCTTCTAATGTATAGCAGAACAAGGAGAATTTATTACTGTCCATGAGAAGGCCAATGGAAATTTATTTTTCCTATAATGATGAGCAATCAAAGAAAATATTAATACCTCAATAAAGGGAGGAATACATATTATTAAAATCTAGCTTAGAATAGCTGGAAGCCTATATAAGGGCATAAGGACATGGAAGTAGGAAGCTTTTGCTTTTTGCCTGCTTGGTCTTGCCTTGCTAGCAATTCCATTCCTTCACTGACATTAGAGCCTTCAAGATTACAACATATACTAAAGACCAGCTAAAACGTCCAGCCTTGTGGACTGAGAAACTACTGGATTCCTGGTTTTCCATTCATAACCAGCCATTGTTACATTATCTGGACCAAAACCTGTAAGTCATAAATCCCCTATATGGATAGATAGATAGATAGATAGATAGGTAGATAGATAGACAGACAGATAGGTAGATAGAAAGATGGAAATTTATTCTATAAGTTCTATTAATCTATTAAGTTCTATTAATCTAATCACCTTGTGGATTACTGCCCCTTTGGGGATCAAATGACCCTTTCACAGGGTCAAATATGAGAGATCCTGCATATCAGATATTTACATTTCAATTCATAATAGTAGCAAACTTACAGTCTAAAGTAGCAACAACAATAATTTTGTTTGTGGGGTCACCACAATATGAAGAACTGTATTAAAGGGTCACAACATCAGGAAGGCTGAGAACCACTGCTCTAGAGAGCCCTGACTAACACACTAGGAAATGGAAACAACCTAAATGTCATTTAACTGATGAATGGATAATGAAAATGTGATTATATATATATATATATATATATATATATATATATATATATATATATTTAAGCTATAAAGAATGGAATCATGAGATTTGTATGGAATCAGAAAATATTACACTGAATAAGGTATCCCAGATCCAGAAAGACAAATGTTTAAGGTATCCCAGATCCAGAAAGACAAATGTTTAAGGTATCCCAGATCCAGAAAGACAAATGTTTGATATTCTCATTCATCCGAGGCTCCTAGCTCCAAATCTTCTGATGTCCATATATAACCTGGAATAACTAGAAACCAAGAAAGTAAAAAGGGATCATTAGGCAGTGAGAGGCATTAGAGAGGGGAACACATGGTCTGGAAAGAAAAAAATGGGGAAAGAAGTGAGGGACTCTATTTAGGGAGAAGGAAGAAGATAAATGCTGAAGAAGAAAAGGAGGATAAAACAACAGAAGAACATCTGAAGAAGTTGCTATTCACTATATATCTAATATACATTTACCATATATCTAAATATGAATAATACACATAAGTTGCTATAAAAATATACATATAGAATTTATTTTTTTAAAGTCATGACAGTTTACTCTGGGAAGTATGCTGGGTGACAACCACAGACAACCCAGGACAGAGAGATGGTGCAGGCACAAGTCTGTGATTCCTCAATATGGGGTTTCCTCACCAAAAAGGGGTAATCATGCAGTAGCTTGAGTTTCTCTTAACATGATAAACATCCAGGATTACCAGGACCAGAAAGTGTGTGTTCACAGTTTTACAAAAACAGCTGAGCAGTGCTAAAGAAATGACAGGAAGTTCCTTCATTTTAATCTGGGTATTTGGCCAAACCTCTAACCAAGAAACAATTCAGCTAATGAAGCTAATTAAATTACTAGAAAACATTCCTTCATCTGTAAACCATTTCTTTTCTCCTCAAGTCAAAACTCTAAATTAAAAATGTCTTCATTTTTGATAAGCAGCTCCACCACCAGTCTCTGATAGCGTATGTCAGTCAGGGCGGCCATGGGGTCTAACTCTGGTGATCTCATGAGGGTTGGACCAAACACAATACCAAGGTTCTCTGCACTCATCAGATTCTCCTTCTCGTGAAGGGTCACTCTCTTGAGGTGTGCCATGAGGTACCGGAGCGTCTCGCAGTGGGCGGGCGGCAGAAATCTGAGTGCTTCATGAAGGGTCTCCAATTGCTCATCAGGGTCCATAATTTTGACAGACTCTATGAACTTGGGGTAGGCATCGTAGGTGATGAGGGGAATTGGCAGGTCCTTGAAGTACAGTTTAAGTGCCCCAGTGATAATGTTGATGTCCTCATACATGTTCACAGAAATATCTGCCTTTTCACCGTCTCTATCAAAAGCCATCTTGACATCTTCAATTAGGTCACTAAATCCCGACACTCGGTAGAGTCCTTCAGATTTCAGACCTCTGGACTCAATCTCCCTGATGCACATGTCTACCACCATTGGCCGCTTGGTGATGTGAGCTTTCACGAGCGTTGTTAGGTCACAGCTGTACACCTTCTTCACGTGCTTCAGGTCTGGCTTACAGTCATTGGGGACCATCTTGGAACACTGCTTGTGAACATTCAACCCACAATCTGCACATTTCACTCTCTGAGCAATGAGGCCCCACATGAAGTTGGCACAATATTCACACCAGTGTGACCCTCGGAACATACGAACCTTGAAATTGTGAACCTTCTCATATTTTGGAATTTGTTCATTTTCTTTCAGAGTTGCTCTTCTAACAAGTGATGTCAACCTTTTGTTTGATACCTCATTCTGGCCTGTAGCCTCTTTCTTATCGTGTGTCTTTTTCAGGACTGCCATGTGCTGTTTGTATGCTGGCCCTCTGTGTAAGGTTGTGTATCCTATGTGCTCATAAATTGGGTTTATCATCATCTTGGCAATGTATTCTGCTGTCTTGGTTTCAATATAGAGAGTATTCAAGCCATCAGTCACCAGATCGTGGATGGACTCAAAGCGTTTGTCCCCAACAAAGTGCTTTCCATCATAGTACAGCCTGAAGTTTCTAGTCTGACTTTCAAATCTTAAAGCCAAAGTGTACATTCCAGGTTGCCGCTGGCTCTCACGGATGAGGTAGCTCCCCTCAGCCACACTCAGGAGCTGGTCAGTTTCTTCTCTAGAGATCATACCATGAAACTCTCTTCCATAATATTTTGGTCTGTTTTCTACCTTGCAAGTGCAGGTGATCCTTCGAGGGTGAGGGGCTTCCTGCTGCAGCTGGTATAAGTAAGATTTCCGAACAGGAGGTCTATATTCATCTGTATCGAACAGGGTCAGGGCCATGGTGGAGCCGTGCTGCCCGGCGCTCCTAGCTCCCGCAGCAGAAGGCAGACGGCACCTCGGCGGGGCGGCACACATAGAATTTAAACGAAAAGTTCCCATCTGAGATGACAATGCTCCCTCCAAGAGCCAAAGACCATCTAACAAAAAAAACAAAAAAACAAAAAAACAAAAACCAGGCATGAGAAGCCGTATTTTGAATAACTGGTGAGGGTTGTTTAAGAGACACCCAAAATATTATAAGCTATTGCCATTGCCCTTGGTTGCCCCCAGACACAGAAGGTAAGTATCCATTGACGAAGACACCATGTGCTTCATGAAGACACAGCACCTGGAGAACCCTGAGCTGAAACTTTCCTTAAAGACATCTCTCTGAAGACTACATTTTACAGCACTAGAAGGCACCATTCAAGCTTCCAAAGGAGAGAAGCAACCAACGGTATTACCCAGATATGACATCTATGAACCACAACAAATGCTAGGATGACAGAATAACCCTAAGGCTACAGTAGTGGCGTGCATAACTTGGTAGTAACCAACAGCTCTCTAATCAGACTTCAGATCCACTCAACAGAAAAGGAAATCATGCCTAATACTGGAAACATAGCTCTCTAACCAGGGCCAGTGTAAGTCACCAGTCTTGGAGAACCTACAATTACCACTTTACTAAACCTGCATAATCCCTAACTATGGTCTAACTATTGTCTTTGTACCCACAGATAAATGTAGCCCTTACTCATCAAGGAAACTTCTCTTTGTAACAGAGATCATTATAGAAAAACACAACTAATCGAAGTGCAAAGTTGTAGAGCCCACTTCCAGCTGATACATCTACAATACAACTTCTGAATCTGAGGCTCAGAGATCATTGTGGAAAGATATGTAGAGTAAGAAGATCAGAGATTTTGATGTGAGTTTTGTTTCTTAGTAATGTCAGAACCTACATACGCGAAGTCTCACCGATGACTGCCTAAACATGGGCTGACTGGGAATGCACTGACAGATATGCCAAAGTAAATGGGGGAAAGTTCACAAGGCCTCAACCATACTCAAAGAGCTACTACAGGCAAGTGAAACATGATAAGAGCAGAAGTGGTGCCCCCTCCCCCAGGAAAAACACACCAATAGGTTATCCAATACCAAATGGTCAGCCTTGAAAACATACATAAAAGTAAACATATAATATAGACTGAGCGATCACGTTCTCAAAAGTCAGGTTGCTACTATGGGAAAGATCTGGAATGCTGACATATCTTTATAACTCCGGAAACACAGCTGTTAGTCACTGTAAATCAAAATAATAGCCATAACAACTAATAATAATATAAGGCAATTTAATGTAGAGGTAAGAGCATCTAAAGAACTGTTGATATCTCTGTACTTGACAGAATTCCAAGTCCCATCTTGACTATAGACATATATTCTCTACTTGACAGCTCACCACCCTGTTCCTCTATAAAAAGGATTCTGTATTGTTTTGGGTGACATCTTTGCCCTATCTACAACCAGGACAGCCAAGGTGCATGTCCATGATTCTCATAATTAGTTTGGAAACGATACAGGTCTGATTACACATGAGAAGGAGCCACTCTGATGGGGCACACTGATAAACTGATTCTGATTCCAGAAAACCTAAGTAAACCTCATTTTGCTAGTCAATTATTTTCCTCTCTTTTGTTCTTTTTTGTTGTGGTTGTTTTGTTTGTTTGCATTGGTTTGTTTTATTTTCAACAGCCTTATATAGACCAGCTTGACCTAGTAGGTGACCTTGATACCCCTGCCTCTGTCTCCCTTCATGAATACTGACTAAACAAGCACTCTACTAACTGATCTACTAATACCCAGCCCCACAATACTTCCTTTATAGAGAGAAGAATGTGAAAATAGCAATGAACCATGCTTACAGCATAAGCATATACGACCATATTCCTTTCTCAGAGAATCTCAAAGACAAAAATAGAGCTTTGCTTAGAGTATATTATCTTTTTTCATCTACATTAATGTATTTAAGACCTATGGTAGCCATGCAGAGAACACAGTACAGGTGTATTTTCTTCTTTAGGAAAGAAGGGAAACACAAAGAACAGTTATAAAATTATCAAAGTCATTAAGGACACAGCGTAATCAATATTTAAAGTTAGACCGACTGATTCTCAGCATCTTCGTTCATCCCTCTACCTCACCTAATCTAAAAGTCTCCTTGATACTGCATTTCCTAAGGAGTAAGAGTCTTCCTGGTCAATCATAGCAGCTTAGCCCAGAAAAGCCTATTTTCCCCTGTGGCCCAAAATTTTACTGTATTAACTGTAATCCTAACCAATAAATAGAAACGACTCCATGGTCACATTAGGTGATGTAGTCCTTTAAGATGTAACCTCAGAAGCCAACAAAAACAGTATGTATGTCTACCATATGAAACAAGTAAGAAGTCTGTGCCCATATTCTTGGGTCTGTTTACTTTCTTCCCAAGTGCTGTTGCTTCTCTTAAACATCATTTAGGCCATGGGAGATAGCTCAGTGTGTTGAGGTGCTAGATACAGAAACCTGAGGATCTAAGTTTGATATCTGGAATTTAGGTAAAAACCCAATTATGGTGGCATCTAAGATTCCAGGAAAATAGAAAATAGACAGGTGAATGGCTCAAAGTCAACTAGCCTAAAGTACTATAGAATTCCCAAAAGTTGTCCTCTGATTTACACACACGCGCGCGCGCGCGCGCGCACACACACACACACACACACACACACACACACACACAGTAGCATCTCATATGCTCACAGGAGTCTATGCATGCACGTGCACACATTTCTTTATTTAGAACTATATTTTTAAAGTCACATAATAAACTGTGAAGGGATACCGTGGCCACAGCAACTTTTACAAAAGAAAGCAAAAGAGGCTTACTTACAGTCTCAGAGGTTGAGTCCATTGCTATCATGGCAGAAAGTATGGTAGCACACAGGTAGATGAGCACTCAGCTGCTGAACTAGCTGAGAGCTCTACATCCATATCCACAGGCAGTAGGAAGAGAGAGACTCTGGGCTTAGCATGGACTTTGAAACCTTAAAGCCCACCCCCAGTGACACACTTCTTGCAACAAGACCACACCTTCTAAGTCTTTCAAACAGTGTCACTCTCTGGTGACCAAGTATTCAAATCTAGGAGCCTATGGAGGCCATTCTCATTCAAACTGCCACAATGCCTCATACTGACTCATCATGAAATTATTTCCTGTGGTTAAGGTAAAAAAAAAATCCATTATTACCTGAGCTGAGATGGCTGAAAAACTAAGAGGATGACTTTTCTCCATTGCTGATCACATTAAAGACATTATGTAATCTAGTAGAGTAGTTCTAAAAGAATATGCACAGTATGATTCTATACAATAAGTTTGAAATAGTTGACGAATGACAAAAATTTTGTGAGCACATGCAAATACAGAAACCGTACATGAACATGACTGGAAGGATCTACATCAAGTTCACAATGATTTTTATCTTTAGATAAAAGAACACCAGAGAGGTGTGCAAAGAAGACTTTTTGGCTGTCACATATTCTTTAAAATTCTGAGTTAAGCATAGCAAAATTTAAATAGCTGTTAATTTTTTGTGATATGTAACTGAATGTTCACTCTATTAGTCACTATAAAATACAAATTTCACTTGTAGATTCTGCAGTCAGGTCCGAATTCTATGCTTCTACTCGCTTCCTGGTATATAACTATGACTTCTGCTACTAAGGACCTCATACATATGAGCTTGACGGTTTCTTTTGCTTTGTTTTCTTTCTTTATAGCAAAGAGGGGCTAAAGCAATGGCTCAGCAGTTAAGAGCACATTCTGCTCTGAGAGAAGACCTGATTCAGGATGCTCACAACAGCCTATAGCTCCCGTTCTAGGAGATCTGACATCATTTTCCAGATTCCATGAGCACCTACACTCATATACAGATACTCACATATGCATATAAGTATGAATAAAAATGTGAAAAATAATACAATAATACAAAATACAAAAAGCTAAAGCAGTAAAATAAATATAAAGCAAAACAAAAATTGAGAAGATCAAAATATACTGCAAGAGCCCATTGACCGCACAAGTGAAAATACCCAAGGTTCCTCATTTTCTTTAAGTATGGTAAAATGTCTGAGTTTTGAAAAGAAAAAGAAGAGGTGTAGGTAGAGGCGGAGGAGGTGTGGTCAGATAGACCTGGGTGCTTCTTTAGTTTGCCATGCAAAGGTGTCAGACTGTGGGGTAGTGGTTTCTGAGTGGCAACATCCATTACATAGAGTCAGTCAGAAGACAGAAACTCATTTGCTGTAGATTGTACAGCAACGTCACAAAAAGGTGTTTTTACTCAAGAACTCCTGTGATAGCAGAAAAGAGACCTTGTTACGGAGGTGAGCTCCATTCCAAACATGACAGTGGTGAGATTTGTAGTCAAAGAAAGAGTCGAGGTCAGTGCCTATAAATTATGAAAGAGGAACATCAGAGGAAGAAGCCCTTATGGCTAAATCAGAGGATAGGGGTAGAAAGGTATAATACATTTCCTTCACATATGATAAAGGTTCTGGATGAATTCCTATACAAAATATTAGGGAAATAATAGCATATTTATTTAATCAAGGTCTTGTGTGGCATGGGAAGCTTCAAAGATATAGACTCAAACCCAAAAGAAAATTTTTTCTGCGTTTCAGTGTGATTGAGAGTAGACAGAATTGTATATTTAGAAAAGTGATTAGGCAAAAGGAATTGAGGTACTGGTAACCGACTGACATGGAGAAGCAGAAGAAAGGTCTCTTCTTCATGCCTTTCTTGGCCTTTCTGTGTGGCAGCCCTTTCTAAGTTGTCTCTCTGAGGTGGACGTCTTCCCAGAATCAAGGAGAAGGGGTAAAGTAACCTCTTCAGGTTTTATGGCTTGCTTTGAGGAAGGGAGATTCCAGTTTCTATGACTCACCATGAGAACAGAGTCTGGTTTCTGTGGTTTATTTGAGGGTAGAGATAGGACCGGAGACAGGAAAAACAGAGATAACGTGATCTGTGGCCTTTCCAAACACCTTCAGTTCAAAGTCCTCAGTATATCGAGGTGTCATAAATTTAGAGTATTATGTCCTGAGACAGGGCAAGAGATTGCTTGTGGCAGGTAGGCGAGAACAGTCGCATAGCAACTCAAGGGATGGTGGGGAATGAGTAATTTGTTCAGTTTTTTTTTTTTTTTTAAAAACTAACTGACAAGATTTTCTCTAAAACTGCATGATACAGGATGACAACAATCAAAGATGTGCACTAACCAACCAGCCTCAGACATGGTTGGCCATAGTTACGTTCTTAATCTGTCAACATTTATAATGGCTCTTCTCTAATAGGGTTGCTGGTAGAACTAAGTCTTACATAGTGTATTTAACACACAGTAGGTTTATCACAAATCTTTAGTAAATGAAAACTACCTTTACTACTCCCTAATGAGCTTTCCTACGAATGTAGCCATGTGATTTTTTTTATGTGATGACCTATTAACAATCATTTTGTTCTGAGCCCTTAAAATTCAGAAGAGCAGAGGCCTAACATCCATCACTGTAGCTTCAGCACTTGCTAGTTTCATTGTGTGTGAGGCAGGATAAGAATCCATTGTTGGATAAGTGAATGATTTAATGATGTCAGTGCGTTTGTTTTCTAAGACATAAAAATGAAAATTCTAGATTTGAGTGACACCAAATGCATAGGAGAAAAGAAAAGACTGACAGTAAATTTGCTTTATAGTGTTTTTATTATTTCTATTTACAAAATTCCCAGATGTGCTTAGAAAAAGTATTGTCAATTTGTGAGTGAGAATCTGTGTGAGTAATTCATTGTAGATCATCATATATGGAACTAATTAACTAACTGTCATCAAGTTTGCCAAACTTTTGAGTTGCTTATAATTTAGTCACTCTTTAGCAAACTTTATAACACATGGTTGTAAGTGAGATATATTTTTTTATTTATCCTAAGGCATGTTTAAAGTCTCACAAGCTCCAGCTTCTGGCATATAAGATTTAGATTAGAAAAAGCATATATCCAAGGTTAATCATAATTATTAAACAGAGGTATGTAGCATAGAGGATGGGGAACTGGGTGTAACCACCAGAAAGTGGTTTCCAGATGCCAGGAAATCAAGAGGCTCCCAAGACCCAACAGAGATGATATTAGCTGAAATACTCAACAAAGAGGAAAGAGAACCTGTAGAGACTATCTCCAGAGATTAGGCACAGCCCCTGGTTGAGGGATGAGGCCACCCACCCATCTCAAAAATATTGACTCAGAATTGCTTCTGTCTAAAGGAAATACAGGGACAGAGAGTAAAGCAGAGATTGAAGGAAAGGTCTTCCAGAGACTGCCCCATCTAGGGATCCATTCCATATGCAGCCCAGACACAATTGCTAATGCCAAGAAGTGCTTGCTGACAGGAGCCTGATATAGTTGTCTCCTGAGAGGCTCTTCCAGAGCTTTACCAATACAGATGTGGGTGCTTGCAGCCAACTATCGGACTGTGCATGGGGACCCCAATGGAGGAGTTAGGGGGAAGGACTGAAGGAGCTGCAGAGATTTGCAACCCCATAGGAAGAAAAACAATACCAACCAACCAGATCCCCCAAAGCTCTCAGGGATTAAACCACCACCCAAAGAATATACATGGAGGGACCCGCGACTCCAGCTGCATATGTAGCAGAGGATGGCATTGTCTGGCATCAATGGGAAGACAGGCCATTGGTCCTGTGAAGGCTCAATGCCCTGGTGTCAGGGATTGCAAGGGCAGTAAGGTGGGAGTGGGTGGGTAGGTGGGTTGGGGAACACCCTCATAGAAGCAGGGGGATAGGGTATGGGATAGGGAGTTTGCAGAGGGGAAACTGGGGAGGGAGATACATTTTGAAATGTAAATAAATAAAAAATCAATAATTTTTTTTAAAAAAGAACTTAATTCTTGCCCATACACTCAGCTAAATAAGACTGAAGCAGATTTGCTTGTGCCCAGAAGGAGTTCAAGACCAGGCTCTGAAAATAATTCCATTTTAAAACAAAAACAAACAAACAACGAAGTCACAATTTCTCACATTAAAGAAACTTTAGGGAAGGAAGAACAACAATACCAACCAAACAGATCCCCCAAGGCAAGGGAGGTGGGGGTTAATTCTGGGTTTATATTTTTGAGATGGGTAGGTGGCCCCATCCCTCAACCAGGGGCTGTGCCTAACCTCTGGATAGGAATCTTCCAAACATACCGCGTCAGTATGTTTGGACAGTTATAAAAAATACTGTGAACTATGTTGCCCACAAACAAGGAACATTTACTTCTCACAGTTCTAGATACACATGATTAAGATTCCAGTACGTAGAGGTTGCTTAGAGGCCCATTCCTGGTTCCTGTAGAGCCATCTTCACAGTCAACACTAAGCAATTCCTTGGGTCTCCTTTATCTTCTACTCAAGAGGGCCCCTTCACAGTCTAATCATCTCCCCAGCACTCTATTTGCCAATACCATAAGGATTTCAACACATGAATTTAGAGGGTACACAAACTGTCAGATGATTAGCAAATGATCAGTGGGTTTTATTCAGGAAGGGAATGCAGTATAGGCTCAGTTCCAAACACATGGTATTTGCTAAGTCATTGGGGATACCCAGCTGCAGAGCATCTGTGGGCAGTGGATGTAAAATTACTCAGAGGAAATCGCAAGGGCAGATGGGATTCCAGCTAAGCTAACAGGACTAGCTTCTTGTTGAAGGCAGGCAAAGGAGACTAGGCATCACCTAGAGGACAGAGCAGACAGAGGAGACTAAAGAAATTGATCTGATATCAAAAGTGGTTAGATAAAAAGTATGGAGAGTCTACACAAACTGATTTGCCAGGAATGCTGTGACTGGTGCATGCTGGACTTGCAACAATTGGAACCAAGCTGAGAAAAGGACCTTGAAAGCCTCATATAAAGTGTAGGTGAAGGAGAGGATTTTTGTTGCTAACTAAATGTTTTCTAACTCTATTTTTTTCATAGAGTATTAATTCAAAGTTACGAACTCCTAGGGTGATATAGAGAAAAAAAATACAACTTTTACTCAACCCTCATATATTCTTCTTACTCTTTTATTGAATGGGCCCCTGTAACAAAAGATAGATTCATAAGAGGAAAATGAACTTCTCAATGTGTATATTTCAAATAATATGAAATGATACCCAGGAAATGAGGTAGCTTTTGTGATGTTATCAATGGCAGTGGATATGGCTCATAGGAAGAGCTGAAGCACTTTGAATCTTATCAGACACCTTTACTCAGGTGGAGCTCACAGGAAAAAGAATTCAAGATGAGTCAGTATGAAGCAGATCTTGAGTTTATTAAGCAGATATTTTATTGCATTTGTTTATTTGTGTATACACACATATACATACATGCATATACTTGTCATGACAGAAATGTGGTAAGAGAACAACTTTCAGGAGCTGGTTAAAAATGTCTTCATACCCTTACAGCAGCCAAATACATAATCTGGATACTTTTGAAGTTACATCTCAGATGGTCACTGGGGTGAACCCAGCGATGAATCGTAGGGTCAACCAGAGGTCACAACATTTGCACACAGAAGCTTAGACATATTATTGTAAAAGAAGTATTGTAGTCCTATTCGTAGAGCCTCAGAAAATTTTAGGCTTACACGTGGCAAAGAAAAGACTATGGTTTTTCTTGAAGATCATTTATGGTTAGGCTGCAAGCGTACTTTACTTCTTTTCAATATTTTTATGTGAAACACTCTGAACGGAGGGCATATTGTCTAGGCAATCTTCACAACAATTTTTGGTAACTTTAGTGGAATTCTTGGCCCTAGGCTGGCAAAGGATGTCCATCAGGTTCTGGAGTGAGGGAATCCTTCCCCTTTCCATATCCCTTACATTTTCCCTGTTTGGCTATTTTGCCTCAGTTAGGGATCGTCAACAAAGAAACAGGAAGTGTTAGAAAAAATGATGAGGCAGAAGAAGACTGTAAATCTGTATGGATAGCAAAGGGGGAAGGCGAGGCTAGTTAGTCATCATCAATGCTGATAACTGTGGAACTACCTCTAAAGGCACACAGAATCCCGGACAGTCTTCAGGGATAACCCCTCGTTCTCTCTGGTAGAAAGAGAGGAAGCATCTCTTTTGTCTTTGCAAAGCTGTGTGCTACTTTTAGAAAAGTAGAGAGAAAGAAGACGGCTTTTCTAAATTCAAGCCGTCCCAGTTAACTCCAGAGCAACCACCCTTTTCATTTACATGTAACACAGTCTGGTACCGGACAGCACAGACACTTATTTGGGGGTAGTTCTTTTGTAATTTTATATTCAGACTCTTCTTAATGAAGCTGAATAACAGATAATGAAAAAAAAAAAAACCTCATCTGATTGGAACCTAGGCTTATCTAAACATCGCTATAAGAGGAAGGGCTTTGAAATAACGTGGTAGCCTGTTGTCAGCCACAGATGAGCACGGGCTGGAGACACAGCTCGATACTACTGCCTGGAGCAGCCCTGGGTGTTTGTTACTGAGACCTCACTCAGACAAAGCTGAGGTTCTTTGCTATAAAAAGAATTTGGAGGGGTTGGGGATTTAGCTCAGTGGTAGAGCCCTTGCCTAGGAAGCGCAAGGCCCTGGATTCGGTCCCCAGCTCCGAAAAAAAAAAAAAAAGAAGAACCAAAAAAAAAAAAAAAGAATTTGGAACTGCAAGGTTGAAGCAGAGTTGGAGTTTAACAATAAGATTAACAAGTTTTTTTTTTTTTTTTTTCAGAGAAAGCCTGTCTTAAGGGGAAGGAAGGAAGGAAGGAAGGAAGGAGGGAATGAAGGAAGAAAAGAATATTTTCTCTATATAGGTAACACATGACGTTAATTTTGCTGGAATTTTTAGCTTTAAGGTGGTAAAAGTCTTTAGTCAGAGTCCAGTGTGAGGGGCTTATTTTCCTTCCTGTGTCTCCTTACCCTGCACCGTTAGTTTTCCAAGTCTTTCTATTCTGCTACAACATCACTTAGTGTGCAGCTTCGAGCAAATATCTGGAATATAAATAGTGAGGTCCAAGGCTCCATCGTGGGTTATTAAAGCACTGAGACTGAGAGTGTATCCTACAGACCTTATTTTCACTTCCTTCCAGTAACAACAAACGTGTCAGAATTGTATATTTATGTTAAATAGAAGCAGTTGCTCATGGGCTTTTAAAGTGCTGATCACTCTGAAAAGATGAGAATTTGCCTCCCTGTAGCTCTCCTTCCTAAGACAGAGAGTTAAGAAACCATGTTGTACTGCGGCCTGATAACTACTGGTATATTCTGCCTGGCTCCCCCATACTCTGTGCTATGTGGAAATAAATCCCATGGAATGGAACTCCCCATTATCCCTGCAAGGATAGAAAAGTCATATATTTTCCTTTGTCTGGGAGATTACTCTGAAGACCGCCTTTGGGTTCAGTCATTCCATCTGTGGTAGAGGCTGTCTCTCCTTTACTTTATTTCTCTTAATGATGCTCCTTTCCAAGTTTTAAATGGAAGCCTATCTTTCCCCTTAAGGCCCTAACACACTACCTTTGATATGGTGGACTTCCCTTTTTAATGTTCTCCCACCTCAAAGCTCAATCATAGTTCCCATGAGCATGAGATCCTCTCTCCGAATAAAGGTCACCGATAAAGGGTAATTTCATGCCAGCTCTTTTGCTGAGACCACAGTTGCCATTTGAGTCTTTCTGACTTACAGTAATTAAAATGCCTTTGAAACAGCATGTGTACATTTCCTATCCTGAGTCACATCTTTATCTCTGCCGGCCAAAAGTCTTGAGCTCAGAAAGAATTCTGAGAGAATAGCAACAGGGTTTCTACTTAGGGACTTTCCCTGCCAGGACTTATTTAATGTCCTCTTGGCTCAGAGTTTTGGCTAAGGCTGGGAACAATAGGTGCTAAGTAACTTTGCATTAAGTTCTAGATAGTCCCTGCCAGACTTGCAAAAGGGCGCTTCAAAACCTGTTCTGCCTGAGGTAGGTCAACCGCCTAGCTTCAGGGCACAAATACCATCTTTCATTTATGTAGAAAAAGGACTTTCCTCCCCATTTAAGAAAAGTTATGGGGTGATTTAAGAAAATCAGACAGAGATCCTGGACCGTCCATGCTGCTTGAGTAAAACAAAGCCTCCTATCAGACTGCCTTAGTCTGCAGTCACAGTTCCTCTCCCATAGTGCAGTAGGCCCTCTCGGTACACTAGCAATAATCTTTAAGAATAAAATCTACTGCTAAGTCTGGATTTGTGTTCGATTTGTTATGACAAGTAGGCTAGCAGATTGATGTCTGCCTGAAATGACAGGGACCATGACACAACCCATGGGTCCTTTAATAGAAACACATTCTGAATTGAATTGTAGGTTAGAGAACCCAGTATCGACAGGGTGGGTACCTCCATAGTTAACAGAAGCTTTCCATAAAGACAAACAAACAAACAAAGCAACAATAGCAACAACAAAAGGACAGAAGGAAGGAGAAGAAGAGAAGAGGAGGGAGGAAGAAAGGGAGGAAGGAAGGAAGGAGGGAAGGAAGGAAGGAAGGAGGGAAGGAAGGAAGGAAGGAGGGAAGGAAGGAAGGAAGGAAATTCAGCATTGGGAACCTGTCTCTTAGTGTCAGAGGATGAGTAGGATCTTGGTGCTTATTACAGATGTCTTTTCTCTCCTGTTGGTGCACATCAGAGAACTACCTCAAGATAGTGGCATAAATTGATGAAGAGAATGGTCAAGAAGCTTAGCTAAGCCTTGCCCTCCAAACATGAAACTCATAAAAAGAAAAGAAGTTCAGGTTCCATAGAAAGATTGCTCTGGGGGTTATCATCAGCATTTATTTATTTATTTATTTATTCATTCATTCATTCATTCATTTATTTATTTATTGGAGAGGTCATGTGTGTGTGATTACCTCTGATACGACAGTGGATGGTAACTTTTCTAAAACATCTAAGAGTAAAAAGAGAAATTTTTTTAACTTGCATGAGAAACTTGAGGATCTCCTTAGAGATAGCTTTTAGGAGTGAAAGAAAGCATTTATATCTGTGTAATTGTTTCAATGAGACATTCTTAGAAAGTACTATTTCATTCTTAACAGGTGCGCACATAGAGTAATTCTCTGGTACCATATACCAACTATTTTCTTTTGAGAATAAATAAATATATTAATCATAAAGTTGAAAACCGAGCCTTTCCTTTCCGATTCACCATGTTTATAGAGTTCTACTTGTGTTAGGCACTGGGAAGGCACAGGCACACTTCCCTGGTCACCATGGAAGGTGGTTATGATCGTTATTGGCATATGTCAATTTGGCTGGGACAGGTGGTACAAAAATTCTGGCTGTGTCCGCAAAGGTGTTTGTGTACATGGTGGATACTGAGTTGGCAGACTGAGAAAAGCAAATTTCTCTTTCTAACATAAGATGACACTACCCATTTAATTAAACCAAAAAAAAAAAAAAAAAGCTGAATAAGGAAGACACTGAAGTCTGACTGGCAAAGTTACTTCTGCATTCCATACTGAAAAAAGCTGAGGAATGATGGATACTTACTTTTAATCCTCTTTATGGCCTGAATGTGAAATGTTTCCTGCAAGCTGGTGCATTTGGATACTTAGAATTCAGCTGGTGGCACCCTTTAGAGTGGTGCTTTTGGAGATGGAGTCTAGCTGGCTGACGTAGGGTAATAGGTGCAAGCATTGAAGCTTATAGTCTATACCTGTTTCCCATTTGGCCCTCAGCTTCCTGTCAGAAGCTGTAATGTAAACCAGTTGTGCTCCAAGCTCCTGATGCTATGGTGCAAGTCACCAACAATTGCTGGACATTAGGGAGTGTGGCTCAGAACTATGAACCAAAATAAATCATTCCTCCTTAAAGTTGTTTCTGTTAGGTAGTATGTTACAAGGAAAGTAATTTGCATAACCATTACATTTTGGAGTAATTATGAGATAGTAGCTGTTAATTAATGCACTTAACTCTATAGATGAAAATTAAGTCACAAAGAAGTTAAAAAGCTTGCCCAGTATCATGCAGCTAAAACTGACAAACCCAGAATGTTCATATATATGCTGGTGTTAGCTATGCCCCTACTACTCAAAGAAGGGGAGGGAATTGAAAATAAATAGGAATTCTAAACAACTGGTAGGTACATGGGTTTGCCTATCTGTAACATTTTATCTTAGTATTACTTCTTTTCAAAACTTTAGTTTATTCTTTAACATAGTGTCTTAATTTTTTTCTAACATTGCCACAAAGTGCTTTGCAGAAACAGTGAGTAAATTTCCTCATAGTTGGGAAGCTGAACACCTAGGATGAGGATCTCAGGGCAGATGATACCACAATGACGGGAGAGATTACATAATGAGAACCGAACCAGGATGAGTCAGAGTCTAGACTTGTTCTCTCTTTAAAAAGTTCTTTTCACGGGAACTAACAAGGGTCTTAAAATGTATACTTAATTCTTTCTGAGAGTGGAAACCCAAATGATCTAACTTCCTGTGTTAGGAGGCTCTACCTTTTAAAAGTTTCAGCAGTTCAACACCAACATAGTAGGGATCAAACTTGCAACGTGTGAACCTCTGAGGGATACAAATAATATAAAAAAACATAGCAATTAGTGCTAAGCTCACAGCAAAAATGAACAGCACGTATTTATTTTTTCTGTAAAACATTTGAATATTATTTAACCTTATTTTAAAAAAACCTATTGCAGTCTGAATATGAAATATCCTCCATAGCCTCGCAAGTTAGAACAGTTGTTCACCGTTTGGTGGTATTATTTGGGAAGACTGTGGTTTGTTTCAGAGGTGGGGCCTGTCTGGATAAAGAGAGTCACTGGGGAAAAGACCCTGAAGCTTTAAAGCCCAGTCTTATTCCCTGTTCCCTTCTGCTACCTGAGTATGTGTGTGATATGAGCAACCAGCCTCCTACGATGGTGCATCCCTCTGCAACTATGATCCAAGGGCAATCTTTTTACCTTCAGGTTGTTTCTGACAGGGTATTTCTTTTAAATCATCATCACCATCACCATCACCATCACCATCGCCATCATCACCATCACCATCATCACCATCATCACCATCACCATCACCATCACCATCATCACCATCACCAACACCATTATCACCATCACCATCACTATCATCACCATCACCATCACCATCATCATCACCATCACCATCATCACCATCATCACCATCACCATCATCACCATCACCACCACCATCATCACCATCACCATCATCACCACCATCACCACCATCACCATCATCATCACCATCATCACCATCATCATCACCATCACCACCATCACCATCATCACCATCATCATCACCATCACCATCATCACCATCATCATCACCATCATCACCATCACCATCATCACCATCACCATCATCATCACCATCACCATCACCATCACCATCACCATCACCATCACCATCATCACCATCATCATCATCACCATCACCATCACCATCACCATCACCATCATCATCACTATCACCGTGGTGGGATGGGGCACATGTGGAAGTCAGTGAACAACATTTGGGGGTTATTTTCCTTCTACCTTCAGTTCCAGGGATCCAGTTCAAGTCCTTAGGTTTGTGTGACAAGGAATTTTATCAGGAGGCACCACACAGGTCCTTTGTTGAGGAAGTTTTGACACAGAGAAAGGGTAACTAAGACAAAAACTGATAATAATAATAATAATAATAATAATTATTATTATTATTATTATTATTAATCGGAGATTCCATATAATATTGTCCTTACTCCTCATTTACATTGTTTTTTGGGGGTAGGCATATTGCTCTTACTCAGATTAAACTCTCTTCTCCATTAATACTTAGCTGATTTATTCAAATTTAACTTGTAATGATTTGATCTTTAATTTAAACAACATAATCAAGTAAGTACTATGATTTTGAAACCAAAAAAAAAAACATTCAAGATTCACTTGTGAATGTTTAAATATTAACTACTTAATTTCTAAATTCTACATATTCATAAAAAGAAACCACACACAAACACCTATTTTCTTATTTTAACATATTTTTCTAGTTTCTCTTTCTTGTCAACAACATAGCCTCTTGCTGTGACAAAAAAAAAGTGTCCAAACAGTTTCCACTGTTTTCTTATCCATAACAGTTATGGTCAAAGTGAGTCGGTATGACAATGTGGCAGTTATATTATTGATTCGTTTGGTTTTAAGGTGGGTTTCATTGTACAGTCCAAGCTAGCTTCAAACTCTGGATCTCCTGCCTCAGCATCTGAGTACTTGGATAATAAGTGTCCATCACCATGCTTTTAACTAATAATGTTCACTACATATAAATATTGAAGTCTACCAGGGAACTTCTGTTCAATCATTTGCTCTTCAATACCCAGCACTAATTGTGATGGAGATAAAATATGTCTTCAAATCGGGTGCAAATACAATATACGTGCAGCCACTTAAGAAAAGCACTTAACCAAACATATTTTTTCATTAATCAATCAATCAATCAATCAACAAGTGGTTTTCAGTACTGATTGCATCCTATATTTTAACTGGCATAGATACACACTCGTTATAATAGCAAATTAGCATCTATTAATACTGGCCAGTGAGAAATTTTGTCAGAGATCTGTTGGAGTAATTTTCTAGCATATTCCCTCTTTAAAATATTGCTGTATCTGAATAAAGGAATTTAGCTTGAGAAGATAAAGCAGCAGCAACGGAGAGAGACCTAGGGAGCTATTAAGGAAACATCAGTGTGAATCAGATCTCTGTCATTCATGATTTTCAGGTTCAATTGTGTTTTAAAAATATTCTGTGGGGGACTGTAGAGCAAACAATTGCACAATTGCAGACGAGTTACTTAGTTCTTAGAAAGGGCAGCCTCACTGGACTGCCGGCAAGCTGTCATGAAAAACAGTAACTCTCACCTGAGAGAGTATTGAGTAGCAGCCAGATAAACGTTTATTCCTAACAGATGCCTGGGGACTGTTTAATCTTTACTGAGAGTTGGTATAGAGCAATAGATTTAGTTTGAGGCAGGCCAAGAGAAGGCTTGTCACGTGAGCAGAAGGCAAGGAACCAGACAGGAATATATTTGAATAGTAGATAATCACCTTGGCCCATAGGCTGTTCCAGGGGCATGTCTAAAAGCAACTGCCAAGTCTTCCTGTCATGTCCAGACATTTCAGGCTGGATGGTAGAACGTGAGAGCCCTATGTTCCATTTCTAGTGTCATGTATACTGGACATGTTAGTTCACGCCCAAAACTCCAGAACTCTGGAGGTAGACAAAAGAGGATCACAAGGTCAAGGTCATCCTTAGCTATATCCTTAGCAGATTCGAGGCAAGCCTTGTATGCCTAAGACCTCGTCTCAAAAAATACAGACAAGCAGAAAAACCTCTAATTCATACAATGCATAGCAAAAAAACATTTACCTCAAAACAAATAAATATAAATAAATAAAGTCTTTGCTTAAAAAACCCAAACAAGCAAAAAAAAAAAAAAAACTCCACAAAACAATGAAACATATTTTTGTGAGTTAAAATAAAGCTCGGTTTGGTTTTTCTAGAACTTAATTATGCTTCTTGATTATTATACAGTTAATACGGCTTATCATTTTAATAAAGAAGGAGGTACAGGTCTACCAAATTAGCAAATTAGAAATCTAATAATCAATGAAAGTGTATATGTTTGAATTATACATGATTTTCAGAAATATTGAGTAAATATTTTTTCATTAATTTATTCACTTTACATCCAGATCATAGATTTCCCTCCCTCCTCTCCCTTCAACCCTTCCCTCTTGCCTATCACGCAAATCCCCCTCACTTCCTCTTCAGAGAAGGGGAGGCCACTCATGGATATCAACCCTCTTGGCCTATCAAGTTGAAGTAGGTCTGGGTGCATCTTCTCCTACTGAGCCTAGATAAGGCAGCCCCGTTAGAGGAAAGAGAGCCAAAGGCAGGCAACAGAGTCATAGACAGTCCCTGCTCCATTTGTTAGAGGGTCCCACACGAAGACCAAGCATACACAGGCATGTGGGTTGGTGGAAGAGAGCATGGAACCGTATAGGGAAGAGAGGGAGGATTCACTAGTTGTTAATGAGACTCCTATCATCTTACGGAAACAGTTTTCTTTTGTTGCCAATTCCTGATTACTTCTTCATCCCTTGTTAGTTTACTAATTCAGCTCACTACTCTGAGTCCCAGTGTTTTCTCAAGTTTTGTGGTGTGTGTGTGTGTGTGTGTGTGTGTGTGTGTGTGTGTGTGTATTAATGCACACATACATATATGTAAAACACTTTGGGTTTATCTTCAGTTCTCGTTGACCGTGATTTGACAGTTTGACATGGCCATTTCTTTATATAGCATATGGGTAGATATAATTCAGGTATGCAAGCTGGAGACCTTTCATTGAAGCATCTATTTGAGTTAATACAAACATCTCATTTCCTACCTAATCCCATATTATCATGCCATTAGAAGTAACATCAGTTTTAAATTTATTACTTACATTATTTCTTTTATCCACACTGATTTCACTTTCTTCCCATCTCTTTGTTGTTGTTGTTGTTGTTTTCATTTTAGTTATTTGAGCATCTAAGTTGGCAATATGCTAAACTGAGTAGGTTGGGCACTTCCCAGAATTCTGTTCTAATCAGGGTAAGCTCAAGGATATTTGAAGTATATGCAAAAACTTTGAAGACTTTTGGCAATGCACCAGGTATTATGGCAGCTTTGGAGTTGTGATTGGCTGGTTTGCATGGTTGACGTAAGGAGTATCTGAACCTGTAGCTATGACATTTTCCCTAGATCTCCCTGTAGCGTCTCCAATACCTGGCTCAGGACTGTGTTCAGTTTAGAACCAACTTCTTTTGTAGGACTTGTAACATCAACACTGGGTTTTTCAGATGGATAAGAGCGCTTGCTATGCAAGCATGAAAACCCGAGTTGAGATTCTCTATGACCCACATAAGAAGCCAAGCTGAAACACACTCACTGTAGCCCCAGCATTGTGAGACTGTGATTGGGGGAATAGGGACAGGAAATGAGACATACTCCAGTTCAAAGGAAAAAGGTAGAAAATGATGCAGCAGGACATTCAGTATCCTTTGTTGGCCTCCCTGCACATAGAAACACACACACACACACACACACACACACACACACACACACACACACACAGAATTACAGCCTTACAAACTCTGACTCACCACTCTCCATAATGATATGAGGGTACTCCTAAATCAGTACTTTGTAAGAATGCTTGAGTCTCCAGTTAAGCCCTGACACACATTGCAATCCTTTTATTTTCCTATATATGCATCGTGTATGCATCGGCTGCCCAAATACTTCAACATTCTTCCTTATTAAAGCCTTTTAAAGATGTTAGAAAAGTATGAGATCCTTTTCCCTTTGGGAACCTAATTAACTAAAGTAATGTCAATCTGGATAACTCTGAGGCCAGCCATTAGCATCTTCAATAGCAGCTGGGAATTAGAATAAAAATTAAAAATAGCTATTTGTGTTATTTCTCAAACTATTGTTTCATAGTTCTTAGGTCTTTTGCAAAAATAATTTTTAAGTTATTGGTATAATTCTTTTCTGTTTCAAATGTCATTTTATTGCAAGGCGGTATTTAATTACACGTTTAAACAATAACTTGGTAATTTTAGTTGGGCAGCAAGTTGATGCAAATTGCTTATTCAAAAGTGATTAGACAACTCTGGATACAGACCAAGGATCAAATATATCTGACTGGCCAATAGGGTTAAGCCACTAAGTGAACCTTAATCATTTCTTAGGAAAGATACACTGTAATTTCAGTAGCTGACAATACAGGAAGAGTTCTTCACACAAAATAGTTCCCATTTAAGTTAGCTCTCTCTGGCCATCTCAAATGAGATCGACACATTCATATAACTGGGTGATTTTGAACCTTTCTAGAGAGCAGCTTTAGATGTTCAAGGTACCTCAGACCAGTTTCCTTTTCCTGCTATGCAGAACCATCCTGCACCACGTTTCTCCATCCAGTCTATCATGTGCTATTGCTCCCTGTGACACATCATGTCCTATACAGAAATATGATAGTCCAGTTGCTTCTTTACCTTCTTATATGCTCTATGTAGCTTTTGCCCATAAGTGACCTCAAGGCTGTGACAGCATTGTTCCTCTGAATGTCGAAGAGGTAACAGCACTTCTGATCCAGTGCCTACTGTGCCTTCTCCATGTCACCTGCATTCTAGATCATTTGATACTTCTAGCTGAGCGATTCTTTGCTCATTAAGTTTATCGATAAATTTTCCAATAGAGGCACCACAACTCTTAACCACAAAGACAGTCAACCCTCTTGCTGAAATTGTGGACACGATCTCTGGGATAATCACGTATATTTCTTTGGACAGAAGATACAAGCTAAGCCGAACCGAGTTCAAAAAACGTGGGGTCCCGTTACACCAGTTTTAGGAGAAAGGACCTGGAAAATTTTCTCAGGGATCAAGATACACTTTCCCTTCATCTTCTGGAGGAAGTGGTACAGGGACAAGATGTAACTGCCCTATGTGAAAGACCCCAGGACTATCGCGTTCTTAAGACACTCACTGCCAGTAACCATGGTAGCAGGAGCAGATACCTGGACAGGATGGTCTGTGAAGGTACAGGTAGCCATCTTCATATCCCTGTGACCCCGAACTGAGACTGTCAGGGTAGGCAGAAATTTTAAATGTTCCATACAGTTCTTTTATTCATATTAACGCCGTCCTTTTCTTTGTTATATGGATATCTAAATCGGTCAGGAAATGGATGAGTCGTGTACTTTTTATCGTCATTTGTACTACCAACCTCATCCTCCTTTTCCTCTACTAGGGCTTTTTGGTTTTGCTTTTGTGGAAAATAAAGACCTTATTCTGTGCCAATGAAAATTTCCTCTATCAGGTTGCGGTGCTGCACACCTATAATTCTAGGACTCAGAAGGATGAGGCAGGAGGATTACTTGAAAGAAGAAAACAATATAGTGAAACTCAGTGAGTACCATGAACCTATTTCTGATTGTGGCATAATTTATTTAATCATAGGGAAAATTTTCATATTCTCTTCATGTATGTTTTTTGAAACTCACTAACTACAATGTCAATCATATCTGTGTATGTGTGTGGGGGGGATAATAATTAATCAAACTTTTCTCATTCTGTAAATGGATACATTTCAATTATCTTTCACATTTTGGAACTTATTAAAATTTAGACTCTGAATTATATTTATTTTTGATATTTATATCGAATAGAACATGTGATACAATATTAGATACTGACACTCAGGGGGAAAAAGTACCAATATTTTCTTTTCTGTGAATACCTTTGCTTTGTAATATTGTTAATTGTTTCCAAATTTTATGTTGAGAAAAGTTTATATTCAAAAAGATAAGTAAATTAAATGTGATCAACATACAAAAGAATCATAAAATACTTTGTTTACTTGAAACATGTATAAAATGTAAAAAAAATGGATAAAAATTCATTCAGTAGAAAAGATTACTTGGAAAACAATTATGCTTTAAAAGCCTGTAAAATACCGCTTAGTGTAGCCATTAAAATTTGAATTGATGTACATTGTGAATTTCCTCCTAAGAGGTAAGAGCCTAAGATTAGTAGAGTGTGCATTACCTTATTTAATTAAGTGTCATCCTCAATGGTACATGTCAGTCTGCACGGTTGTGGACATGCACTGTTGGACTATTATAGGATCTAAGCCAAGATTTTCCTCTAATTTTGAAAATCATTTTCTAAATCAAATATATATATTTGTTCATTTTCATTAGATGTTTATTTTTAACATAATTGGCACAAACTGTGGACAGTGTTTTTCCACTGTTATAAGGGAGCAATTTCCAGAGCCATGGCTAACCCTGCAACCAACAGTTTGTTTAGATGGAGGGAGGGTGGGGAAAGAGAAAACATAACTTCACAGAAAGATCACCCGAAACTAGCATTAAACTTTTGGGAGCAAAGTGCATTTTGTATTGTTTACAGCTAACGCATTGATTTAGTGTGTAAGACATATTCTATAACCCTTTAACATGTAGGCTAGCCTGATAAATGACAACACTATTGCATTATCTAGGTCTAAAACACACAGAAATCACTTGGATCTTAAAAAAAAAAACATGGAAAAGAAGCACACTCCAATTTCACTATAGAGAAAAGGGAAGGAATAATTTGCCTCATGAATTTTATTTCTTGCTTCATATAATAATAATTGGATATTTCAGAAAAAAATCAATATTTCAACAGAAGGTGAAAATTACCAACTCATTATTTAGAGGCAGAACTCTTAGTGGAATGGTTAAATAAATAAAAATTGAAAGCTCATTTCCTCTCCAGGAAAACATAGTAATTAAACTGTCTTTTTTAAAAAAAAAATAGAGATTTTGCTGTTAGCCTTTGAATTCATAGAAGTTGACTTCAATGTTCTGTACTTGGTACTGTTGAAATCACCCTTCCAAATGTTGTGATAATATTAAGAATATTATTTTTCTTTGATTAAATTCCTAGCAGTTTGCCCTATATTAAACTGGAAGAGCTTGAAGGGGCTCGAGACCCCATATGTACAACAATGCCAAGCAACCAGAGCTTCCAGGGACAAGCCACTACCTAAAGACTATACATGGACTGACCCTGGACTCTGACCTCATAGGTAGCAATGAATATCCTAGTAAGAGCACCAGTGGAAGGGGAAGCCCTGGGTCCTGCTAAGACTGAACCCCAGTGAACTAGACTGTTGGGGGAGGGCGGCAATGGGGGAGGGTTGGGAGGGGAACACCCATAAGGAAGGGGATGGGGGAGGGGGATGTTTGCCCGGAAACCGGGAAAGGGAATAACACTCGAAATGCATATAAGAAATACTCAAGTTAATAAAGAAAAAATATTGCCTATATAGTCACTTTCCAATTCTGATAACCTTAATTATGAACATTAGCCCTTTAGCTGTCTTAATCTCAGAGTACTGAGAACAAATGTGCCAATCGGTGCATGAGTACTTTTATTTGTCATCTGGGCTTTAACCACATGCCTTACCCTGCACAGTCTCAGCACCCCAATTGCCATGGAACCTTCGGGAAGTGTGCTTTAGACAGACTTTCCCACACAAACTCAAGGACAAAGCTGGTGTCGTTTTAGATCTATTCAAATATATAATAGCAGAAATGCTTCTTCCGTGCTCAGTTTGTATGAATATAGTCATCTGGCTTTCCCTCACTTGGATTTTAATTTTATGAAATAACATGCTCTGTCAGTGGTCCCCTTCATGGGTTTTTCCACTGTAGAATAGAACTGCTGGGCGAGAGTCTTAACAGAGCTCAATTCCTTCTCAGGGTTTGTCTGCTACATAATGACTGATTGATCCCTTTGGTTGGATCATGTTACCAGATTCATCCCTTTCTCTGTTCAGCTAGTTTTATAGGCCCATAAGACATCACTTAAAGCCAGCGACATGGAAATGCTATTTAAGGAGCTTCACACCCAGTATCTTATAAACTAAGATCAGTTCATATTAAAACCAGGCTTGAGTTGGACATTAAAAAAATGTACCAAGTCCTTAAAATAATGAGGATTTGTTTAAATATACAAAACTTAACACAATGTTTAATAACCCAAATAAAATAAACCTTTCTTGCTAGGTGGTGGTGACACACACCTTTAATCACACTTGGGAGGCAGAGGCAGGACGATTTCTTTGTAGGGAGGTCTACAAAGCAAGTTCTAGAAGAGTCAGAAAAATATGTTTCGAAGAACTGAAAAACAAGCAAAAACTTTTCCTTTGGAATTAAAGATATTTGTTTTACACACACACACACACACACACACACAAAACACACACACGTGTATGTCATGACTCATGTTCTCTCTACATGTTCATAAGTAGACAAGTTCAACTATTCATTGAGATGGATTAGCCAGTGAGGGAATTTAGTGAAAATATAAATAAATATTAATGTGTGATTCATTAGCAAAGCTGTGCTAGCCATGAGCTGCACACCTCCAAATGTGATGTCCACGGTAAGAAAAGCCATAATCTACATCTATTCAACCAAGACTTATTTGAAAAAAAGAGATTTGACCTTATTCAAAAGAGAGGGAGTAGAATGGTAAAAGAATTCCAAAGTCTCAGATATACAAAATGGTAGAAGGAATTTAAAGTCAAGAAGACTGAAGGGATCTAAAGTCACGGCCTCTAAACGTCTGAGATAAAACTTTCCTGTTGTCCAACGGGCATCAGTGAGATGCCTTCTGTCTAGAAAGAGAAAGCCCACTGTGTAGATTAATGTTTGATGCACAGGGGTAGATGGTATTTGAGAGCCACCATCCATTACTGCCATGGAAACAATTGAAACAGTCAAGATAGCCAATGGGTGCCAAAACTGACAATATGTAATCAGAAGCTGGCTGTGGTGGTAAATGCCTGCAATCCCAGCACTACAAAGTGCACAGGAAGCTAAAGAAGAAAAATTTTTATCTCAAGCAGGGGTTGGGGTGGAGGATGGATGGTAAGAAGTGGGGGTAGCCATAGAGTGTTGAAGTCTTACCCAAGACTCACATCCTGCCATTGCTAATTGGTATGGTTTGTTTTGAGACCACAGCTTGGTTCTATTGGGATTACTATTTAGGGAAAACTTGAACATCCCATCAACTTTGCCCCTAGCTATGCATGACTGAGTCCACAAGAACCATTCTTCTTGTGCCCCTTCTCTATACAGACCTCAGGTCTTATCAGTGGGACTGCGGGGCTTATGTGACGTTCATGTACTGCTTCTGCTTGGTTTTCCCATTTTTATGAGGCTTGTTCTGCTTGGAAAAAAAAGTTAAATTATGAAGTTTAGTATGCCATGCCTCTAATCTTATCTTTTCCAGAGGCCCTAGGATTTTGATTTCAAAATTTTGCATACTTGATCATTTTTATTCATTTCATTTTTAGACAACTTTTATTAAACATGTGTTTTGACCATTTCACATATGAAATAACCCATCTTGGTTATTATAACCTGTCCTACCTCCCTACCACCTCAGTCAACCCCTACCTTTTTTCCCTAAAGCCCCTTCCTTATTCATATCCCTTTGTCGTCTTTCGCGACTCTCTGAGTTTAAAGAGGACTTGTCGTGTGACAATGAGCTTGAATCAGTTCCTTGTGGCTTGGTGGCTCATCTGGGTAGACATATATCCCCAAGAACAACATACATGTGAATTATGGCAGGATTACTATACTTGCTGGTCTGACGTTTGGAAGCAGGACAGTGATTTTTGCTATTTCTGCATTCCATGTGATGATCTAATAATCTGGCGTTAAGTTCCTCTTGATAGGATATGGTGCAAAGTACATAAGAACCCTTAAAATAGCTGGAAATGTTCAGTGAATGCCTTCTCTTTGAGCTTTTATATCTGAGTACAGTGGTACACACATAGTATATTCTGCACACAGGATTGGGCTAGAATTACTACTAAAACAAATAACAAACTGATTGGAAAATAAGAACAGTTACTAAAATTTGCACAAAATTAGAGAAACACACAGGATATTGGGTATTGAATGGTGATAGGGAATTATGCATTTTTCTGGGTATGATGCTGGCATGGTTGTCCAGGGGAAATGCTCGTCAGTTTTATTAGATTCACACTGAAACTGAGGGGAAACGTGGTGTTTGCAGCAAATGGAATATTCGGTACACCATTCTTTTAAATTTGTTTAAAAATTTAGCAATAAGAAATTGAAAAACTAGATAAAATTAACCTTAAAAAGCTGAGTGGAAGGATTGGGAAGGGGTATCATTGTTAATGGCATTCCAGTCTAAATTGTGGTCTACTCTTATTTGAGATGTCCATGTAAATTGTGTATTATAATTATATTCTTTGTGTATATCACACACACACACACACACACACACACATACACATTCCAATATTGACAGAGAAATAGACTAATTGAGATCAAGTTAAGGTCACAGCTGACATTGAAGCCTACTATACTCTTTAGTTGAAATGGTGGAATAGGGGTTAATATCCGACCTAAGAAAAAAAGAGATAAAATGTATTCTAGGGAATGGTCACATTGGTGACAAAATGAGCAAATAAGAAAATTCTTTCAGAACAATTAGTTATAACAAATAATCTATGAACACGTTTGTACAAAATATTAGCTCCAAGAGATGCACAGAAAATCTTTCTGCCTGCTGGTGTTCTCTCCTAGAATAGATAATCATGTATCTTCCTGGTCAGCCTCCCTTCAGATAAGACTATGTCAAAGAAACTCTTGCTCTCCATTTAATCAAAAATACGTTTAAGATTTGAAAGAATGTATTGTTATTAATAACGAAAAGAGAAAGTCTGATTCTAGAAAAATGAATTATGTGGCATCTGTTACAGAAGCCGGGTTCCTCCTTCCTTTAGCTTCAACAAAGAATGACTGCAGACTCTCACCCCTGATGCTATCACAGCTGGAACCACGGGGGACTTTGCTTTTCTGTATTGTGGTTTGTCATCAACTCATAAATTCTTTATATATGCACTGTCTCAGTGACAGGTGCATTTTATTGACATCAATCTACAGCCATTTATACTAAAACTTATTTGGGGTGGGGGACTTGAAAACAAAAGAGCCCATCTATCAAAATTTTAAGGCAAGTTGTTTGATTCTCATGTATTTACTAAGAACAGGAATTTTATGTAATGGATTTACATTAGTCTCAGATCAAAATTAACACTTTTAAAGAATGGTAATGAAAAACTGGGAAATGAGGACCACCTCTAGCATTTCAATATGGCTGATGATGAACATGAAGATGGCTAGGGGTGTAGGGTTGGGTTCAAAAAGGCAGGTTACAGACTGAAGGCTTCATGCAACTGCTACACTCCAGACCAGAGAGTCAAATTAGCGGACACCAAAAGGACACAAAGCAAAGGCAGATCATGGCCAGATAGATAGACGAATCCCGAGAATGACCAGTGATCGCAAAGCTATGTCTATTATCTTAAAGTGCCTAACAACTGGTCTCTGACGCTCTAAAATCTATGCTGACACCTTCAGTTATAAATCACAGCTGTCCACGGTTACAGTTTCTTAATGGCATGCATGAAATGCCCTTAAGCCATTGTGACATCAGTTATTTGTCTCAGAGGAGCCCGCTGAAGGAGAAACACACAAGAAAACAAAAGCGCAAATGCACACGCTCACTCTGTACTTACTCTCCAGATTTCAGAAGAGAAAGAGGTAACGATTCCCCCTCTGCCTCTTTGTGACCTTTCTTTATCCCCAAGGGAGCTCTGGAAATCCACTTAACTAGATTTCAGCCGGACAAAATTGATGGTTAGGAAGAGAAGGAAGCATGTAATATGATTACATGTGCCCCACTACTTCCTAGAATAGCCCTGTGCTGCAGATTACCCTAAGGAAATGTGTTGCTGTTGTTCAGTCCGTACAGAATCTTATAATTATGCCACCATTTGTCTCTTTCCTGCTTCAGATCTAACTGAGTTACTTACCTAACAGTCTCATTAAACCCCACTTTTTAGAAGACCATTAATCAGTTATTCATGGGTTTTTGTCCATCTCTGAAGTGTATTCATCAGAAAAAAAATAGCCTGCGTTTGCAATTTAATTGATAAGCTTACTAATGGTGGTATATGGTGGTATCTGATAATACAAATGGTGATTTCTAGTTAAGTGCACCTTACTTTTAAATAAGATTAAAATTATCTTTATTTTACAGTTCTTCCGATTTGATTTTCGTAAACACACTAAAATAAAAACTAGAGATTGTTTGTGTACTAATTGGCATTACCAAATATCCATACAATTAGGACTGAGAGGACAAATAGAAGGGGATTCATTAAGTCTGAATTTTAAATGAATAATTTTTAATTTTAATTTAATCGTGTCCTAAACTTTGTGTATACACATATCTGTAAAATTGTTTCTGAAATTTAACTTTGTATCCCATATTTTTATTTCTTTATCTAATGTATATGAGTATACTCTTGCTATCATCAGACACACCAGAAGAGGACATCGGATCCCATTACAGATGGTTGTGAGCCACCATGTGGTTGCTGGGATTTGAACTCAGGACCTCTGGAAGAGCAGTCAGCGCTCTTAACCACTGAGCCATCTCCCAGCCCATATTTTTTCCTTTAATCAGACAACCACACGACCATATGTACATACATACAAATATACAAAGTTTAAACTACATAATTCCCTACTCTTAATAAACATTTCCCCCTTTTCTAGAATGTTTTAGAAATGTTTTGTGGAGGGCTGGAGAGAAGGCTCAGCAATTACAAGCACCTGGCTGCTCGTCCAGAGGAACGTCCTTCTCATCAACAATGTGGCAGCTCCCAGCTGTCTGTATCTCCAGTCCCACAGGCTCTCATGCTCTCCCCTGTCCCCCACTGTGCATTGCATACATGCTTCTGCTTATACTAATCCTCCTGCTTCCCTTCCATGTGCGTGGTGTGGATTAAGCCAGATAATCCAGGAAAGCATAACCCTCTCAGAATTCACTTTCACAATATCTGTAAAATCTTCCTTATCCAGAAAGCAACATTCACAGACTTCAGACTTAGAATGAGTTTTTAACTCATTATCAGCTTATCATAGGAAAAGGTTGGCAGACTCAAAGTTGTTCTCAATTTCCACATGTGCATCATAAATAAATAATGTAAAAATAAAGTTATTATTTTACTGCTTCTTGTATATTATACGATAGCAAATGTTTTTTAACTGTTTATTTTATGTTAGATAAAGTATTGGGAATACTTTATTTCCTTTAATTGTGCTGAGGCCAATTCTTTTATTCTCACTTTCGGATAATGATAATGAAATATTAGAAGGTTTTTATTGTTTGTTTAGTATTTATTCACTCAAGTATAACAGCATTTTATAGATATTACTCCATTAAATTCTTTTAAAACTCCAATGACTAGAGAATGTTTCTAATCTGTACACTTAGGAAGAGGTTAAGTGGGCTTAAGTTTACACACTTGTAAGTGAAAGAGTAGAGGGGCCTTTCTGATGTACTGAATTCTGAGGATCATAGAATTAATCACACATACATTAAGGTACTAGTGTATGGTCATGGGGTTAACATGTATCAGAACCAAAGTTAGAACAAAAAAAAAATCTCTTTCAGTCACCAAGGTTACCTTCTTAATGCAGTATGGGTGCTTGGAGATCTCAATCATGTCAGTCTATGTGACGGTGAATAGTACAAAAAGCCTTTCTGGGTGATCTAATGTGTTGTCAGTGTTTCAAGCTACTGCAATAGCAGAGTCTCTGGTTAGTTTTTGTTGGCAAATTGGTACAACCAAAGGTGAACTGGGAAGAGGGAGTCTCAGATTCCCTAGACCAAACTGGGCTTTAGCCAAGTCTGTGAGGAATTGTCTTGATTATAGATGGTTGTGAGAGGGTTCAGCCCATAGTGAGATGTGTCACCTCTAGGCATGTGATCTTGGGTGGTATTAAAAAAAATTCTGGCCTAGCACCAGCCAGAGGGAGTGAGATAAGAAGTACTCTTCCTCCATGGTTTCTGCTCCAATTCCTGTCCTGACTTTCCTCAATCATGGTCTATCACCTGGAAGTACAAACTGAAATAAACTCCTTCTCAAGTTTCTTTTGATCATGGTGTTTATCATAGCAAAAGAAAGCATATTAGAACAGAGAGAGACACTAAACTTCCAGGAAGCAGCACACTGTGATGCAGAGAAAAAAAGTCAAAGGAAGATTACTCAGGAGGTCAGTTATGTCCCTGTGTCATTGGCCCTGTGTCTTAAGGTCTGTGTGTATCTTGCAGCAGAAGGCTTGCAAAAGCCAATTGTTTGCAACCATTTGTTTTGATACTGCTTTGGCTGATAAATGGAAGTGAGCAGGACGTCTCAAATCTAACAATGACATCAGTGTGTTTGATTAAGAGGACAGCAGGAAAGCTCTTCAGATTGTAATGCTTAGGATAGCTCCACTGGGTTCACTGGTTTGATGATGAATGTAAGATGTGAGTGAATTTTCCACAGTCTAATAATACCCATAAGAATATTGTTAGAAGGGTCAATATACAAAATATTTGCATTATCGCAAATTTGAAGGAAAACGTGTGTTTTAGAAAGAGAAGCAGGCATTTAAAATAATATAGTTGCATATATTTTATAACTATTGAAAAAGTCATTAGAATGTGTAGGCATGCTGTTTGTCATAGATACAACAGACATACATAATCAAGTCAGAACCTCAGAGAACATTCAGAGAACCTGGCTTCTGATAACTTTTATGGTCTTGGGAAAGTGAAGTCCTTAGGCATTTCTATACAAACTAATCTTCCCATCCTACATCCCCAAGGAGAAACATTCTGCCTCTCTCCTCTTCTCCTAAGGGGCTTGGTCCTGTGTTAATGAGATAACTTGCATAAGGAATATGAATAAAGACACCCTCGTAAGTCATCAGGGGGGAAAAAAAGGAAAAGCTGGAGACTCAACTCACTGTCTTACAGTAAATAAAATGAGATACACAGATGATCCCAGCCCTGAGCAGGCTGAAGGAGGAAGACGGAGAACTCACCCCTCCACACACACCTCCTCTCCCCACTACAGAGCAAGACTCTATCTCAAAAACAAGCCAGCAAGCAAGCAAGCAGAGACATCTGAAAGTAACATTTAAACTTCAAACTTAAAATTTTGGTGTCTAGATCATTTATCTGGCCTTCTGAGATAAGATTCCTGCCTGTCTCCCAGCACATTGGGGGAAATTGTTTTGGATTTCATAATAGATTTTGCATAAGAAGCCGGAAACCCAGGTAAAGAGCATTTGTCTCTTCCTTTTGCTCTTACACTGAGAGTGGCTTCCCAATAAATCTGCCTTTATATACTTTAATCTGGTTTGAATTGGCTCGTTTCACTGGTGAAAAAAATAACTCATCTCATAATTGGAAACCTCGTCTTATAACTATGAAAATACTAATATATTCTCTCTATATATGTATATGTTTTTACACACACACACACACACACACACACACACACACACACACACAGTGCCTCTCTTCCCTCTTGAATTATTTTTTTAATCCCTGACAGCCTCTTTTCTCCCGCTTCTGTTTGGCTCTTTCGTGTCTGGGTTTCCTCAGAGCTCAGCCATCCTTCATGAGCTATTCCTATTTTTAACCAGAGTCCTGGAAGGCTGATTGAAAAGCTATGTTTGGGAGCAGTGCTGCAGTCTTGTGAGGATCATGCAGGGACAGCATGACACAGAATGTCTTGAACTTTGTTTTCTTTTGGGGGATGGTCAGCTTTCTCACAAAGAGTATGTGTTTGCCTGTAGTTAGGGGCTGAAACTAGTGACACTGTTGATAACAAAGACTGTCCGTTGTCCCTTCGTTTCTGTGTTGTGGAAAAGGTGCCATCTGTTTCCTGACAAGGTTGTGGTTGATAAGGTTTTGACTGCCCTAGAAATCTCTACTTCAGACCCCCCTAATTCCCTTTTACTTAATGACTTTGCCACAGATCAAGTGGGGAAGCAAAAGCTGTTGTTTTTAAGGTCATGGAATAGTGAAATAAGAGCTCAAGTTATAGGACATAAGATATAGTGTATGTATTCTGTTTCCCCATACCTTCTCTACCCTTTGTTACAAGAAATTTATAAAGGCAGTTGGTTGGATTGTAGTCCCACACCAGATCTGAAGAAGCCAGACCAAGTCAAAATAGAGTCGCTCATGGGGATAGGCACACACTGCCAATTTTGAAGATGTTCAGTTATTCCTTTTTTCTTTTCTTTCCTTCTTTTTCTTTTTCTTTTAGCACAGGGAGGAGAATATGCCAGTCCAACTCAGAATGGAGCCACCATATTATGTGAACAACAAAAAAGAAACCAAGTGAAGGAGCTAGGCAGATGGCTCAGTTAGTAAAATGACTGCCATAAGCATTGGGACCTGGGTTTGGATCCCTTTAAATAGGCTGTTCCTTGGACTCTCTGGCTACGTGATGTAGGGGCATCGGTGAGGTTCAAATTAGGTAAGAGACTGTCTCAAAAAATAAGGCGGAGAACAATAGAAGACATTCCACGCCAATCTAAGACCTCTTATGTACAGGAATGATATGTATGCACATCACACACACACACACACACACACACACACACATACACCCCAAATCTTACCAAACCTAGAAATGAACCAGTTTTCTGTAAGACAGAAGATTCATAGCACCATGAGGGTACAGTTACCCTGTCTTTGCTTTGGTGCTGTAGAAACCATGAAATCTTCAATCAGATTTTGTTCAGTTTCTACTGCTTTAGTTCCTTTCTTTTTGTCCCTTTCTTTTTCTTTTCTTCACTTATCTCCCCTCCCTCCCTTCCTCTGTTCCTTCCTTCCTTCCTTTTGTCTTTCCTTCCTTTCCTTTTCTATCTATAAAACCTATCTTCCCTTTCTACCTAGTTTATCAATGTGAAATCAGAAGCCAACAGTTAGATCACAGTGATTGTTCGAAAAGCTTGAGTCTTTCCAAAACCCAAGCTTAGTTCTTTACTGTGTCAGTGCTGGGAGGTAGGGCCCCCAGGAATGTTTGGAGCTTGGGAACAGATACACAGTATCTCCTGACAATGAGTTCCCACTCTGTAGTTCTAGATGAATTATCATGACAACGTGGTGTCCTAAAGCAATGCCACCTCTTCTGTTCCTTCTCTTTGCACTCAGTGCCTTTCCCTGCTGCTTTTCTGCCATGCAAGGCCTTCGCCAGAAGCCAGATAATTCTGCTGAAGCTTAGACTGTTGGGCTCCAGAACGGAACTATTTTTCTTTATAAATAACCAACACTAAAATATTTGTTATTAAAAAAAAACAGAGCTAGACAATCACTACACTTAATTGTTGATGTATTGTTTGATCATTCCTATTGCTATTAAATTGTCTGGATAGATTCCTTAGACTGTTGATATCTAGGAAACAGCTTGTGAAGAGAAAAAAGTAACACTGGAACCTGAATTTCTAAGTTTTGCCTTCCCTTTGGTGAGCATGTAAAATTTTGTATATCTCTTACATAAAACAGTTCTGAATGTAATTTTGATGCCCTGTTAGAACTGGAATTGTTGGCCACGAATTGTCCTTGCCTTTCATCAGAATATTAGAATTAAAACCAGAAGAAGGCTTATTGGTAGGGTTGTAGCAAAGTGGGTGTTACATATGGTAAACTTGGACTGATTTTTTTCATTATTGTTTTGATAACATAAACATGTCTGAGTATTTATGTAAATAAAGTTTATGTCTAATTCTGAAAACTAGCTACATTTTTTTCACACACTGACTTTTCTATAGACAAAGTGAAAATGTTTGAAAGTATTTTTCCATCAAATAAAAAATAGTGCAATTTTTCCAAGTGTCTCCTGTTTCCACCCATTAAAAAAAAAATTCCATTGCTATAGAAAAGGTGCACTTTCCCCCTCAAAAACATTTCATAAATTCCAAAGTATTTTTTTGTGTTTTTTTGTTTTTTTACTTTTATAATTTGCCTGAGGGGAGGGGAGAAAAATGATGCTTTATGTACTGTTATGCACCATCATAATTATACTTTGAGCTAATATTCAATAAACAGGAAATAGAATGCTATTTTATTCATATCCATCATCTTAACTTCTGCCTGGCACTTTTGGGACAAAAAGGCAAAGTGGGCAGTTTCTCTTAGGATGATAAGGCAGATTCCACCCCACTTTCCTACAGAGCCCAAATTGGCAAATGGTATCGTTTGCTGTCATTCACTATTCGCAATCAGTCTCCACAGAGTTCTTAACCCTGGGGTTATGTGCAGTTCTATATTCCTTAAAGCCACACTGAGTTTTGTATGGCAGTGCCCTACATACTGACACAAACAATATATCCTTGTTCTGAGTTGGAGGGAAGGACTTGTTGAAAAGAATTACCTATAAGTTCTCAGAGCCTTTGTTTCTGGCTTCTATCAAAGGCCCACAGCAGCAGCAGCACAGCACTGGGTGAGCTCCCCTCTGTCTGGAATGAGGTGTCCTTTGACCTCCTGTTGTCAGAAGCCTGTAACTTCATGCCGACTGCCTGCCCTGACACACCCTAGCTACTCTTTACTAACAAGGACACACCTTGGAAAAGCATTCCCGGATGCTGGGTCACTTTTTCCATGTTATAAAATCTTATCATGGAGTTATGATGTGCTTGTTGTTTAAGCAATTAAACAAAGCTCCAGTGAATAGCGAACAATTCCTTGTTTATCCTCAAGAGGGGCAGCTGTAGAAAATGGAAAGGAACAGCTAAAAATATTCAAATATAAACCGTGCTTTGCCAAATAACTCATTCATTTATGAGATGTAACTTGCAAAGAGATTTTTATCTGGTTGGCTGTAGAAACAGCTCAGTTAATAAAGTACTTGTCATGTATCCTGAGTTTGGTGCCCAGTACCCATTTACCCACACACGAAGCCTGGTGGTATGTGCTTTTAACCCCAGCTCTAGAACGGGAAGTATAGGAGGACCCTTGGGGATCTCAAAGGTTAACCAGCTTAGCCTATTGGAACAGCTCCAGGTCCAAGAAACCTTGTTTTTAAAAAGGGCACAGGATGGTTAGCTGACCACACACACACACACACACACACACACACACACACACACACACACACACACACACGGGGGGCGGATAAATTACTTTTAAAAAAGATTTTTAAAAATTCAATTTGTTTCCTATGAAGTAAATGGGGAGGGGGCAATTTGGAATGATTTAAATTTAAGATACTCAAATGGAATGATTTAAAACTGAACACGCAGAGTTCTACCTCTCTTTCTTTGGTTTCATTGAGTGCTACATATACAGTGAGTGGTTTCTTAGCCTACAGAGCAGCCAGGTTGCATGGTGCATGCCCACAGCAGTGCTATCCCAATATTCAGGTAGATCCCCACTTGGCTTAACACCTTGGGGGCTCTGCCTCTACACACATCCCTGCTTCTCCTTCTCTGCTTTATGAATTCCTCCCAAAGGGCATTGTTACTCACACAGCCAGAGCAAGACATGCTGTCCTAGAATGCAGTTCCCTGCAACTGGGGAAAATGCATAAGAACTCCATACAACTAGGGAAATGAGGGGTTTCTCCAGTGTTTGCTTACTAGCTGCTTGTTTTGCATAAAATCATGTCTTTTAAAAATTACTATTGGTGCATTTTTATCTGTTCCTTTTTAGGCAACTTTTCCACATACTTGAATGTTTTGAGACAGTGTCTCACATTGTATCCTAGTTTTCCTTCAAATTCAAGTCATCTTGTCTCAACCTGCAAAGTGTTGAGATCATAGGTGAATGAGACTGTGTCTTTGTGTATGTGAGTCGGTGTGGGTGTAAGTTGTTTGTGGGAGGTAGCAGTAGGTATTGAATAACTTCTTCAATTGGCTCTCCACCTGATTTTTGGAGATAGGGTAGTTCAATGAATCTGAACTCATTGACCAGCTAGACTGGCTGGTGACCAAACCTCAAGGTTCTGCTATCTCCATCTCTCTGCACTGAAATTACAGGCACACACCTTAGGCCCTGGGGTTTCATGTAGAGACCAGGATTCTAAACTCCAGTCAGTACTCATGCTTCTGTGGCAAACACGTTACCACCAAGTTGCCTCTCCAGTCCCACCCTGACTTTTAGTTAGAAAGGAGGCAAATGTTTCTGTGGTTTGGTTTTCTTTCTCTTCTTAGGCTTTCAAACTTTTAGACTCATTGGGGATTATGGCAGACACACATGAAATCAGTTTGTACAGGCCACATAACACTGATACTATGGGACTAGAAAGAGGAAGCTGCCCTTCAGTGGAGTGTAGCACCCAGGCCTTTTCTCTTTTTTAGAAGGAGGGGAACTATCACAGCACTCCAGGTACTTAGTTTACCTATATGAGGTACAGAAGCAGTTTGAGGTACTGTGTTCTGTTTCCTCCAGATTTAATATGACCATGGGTTCCACAGCAGTTTCCTGTGAGGTCAACATTCTATTATCTAGAGAAGCTCATCTGGGGAGGAAACAAACAACACAAATAGCTTCAGGAAGTTCCTGAAACTGGGCAGATTCATTAAGCTTCTCTATCCCCAAAAGTATAAAAGCAATAAATTGAATAAACATGTTGAGAGTCACTCTCAGACAAGTCCAGCTGCTTAGAAGAATTAGAGATCAATTGAACCTCCTAGAAGAAAAAAAGAAAGACTACCTGAGCTGCTTAGAAGAGGTTCAGACCAACTGAACCACCTGAGGAAGAGACTCCATCCTGTGGAGCTGCCTGTGTGTGTACTATACAATGAGCTCTAGGTTTTGTTTCTAGTTTTTTAAACTGTCATCCTTGCCAGAGTGTTGGTGATGAAGCTATCCTTGAGTCATTTCTGCTCCTGTTAACTAACCACTCTCGCATATTCCTGTAAGTAACTCCAATAAAATTCATTGGTTCATCAAATTGGACTTTGATGCAATCATTTCTGTAGTCTGTTGTCAGTTCCCCATCTAGGGTGAGTAGACATTTGTTAACATGTCTCCAGGAATAGTTATCACACAGCATTGCTTTCTAGAATTAGAGCAGTTGTGATTACCCATAGGAAACCCACAAAATGTCTGGCTCATTATTCCCCCATGGAAGGAAGAAGAGGCTCAGGAGAGTATTATCAGGCCCTTCAACAGGTTTTATAAGGTAAAGAGTGGACTAGAACTCAGGAGCTTTGGGAGTGTAGCTGTCCTTACTATTCCAGTGAGCCTTTTCCATGTTGCAAGTTTTCTTCAGCTATCCATGTTATGGGAATGGTTTGTCAGTGGTGTGTCTTCCTGTAAGTTGCTTAAGAGACTTCCTATGTGTAACTGCTTTTGAATCACCCATAAGGAACTCCAAAAAAATCATCGGTTCTTCACACTTAACTTTAACAAAATCCTTTCTTTGATGTGTTGAAGCTTTTTTTATCTGGGATAAATAGACATTTCTGTATAGCTCCATAGGAAAATTAATGTGATGAATGGGCTATCTAACAGGTTGGATAAAATAAAAACTATTTCTAGAACTCTCTTGGTATATGCCTTTCTAGATGGGATTGATATAAGAAATTCCCCAAACAATAATCTCTTTAATATTAGGTGACTTTTTATCAGAGCTAAAACCATAGCATTGTAATGACATTCCAAATTGTGTACTGAACATTTTGGCAATTAACTTCCAAACTAAATCAACTACCTAATTGCTATATGCCTCAAGCATCAGCCATGATACTTTTATTTGAAAATAACAAACTATCATGCAGAAACTCACAGCGATCAGCCTGAAAGGATGGTGCTTCTGTGAACTTTCAAGTTAGAGGCTTAATTATATCAGTGAAGATTTTATGGTTTGCCCTCCTCTAAGCACACATGCCACCCCTCATACCTCCCTGTAGTCACAAGCTAACTGCATCAGCTTCAAACATCATGTGATCACACAAAAATATCCACAGGCTGGATGGACAGTGGAGAATGTGTCTCTTGTCAGGTGCTATTCTTAGAATCGCTGGCTTCTAGATTCAGTATCCTGTCTCAGGGCTGACACTGCATTGCTAGCCACTCCACCGACCCAACAGGATAACTCGTGACTTTCTCCCTCATCCACCCCTCCCCACACAAAGATTGAGAGGGACTTATGTCCTTAATAAATGAGTGCAACCCACCATAACACTACCAGTCTAGTTTGCTTTAACAAAAGACTTGTGATTTTAATCAAAAACGGTGTAGTCTGCAGTTAAATAAATACTGTAGCACAATAACTTGCTCACGCCATTAAATACATCCAAGTGAAGAATCTAGCTTATTTTTAAAATTTCATTACAATTATTTATATACTCACTTATTTATGTGGGGGTGGTGCATGTCGTAATGTGTGGAAGGACCAATCTCTCTATAATGCTAGAAATGGAGTCAAACTCAGATTGTTCAGCGTGCTGACCAGTTTTGCCTGCTGGGCCATCTCTCCAGCCCTCCAAACCTAGTGTAACAAAATGGAGAGGCCCAGGGAAAATTAAATAGCGATTGACTTCGATGATGTTTTAAGAGAAGACTTCTCAGTTAAGAATTAGGTTTGTTCATTACCTTAGTACTCTTTGGAGGAGATGTGACTAAGCCATGGGGACCTGTGAAAACAACCACTGCATATCAGGGACTATGACTTGGAAGTAGAGTCTTCAGCTCTTTCATGAATGACACTGAGGAGACCACACAGATGTGCCCTCGGAAAGAACCGATGTGCTCTCAAAGCATGCTTCCTCAGAGTTTTGCAAATCCTAAGGTCATTTTTTTCCCTTTTGGAAGGTAATTCCTGTATTATTTTTTTTTAATTCTAAAATAGATTAATTGTAAGACAACCAATAAGTTAATCACGTTATCGAAAGCAACACAGTTTTCATTAACTTACTTTAAAAATCTTTGAGAAATTCAGAAGCTTCTAATAGTTTACATGTATTGAACGAGATGAGAATGGATTGCTCTACAGTGGAGATTAGAATTTCACGTACCATATTCTATAGGAAGCACAGCTTAGTGTAAACATTGGAGAAACTAGCATTGTCAATCACACAGTCCTATATTCTTTGAAGCAACACAATGCATGATACTGGGCCACCTGTAATACCAGAGTGGAAGTGGTCAAACCATCTGGTGATTCTTTGGTATTCTATTAGGAGTCAGCCTCCACCTGAATCCCCCCAGTGTACTGAGTATTTAGTCCCTAATCCCTTGTCTCTTAGTAACCAGAACCCACGTGTATGAGAGTCCCTGTGTGTTTTGCATCCTCTGTCAATAGAATCTACCTTTATGCTTACCACTGATCCTTTCTCTAGGCCCTAGCTCTGAGCTCTGAGCCCTGTTTATCAGCCAGTGTAACTAATTCTTACTCTAAAACTCACAGGTGCTTTGCTACCTTGCTAGGGAGTTCCTATGCAAAGCGAGAAAGCTATGCCTAAACTTTGCTGTGAAAATTGCTATGTGGAAACCACTTCCCAAAGTTTTACTGTGATTAAATGTGTAAGAAGAATAAACCACAAAGTCAGATTCTGGAAGTCTTGACCCAGTGCCTGCAACACGCTACTGACTTGAATTTCATCCTTCACTTCACGTGGATTGCCGCTAGCCAGCTGGCCATGAGATTTGTGGGGTCCCCGACAATATTTTAAGTATATTTTCTGTGAAAACCAATCGTAACAACTGGAAATTAGGGTACTTTGCAGGTATGTTTTCAACAAAACTGTTTTGATTTGCTTTTTTCTTCTGGTCTATTTTATAGACATTAATTTTCCTTTCTGGAGGATGCATTGGTAAATACTAAAGCAGACTATTCATTGTGCAATTTTTCTTTTGATTTCCATACCAGATGGAAATAAAGGGAATTCCACTCCACATACAGATGTTGAAGTGGAGAGATGTAGTCTACTAGACAAAAAGTGGCTGAATTAGATCTTGAATCCTATCTTTTCAACTTCAATAATTGTTTCCTATTGAACAAGTAAATGTGCTTTTGACTAGAAAAAACATCGAGTAGCTAAAAATGCACAAGTTTTTAGTCTGTAAGTGTTTTCCAGGGAAGATGATGAGAGAACCCCTTAGATACGCACAGCTCAGAATATGCAACTCTGGAGAGATCCGTGTGAGCCTCACTATGATGTGATGTGAGGATGTGAGCCTCTCTCAAAGTCTGCAGCAAACTGTTTAAACTCCCGTTCTCCAGGAGCTGGAGCGATGGCTCAGCCAGTGGTAAAGAACAATGACCGTATTCTCTAGAGGTCCTGAGTTCAATCCCCAGCAACCACATGACGGCTCATAACCACCTGTAATGGGATCCCATGCACTCTTCTGGTGCGTCTGAAGACAGCTACAGTGCACTCATATACATGAAACGGATAAACAATTCTAAAAAAGAAACAAAAACAAGAACAAAGCTCTTGTTCTCCAAAGCAAGGAGCTGATTAAATCTCTTTTCTTTATAAACTAAAAACAAATAAATAAAACATAACAATAACCACACATGCTAAATATAATACTTAGACACCAGGTTGGTGATATTTAATCTAACAAAATAGGGTTGAGAGACACCTAGAAGATTAATAAATCATGATTCTTGGTGTGTCTGTGAAGGCATTTTCCAGAGACAGTTAACTAAGGTCCCCGGCCTGTAGTGATGAAGTTTCTTCACCCCGCCGGAAGAGGGCGCGCTTTTCTGGGCCGCCATGGTGGCCAGTTGTTTGCGGGGTTGGGGGTTGAGGGGTTGAGGGAGGAATTGGTGGGTGTTTCCACGGTGGACGTCCAAGAGTTCTGCTTGGTTCGAGTCATTTTCTTTCACCTAATGCAGACGTCTTAAGGTCCTTGCTGGGACCGGTGCGCTGCTATAAGCGCTCAAACAAGAGCCGCAATCACCTAGCAGAACGCACTTTATTCCCTCAAGTTGTGTTTCTGATGTGTTTTGTCACATCCATGGACACAGAAAATCAGCACTGGGTGTTCTGAGCTAAGGGCATTTTTAAAAGTTAAGTATGAGAATTTCACTCTCAGCTCTTTCTTCTTAAGAGCTAGAGATGGAACTCTCACACGGTAGCTACACATTCAGATCCTGGAAGAAGCAACATTTCTGTCAAGGATGGGAAGTTAAACCGTGTGAAGGCCACTTTTACTTTGTTAGTCACTTATACACCCAACTAACTCCAGTATCGGAACTCTTTTCCTCTTTATGGTTTCACGATTTATAACTTCATGTAATGGAGGATGAGCATTTGACTACGCTTCTTTGCATCTTCATTTTCTAATGAGGCCCATAAAAATTACATTCATTTGCATGATCGTGTCCTGTTAATATACTTTCTCTCTGAGTAATTCTCAGACCAAACCTCTAAGACAGAGGTAAATTTTTTTTAATTCTCCTAGAGTCCTATCTTGTCTGGTGAAAGTACGAAAACTGCTTTAGGATCTTGAGAAAACATAGCTAGACACCTACCTTTGGTTGACCTACATTCAAGGAAAGATATTGTCCCCAGAAATCCGGGTATTTATGTTCCTTTTTCTGTTGTAGTAATTGATTTCCCCTTTAGACCAGAAATGATTATAATTAAAAGAACAATGATGGATTTGGCACACGATGGCTTTGTTAATTTTGATTGTCAAATTGAAAGGTTTTGAAATCACCCAGGAAATGCATCTTTGGGAGTGTCTGTGAATGATTTTCAGAAAAGTTTAATGAGAAGGAATTTTTCTCAAATGTAAGACAGCACCATCCTATGGGATCAGAGACTGAATGAAAAGAGGAAAACAGAAGGCGAGCTATGCACAAATATCATCTTTCCTCTCTTTTCGGAGTGCAGATAGGATGAGACTAGCTGCTTCATGCCCCAGACTTCATATTTTCCACCATGATGCACTGTACACCATTTTTTTTTTAACTTTGAGGCAAAGTAGTTGTTCTTCCTTAAAGTTGCTTCTGCTGAGCCCCATCCAGGAGGAAGTAACTAATACAATGCTATGGTTAGATAATCTTTCATGGGAAAGGAATGGACTAACAACTGTGCATCACTGGTGGGGCATGTCAAATGAGAAAAGTAAACACACGCATCTTATATCGTAGGCTGCACAACAACAACAACAGCAATGACAAAAACAACAATGGCTCCCACACACAACATCCATGAACTAAAAAAGTACAGGAGTGACGGGTTTGATTTCCAGTCTTATTTCTGACACCAACTTTATGATTTTAAGGAATTACTTTTTGCTGGATCTCAACTTCTTTTCGTATAAAAAGCAAAGCAAAGCAAACAAAAGCACCACCACAACAGGAACATTGCCCTTTAGTTCTAAAGCTTTAGGGTTTTATTCTCTTAGAAGCCTTCAACGTCAACCCTCATCATGTGCTTTGTTACCCACAACTAGCTTTTAAGTATCTTTCAGCTGCACTGATTAGAAATTAACAATTCCATGGGCTTCCTACTATGCCCAGAAGTGTGTTCCATACAAAATTCCGATGTTGAAGCCCTGCCCTACCAACCAACTATATTTGGATAATTCGGGTTTTATGAGGACATGAAATTGGTCTCCTGATCTCATGCCATTTGTTGGGGGTTGTTCTGGTGCTGCTTGTGTTCATATGCTAAATTCTGTACACCGAGATCTGGTTGCCCTAAGATGAGCAAATTCCCACATACACCAGCCGTTGTTATGCAAACATTACTTCCCAATTTAAAACTATTGACTAAGTAAAAATGGCTACAACCAACTGGGGAGAATAGAGAGAGCAAGAATTTGAGTTACCAAGCTGCTGGGGGGTGGGGGGGTCGGGTGGAGTGGGGAAGACAGGTAGGGACCACAAAGGAGAAGGGAAGAGGAGGTAGGGGAAGTGTAGAAGATGAGAAGACAGGATGAGAAAATGGGATGTCTTCATTAATCAGGCAGACCAGCAGCACATGCTGGAGCACCATGAACACCCCAGGACACCAGACTGTTAGAGCAGAAATAACCCAGGAAGATTCAAATAGCAAGTATCTGGGGAAGCATAGTTGGGGAAGTAGCCAGTCTAGCATTAGATAATTAGATTAGGGGTAATTCCCCAGTAATTGTACAGAGCCTAATACATAAATTGTAGTTTAGGTCTCATTCATTTGAAGCTAGATGGGAATAAGTATAACTCATATTATTTTTACAGCCATTAGCATCTTCATAAAGGATACCAGAGAGCTCATTCTTTGTCATGTGAGGAAACATTAAGAAGGTAGCTGTCTATAAGACAATCTCCATTAGAAATTGAATTGATTAACACCTCGATTACAGACTTCTGGTCTTCAAAACTACAAGAAAGAAATTTCTGTTATCTAATCCACACAGTCTGTTTACTTTAAAAGATTCTTGTAATTACTAGAAGGGTGTGTCTGCAGTAATGAGTAAGTTATATGTGGTATCTCTGTCTTGGGGTTCCCACAGAACTGTAGGCTTGTGATCAAAAGTAGATGAGTAATATCCATGCACTGTGCATGGTGCTTCCTTCTCTCTGGCATTTGTCATCGTGTATATCAAACGTCGTATGTATTCCCAGCTTGTGTAGGAGTCCAGCTCACTGGGACCACAGCCATTTAGTTGTAACTTCATTTGTCACCACCAGGTGATCCTGGCACCCACTTCAAACTTAGTAGGGTAAACACAGTCATTAAGATAGCCAGCTGAGAGTTTTGTGCCATGCCTGGACTATTTCTTACCTGACATGTTAACAGTGTTTGAGAAGGTCCAAGTCCTTTCTTGTTGGCCATGGTGCACCTTTGTTTAGCTCGACAGGCAACCCCCTGCCTTAGCCATGGGCATGCTTCTGTTTGCTGCCACCTAAGCGATACTTCTGCCTGCAAGCCCATAATTACTGGCATTCTGTGCAATCCTAGATTTATCTTCCTCTGTACTTTCTATTTTGGGACTGGTTCTCATACATTGGGTTTTTCTGAAACATCTTGATTCTCAGGTCAAACCTCAAGTAAATTTAAAAGCACCTTGTCTCCCCTTTTTACTGGGGTATACGTTGCTTTCTTCATTTGTTCCTCCTTTCTATAGGGCATAACAGTTGGCAAAGAGGATTCAGCCAAAGGTTTCTAGAATGAGCTCATTTCGTGAGTTAAAAATAACCTAGATCTAATAGAACAGCTGGATACTTGACAGAGATTAAGTTGGTGGCTGAAGGGGAAATTGGGAGTTTGAGAAGATAGAGGAGTCCTAATGGAAACGCAGAGCTCTGGTGTGATGAGCTGAGGTGCACATCTTAACACAGCCCCAGCTAGAGATGAAGGGAGTCTCCCGGGCTCTAAGATTGGCAGGTGGAAAGTCAGGAGTTATTGTGGTTGTTGCTCAACTGCATCTTCACGAGCTTTGAAGTGAACATTTTGTTGCTCCTAGCAGCCTGCATTTTTTCACAGTGTGAACTCTGGGTCATGCACCTTGATACTATGGAGTAACAAAACTCTAAGGAAAACCAGCTCCTAGATGCCTCAATGGAAAGAGTGATACTGCTGCTTATTCACAGTGTGATCATGAACGGTGTCTGACTTTTGAATTTTCCTCTTGTATAAATAGGAGTTAATAGCTGGCTCCTCGTGGCATCGTGGAGATTACCTGAAAGATTAAAAGATGTCTTTGGGATGTGAATTCACTGTAAGCCATAGCTATCATGAAAAATAAGCAATTTAAAAAATGAGTTTGTTTCAAGAAGGATGACCAAAATGCAGATGCTTCACTCCTTCTTAAAAAGGGGAACAAAAATATTCATAGGTGGGGATAGGGAGGCAAAGATTAGAGCAGAGACTGAAGGAACACCCATTCAGAGCCTGCCCCACATGTGGCCCATACATATACAGCCACCCAAACTAGATAAGATGGATGAAGCTAAGAAGTGGATGCTGACAGGAACCGGATATAGCTGTCTCCTGCGAGACACAGCCAGAACATGTCAAATACAGAGGTGACTGCTAGCAGCAAACCACTGAACTGAGAACAGAACCCCATTGGGGGAATTAGAGAAAGGATTGAAAGAGCTGAAGGGGCTTGCAACCCCATATGAACAACAATGCCAACCAACCAGAGCTTCCAGGGACTAAACCACTACCCAAAGACTGTACATGAACTGACCCAGGGCTCCAGCTGCATATGTAGCAGAGAATGGCCTTGTTGGGTACCAATGGAAGGAGAAGCCCTTGGTCCTGCCAGGGTTGATCCCCCAGTGTAGGGGAATGTCGGGTTGGGCTTAGAGGCAGGGGTGAATGGAGAAGGGGAGCGGGAGGAGTTGGGGACTTATGGACAGGAAACTGGGAAAGGGAATAACATCTGAAATGTAAATAAGAAATACTCAATTTAAAAGAAAAGAAAGGAAAAGAATGAGTTTTTAAGATATGGTGCTAGGGATCAAGCCCAGGGCCTTACAGATATGCTTGGCAAGCTGTCTGTCTCCATGACATTCCTCTAGCCTTCAGTGATTACTTTTATGAACTTAGTAATCATTTCATAATTTTAGCATACTGGTACTCTTACCACTGAACCGTATATATTTTATCTACATATTTTTCTTTGCAGGTATGCAAGGTGAACAAATTAGCTGTTAAAATATGAAATACCAGTTCTAATTGTGATAGAAGGATAGTCAGCCCTCATCTGTGAGCTTTGCATTCTTATGTTCGACAGTTCAGAATTAAAATATAATATTCAGAAACATTGCATCATGGACTCTAACCATCTGGAACCATAAGCCCAATTAAATGTTTCCATTTGTAAGTTTCTTTGGTTATGGCATTTTTGTCAAAGCAATAGAAAAATAACTAATATAGCTTCTTTCAGGATCTACAAATATGTATCCATGCACACAAATAAAAACAAATAAAATAATAAATTTAAAAATATAATACAGTGTGTGGATACAATCAAAGAATATTGAGTGCTTTGATAGAAACTCCACACTGAAACCCTCTGCCTTGCATGATACACATGTGGCAAATGCCATGACCAAAGAATCTTAAAAAAGAAAACATTTAATTGGGCTTATGGTTCTACTCCATAATAGTGGAGTAGAGGCACGGTGGCAGATACAGCTATTGTAATTCACAAGCAGGAGGCAGAGAGGGCACTTGGAATGACAAGTGATATTTGAGACCTCAAGTTATATCCCCAGTCATACATCTTTTTCAACAAGGCTATACTTCCCAATTCTTCCCAAACAGTTCTACCAAGTGGGGACAAATACTCACACATATGAGCCTGTGGTGTTATTCTTCCACCACAGAAGTGTAACATTTCCTGGACCTGGAGTTAGAGTTAGTTATAAGCAGCCTGATATGGGTACTGGGAACTGAACTCCAGTCCTCTAAAAGAGCAGTAAGTTCTCTTAGCCACTGAGCCATCTTTTATATTATTCTTTCTTAATCTACTCCCCTGGTTAACTTTATGTCAACCTGATCTAGGCTAGAACTATCTAAAAGGAGGGAACCTCAATGGAGAAAATGGCTCCATAAGATCCAGCTGTAAGGCATATTCTCAACTAGTGGTTAATGGGGGAGGGCCCAGCCCGTAGTGGGTGGTACCATCCCTGGGCTGGTGGTCCTGGGTTCTACAAGAAGGCAGGCTGAGCAATGATGAACCAGCCAGTAAGCAGCACCTCTGTGTGGCCTCTGCATCAGCTTCTACTTCCAGGTTAGAGATCTTGCCCTAGTTACCTTCTTTGATGGACTGTGATGTAGAAGTGTAAGCCAAATAAACTCTTTTCCTTCTAATTTGTTTTTTGGTCGTGGTGTTTCATTGCAGCAATAACTAAAACACCTACCTTTTAGAAAGATGTAGAAGAAGTGAAGAATTCTGATATTCATGAATTGGCAGAATTCATATTATAAAAATGGCTACACTATGAAGAACAATGTGTACATATTCAATGAAGTCCCATGACTGTATTCACAGAAATAGGAAAATATCATAACATTCATTTGTTAAGCATATAAACCTCTAAATAGTCAATGTAATACTAAGAAAAAAATCAGAGTTATTGTAATATCTGATTTCAAACTATACCACTAGATTGGTTTACATATGTCTTAGTTTGTTTTATATTGCTGTGATAAACACTATGACCTAAAACAACTTGAGAAAGAGAGGGTTTATTTATTTATTTTTTTTGCATTTTTTTATTATTATTAACTTGAGTATTTCTTATATACATTTCGAGTGTTATTCCCTTTCCCGGTTTCCGGGCAAACATCCCCCTCCCCCCTCCCCTTCCTTATGGGTGTTCCCCTCCCAACCCTCCCCCCATTGCTGCCCTCTCCCCAACAGTCTAGTTCACTGGGGGTTCAGTCTTAGCAGGACCCAGGGCTTCCCCTTCCACTGGTGCTCTTACTAGGATATCCATTGCTACCTATGAGGTCAGAGTCCAGGGTCAGTCCATGTATAGTCTTTGGGTAGTGGCTTAGTCCCTGGAAGCTCTGGTTGGTTGGCATTGTTGTACATATGGGGTCTCAAGCTCCTTCAAGCTCTTCCAGTTCTTTCTCTGATTCCTTCAACAGGGGTCCTGTTCTCAGTTCAGTGGTTTCCTGCTGGCATACGCCTCTGTATTTGCTGTATTCTGGCTGTGTCTCTCAGGAGCCGATCTGCATTCACATTTTGATCATCCGTCTTGAGTTTCATTTGTTCTAGGCATCTAGGGTAATTCAAGCATTTGGGCTAATAGCCACTTATCAATGAGTACATACCATGTATGTCTTTCTGTGATTGGGTTAGCTCGCTCAGGATGATATTTTCCAGTTCCAACCATTTGCCTACGAATTTCATAAAGTCATTGTTTTTGATAGCTGTGTAGATGTACCACATTTTCTGTATCCATTCCTCTATTGAAGGGCATCTGGGTTCTTTCCAGCTTCTGGCTATTATAAATAAGGCCGCGATGAACATAGTGGAGCACGTGTCTTTTTTATATGTTGGGGCATCTTTTGGGTATGTGCCCAAGAGAGGTATAGCTGGATCCTCAGGTAGTTCAATGTCCAATTTTCTGAGGAACCTCCAGACTGATTTCCAGAATGGTTGTAGCAGTCTGCAATCCCACCAACAATGGAGGAGTGTTCCTCTTTCTCCACATCCTCGCCAGCATCTGCTATCACCTGAGTTTTTTGATCTTAGCCATTCTCACTGGTGTGAGGTGAAATCTCAGGGTTGTTTTGATTTGCATTTCCTGATGACTAAAGATGTTGAACATTTCTTTAGGTGTTTCTCAGCCATTCGGCATTCCTCAGCTGTGAATTCTTTGTTTAGCTCTGAACCCCATTTTTAATAGGGTTATTTGTCTCCCTGCTGGTCTAACTTCTTGAGTTCTTTGTATATTTTGGATATAAGGCCTCTATCTGTTGTAGGATGAGAGGGTTTATTTTTATCTTACACTTCCACATTAAAGCCCATCATTGAGGGAGCTCAAGGCAGGAACTCAAGCAGGAATATAGAGGTAAGAAATGGATGGAAATCATGAAGGAACTTGGATTATTATTGACTTGCTCCCAATAGGTCAAGTAGTCAGCTTTTTTATATCACTCAGAACCACCTGCCCAAGGGTAGCACCACCACCCACAGTGTGTTGGACCTTCCTACATCAATCATGAATCAAGAAAATATCTCTACATACATTTCCCAATCTTATGGGGCATCTCCTGGGTTCTAAAAGGTTTGGGCAGCTCCAGACATCCACAGCCTGTACAATTTGTTTCCTAGACTCAATTCAGTTCCATTTCTACCTCCTGCTTCACAAGCCAGACCTCTGTTCTTGGTTGTCATTCCTCAATGCTGGTACCACTAACCTTCTACAGTCTCCACTGAAACTGAGATGGTACCACAAGCAGTAACCTATCCTGGTCTCACATCAAGAACCCTCCTCCTTCAACATGTACCAAATCTCACCTTCTCTCCATGACCCCTTTAGTCCTGGAGCTTCCTTGCCACCAGAACTAGTATGTATTGCTAAGTTGGCTGCCAGCCTTTCCCTTACCTCTCTGGACTACTCATTTGTGTGCTGAACCTAAGGAAATACTCCCCAGAAAAAAATCTCTTCAATGATTCCAGTCTCCTTAATCAATCCCAGAGAAGCAACACTGAATGTCCCAGTAAAGCAAAGGTTTTGCTGGTCTTCAGTAGTGCTGGTCTCTTGTTAGTCACAGCTAATTTTTAAATCTCAGATGACAGGAAGTCGCATATTCTTAATAGAAAGCATAACTAAACTGCCAAGATAGCATCTATGCTACTTTGAAGCTTCACAAGCCAGACTGCCTTATCTGGATTGCTCTCAGCAATCTTTCAGGTTTATACATGACAGCTTCAGTAAGCCCCAGTCTGGTGCTGAAGGACTAGTGGACTTTAGCCCGTATTAGAAAGTCAAAAAAGAAACTCTCTGGTGTTAGTGAAGGCAGCTATTGGCAAAACACTAGGATAGACACATTTATCAGCAGAAAGCAAAGGAAGGCAGGCAAGAAGCAGCACTAACTCTCCCTTGGACCTTGTTATACCTGAGGCTGCCATAGGAAGGTACTAACCACTCCGGAGACTGGTTTTCCCCTACCCTTTAGTTAATTATGCCAGGAAATACTTTCAGACCAACCCAAAGGCATGTTTCTTGGTCGATTCAGTAATGCTTACAAACAGAAGAATGTAATTCAAAGCTGTAAAGTCCATATCATCCCTTTCAGAATTTCTATCATTAAGGAAACTAGTAGCAACAAATGTCAGTAAACATTCAGGTGGGAAATGAGCATTTGTATGTTGGTGGTTGGGGATTAGTGCAACTAAGATGTAAATAAATCTGAAGTTTTCTAAAATAAAATGAAAGAAAGAAAGAGAAGAAAATAATAAATAAACAAAAAGCCAAAATTGCCATGTGGCCCATCTGTATCACTCCCAGGAATATTCCCCAAAGAATCTAAGTCACTGTACTACTACAGAGATTTATAGGCTTAGATCCTTTAAAAACTACTTTAATCAGAGTTCTTCAATGCTTCAACTATTCATCTAGCACACCTACTAGAAGTAGGATAGAAAGAAGGTTAATAGGAAATGGATTGTGGACCTATTTTAGTAGTTCTTTGGGGTTATTTCAGTCTTTGTTTTCAGGATATCAGCAGCCCAAACCAATAGCAAACACCAAACACAAATTAGTAGCTGCAGCTTGATTCAGCAGAAACCACCAGACTCTGCCAAGTCAGAGGAAGCAGCAAGAAGCAACTGAAATACCACAGGAAGTTCTTTGGTGCATTTCTTTCTATAAAGTCAGGACAAGCGAAGAGCAGTGAAGCATTGCAAGAAGCAGTGCACTCTTTCCAAACATGAAGTGCCCTCTCAAGTGTCTGCCTCAGCAAAACATCTTCTCACAAGATAGCTTCCAGAAAAACATCATGTGATCTCTCACAAGACCCCTTCCAGGAAAACGTTACATGACACAACCGAGTCTTCAAAGAAACCAGAACCTTCCATATCAGAGAAACCCACACATCTGTGATTATCATGGCTGTGTTCACAACGGCCAATTTATGGAGCTAGCTTAACTATCATCAGATGAATGAAGAAAGGAAATACATGTATGACATAGACTTTTACTTAACGAAATTTATGACATCTGCTTGAAAATAAATGGAAGTAGAAAATATTATGACAAGAGAAATAAGCCAGACTCAGCTCAGGAAGAAATAAATGCATCCTTTCTCTCATATGAAGGATCTAGATTCAAATATTCATGAGAGAGAACAAGAGCAAGAGAGGACACACTAGAGATGCGAAGAGAGAAAAACGTAATTATAAAGTGAATTAGATGGAAGGGGACAGTGAATGAACAGATGAATAGTGGGGGACAAACAAGATCTGGAGGCAGGGAAAGAAGGATGAATGAGGATAATTGGGGAAAAATAAGAACAAAGTACAATTACATAGATGTTTTAAAATGTTCTAATGAAACCCACTATTGAGCCTATCAGCTAAGAATTAGTAAAATGCCTTAATGGATGGATTTATAAATGTGGTTATTACTGCTAACATATAAAGTAGTTGAAATATGGACATACCAATTAGAACAGAGAAATTCTTGTCTTAGTTTCTCTTTATTGCCATAACAAAAGCACCCATACCCAAGGCACCTAGAAGAACAAAGCATTTAACAAGGATAGGGGACTCCCATAGATACATGTGTTTGAATGTTCGGCCCATAGGGAGTGGCACTATTAGGAATTGTGACGTTGTTGGAGTAGGTATGGCCTTGTTGGAGAAAGTATTTCATTGTGGAGGCAGGTTTTAAGGTCTCCTATGCTCAAGCTACACCGAGTGTGGCACACCACCTCCTTCTTCTGCCTGTAGATTAAGATGTAGAACTCTAAGCTCCTTCTTCAATATCATGTCTGTCTGCAGGCTGCCCATGCTTCCTACCTTGACAATAGTGGACTAAACCTCTGAAGCTATAAGCCAGTCCCAATTAAATGGTTTTCTTTAAAGAGTTTCTATGGTAAAGATGTTTCTTTACAGCATTAAAATCCTAACCAAGTCAGGAGGCTTACAATTTCAGAGGGTGAGTTCATGAACATTATGATAAGGAACATTACAGCAGGCAGGCAGGAAGGCATGGTGCTACAGCAGTAGCTGAGAGCTTGTATCTGACTCACAAGCATAGGGAGAGAGCCAACAGAAATAGCTTTAACATTTGAACTTAAAACCCCACATCTAATGATACACAGTTCTACCAACTGGGAACCAACCATTCCAATATACAAGCTGATGGGGTCATTCTCATCCAAACCACCACAGTCCTCCTGCATTAGTCAGACCTTTCAGCACTGTGACAGGGTGTGATTTCCAAGCTTAGTTGACTCTAGTAATCTTCACTTTCATATTAGTCCACTGAGGCAAAGCTGAACATCATGGCAGAGAAAGCATGTAGTTGAAGAGGAAGCTCATCTTATCATAAACAGGAACTACATAGGAACATAGTAGAACTACAGGAACCTAATAGATAGAATAATAAGAGTGGGAGGGACAGATTCAGATCATGCCCTTGACCTACTTTCTGTAGTAAGATAAGTCACCTCAAACATTTTCACTGCTTTTCATATGGCCCTACCAGCTAGGGAACTAGCATTCAAAACAGGAGACTGTGAGGGACATTTCTGATTCAAACTATAATGCTTTTACTATTTAACATCATTATTAAGATTATATTTAAGCTGGGAGTGTTGCTTAGTGGTAGAACATTTGCCTAGTATGCATAAGATCCTGAGTTTGATCTGAAGCAAAACACACACACACACACACACACACACACACACACACACACACACACACACACACACACCACAACACTGTGTTCTTAGTGTGTATAGTTTATTAATAGGTTTTTTTCATGCCATGGTAAAAAAAATTCTTGCATATTTAATCTATTACCACTTAGACTCAGTTTTTATTTTATTAATTTTTAATTAATTAATTTATTGTTTGTGTGTGTATAGGAGGTGGAGAGGTATGCATGGTGCATGTGTGATGTCCATAAAGGCCAGAAAGACGGCAGTTAAAGATTGTTGTGAGCTATTACGTAGGTGTTGAGAACTGACCTAGTATCCTCTGCAAGAGCAGCGAGGTCCCCTGCAAGAGTAGTAAGTGACCTTAAGTACTCAGCTACTTCTCTAGTCTGACTTTCATAATATTTTGTAACAACCTAGGATAATTAATTAGTTCTTCTTTATAGCTTATCGTACTGTGGTAGTTTTAGTGTGCTTTTTTTTAAATATTGAATTTTTTAATGTAAAAAAGACTAAGTCAAAATTCACTGTGGCACAAACACACAAGCACGAACACATAAAAATATGGCACTGTTTCCATAATCAATGCCCATAAAATCTAAGCAGAGACAGTACATTAGTAATTAGAGCATCATGTAATGTTGGGTTTAGGAAGAAGCATAACAGGTAAAAGAAAGAACATATGACATTAATTCAAGCATGTAATTCAAATTTACAAATTATAAAAATTCCCCACTTTTATAGCTAAATTTTAGCCTCATTTTTTCAATTAAATGCCTGTTAACAAGCCAATTGGACAAACTCATTTACCCAAATTTACATCCTAGAATATGTAAGCAAACTGAAGACATTATTCAGATGAGTAAGTTTTATTCATTTTCATTATCTCTGTGATCAGGTTGCAAAGGACACGCTATTCTCCTAAGCCACTGCTTCCTGCTTCTTCAGGAATCTGGTTCTCCTTTTTAGAATCTTTAGGGGACAGCCTGAAGAAGTCCCCGATGCCTTTTTGCCACTTGGGAGTTGGGCGTACACAGACTGGGTTCCCTCCAGCACACTTATTTTCAGCTTTTTTCAATGAACCTGAAGAATTCGTGACAAAGGTGGAGGAGCCGAGCACCTTCCTGGGGACTTGAGAAGCCACCACTTTTCTGTAGGCCCCTGGGACGTAGTTTGCTTTGGTCCACACCTTGTTCACACAGGAAGAGACAACATTCACTGACTCCCCAGCTACAGACGTCTCAACTGGACAAGAACCCCTAGTGTGCTTTTAAAATATGATATAAAACTCATTAAAATTAAAACAGGTGAGATGTTACCTCAGTGAATAGCACGTATTTCCACAACTCTGTGTTTTCATTAATCAGTGTGATACATGAATTTTTATGCTTAGGCTGTGTTACAAGTCAGAGTCTATTGGGCTTCATTAACGTTCCATGGTTTTGATGAAATATTACAACCTCAATAGTGTCTTTATTTCTACTTATATAAAAAATTCAAGCTATATATCTGTGATTAATGATAGTGGTATGATTTCCTTGGTATTTACTATTGGAAATGATCAGATAGAACATGAATAATAATGTCTTGAATGGAGGTCACTCTCAGTCACATGTCACATCAGGGGACAGAGTTGAGTAAAGAATTTACTGGTATATTGTATCTCCCATGGAATAGAGATGAAAATTCATACAGCAATGGAGAGTCATCTTTAATAGATTTCTAGGAACCACAAACTTCACTTAAGTCTAGCCATGAACTATAATGTGCACTTGAAGAATAAGGCATTGACCATTAACTGGATACTCAGAAAAGGCTCCTTATTTACGAGAAGAGGCACCTCATCCCTTGTGAGAGGCCTTTTTTGCTGTCACCTAAATTCGAATACTTGTTTTCTCCACTTGGAAATAAAACCGTGGCCATCAATATTCTAGTTCCGATTTGAGCATTGGTGTCAGTGAAGATTTTCCAGCTATGATTCAGTAAAGACATATTCAGATTGCATAGCTTTGTTTGATGGGCTGTTGTACCAGTGTCTCTAGCTCCGACCCATACTTTGCACTGGTGTTAGTAATGTGGGGACCAGGAATCTGTGAACTGCATTTCTGCTTTACTACATTGGTTCTCTCTTTAGAAAGGTTTGAATGGTGGCCTCGAGGAAGAAGGGAGTTCTCCTGTGGACTTCCCATCTGCTCCTCTTGCTGTGAATATTAATTACCCAAGCAGTACTTCACTTGAGCATAGTAAACGATGGGCAGAGTGAATTGAATCCAGTTTTCTGTTTTCTAATCAGAGAAGAATGGACTCAAATCCACAGTCACACAGGAGCCAGTAGGCTCAGCCAGCTCTCAGAAGTCCAGATTCTGGCCCTACTGGACAAGTCTCTTTTCAGAGGTTGGGCCTCAAATCCATTGGGATCTCTCCTCTGAGCTTCACTTTAATTCTCAAAGAGGATGAACATAACGCTCTCCATTGCTATTAAATCTTTGGTGTCAGCATTCTCTTTTAAAACAATTTTATGTGCTGATAGTTTTTAGACCTGGTTATCTAAACTTTATACTGACTCTAAAAATAACTTATGGGAATTCTATAACCAACCACAACAGCCATATTAAAAAGAAAAGAATTAAGTGGTTCAGTTATAAAAATCACTCAAATAATAGGGCCAAAACTTTCTAAAAGATCATTTTTTAAGAACATTACATAGTGGGCTGGAGAGATGGCTCAGTGGTTAAGAGCACCGATTGCTCTTCCAGAGGTCCTGAGTTCAAATCCCAGCAACCACATGGTGGCTCACAACCACCCTGATCTGGTGCCCTCTTCTGGTGTGTCTGAAGACAGCTACAGTGTACTTATATATAATAAATAAATAAATCTTTAAAAAAATGTTATATAGCTTAAAGTAGGCCAGGCTTTGTGGCATACATCTCAGTTTATCAGATTATTCAGGAGGACTGCCATGAATTCAAACAAACTTGAGCTGCATTCAGAGACCCCATATCAAAACACCAAACCAAAGAACAGACAAAACCTATTTGATGAAGAGACAGGTCATGAGAGAGTTCTGTCAAAGTTGGTTGAATCCAAGTTTTTCTTTATCTTAATGTGAATTTCAGACTCTTAGTATGATTCCATTAGTCTGTTCTGGTTACTTTCTTATAGCAGCACCATATTTTTCTGATTACTATAGCCTAATAGTAGATTGTGAAACTGTATATTATTTATTCAAATTTATTTTCAAAATTTATTTGGCTGGTATGATTCTATGACATTTCAAGTGAATCCTAATATCATTTTTGTCTACTTCTGAAGGTTGATGTAATTTTGCACTTTGAATATGCAGCTCACTTTAGGAGTATTCCCATATGAATTATACAATGTTTTCCAATTTATCAAACAAAATATCAAGATGCCATGGATTTAATATATCTTCCCATTATATTTCGTGATTCCAAATATGTAACTTCTGAAGTTATTTTGTTAAATTTTGTTCTCAAATATTTTACTTTTTGCTATAATCAATAATATACAACACATAGATTATTATGATATTCCACTTATATAGGACATAACATTGAAACTTATTACTAAAATGAAATATAAGACTACAGGAAGGTAGTTTTGATGTAAAAGTAAAGATACCATCACATTATAAACCTGGGGCTGGAGAAATGAATAAACAGAAACAAGAGTCAAAAAGTTTTTTATTTTCCTACCTTTTAAACACTTACAAAAACTTTCTGTATCCATTCTTCATTTGAGGGACATCTGGGCTGTTTCTAGCTTCTGGCTATTACAAATAAGACTGCTATGAATATCGTGGAGCATGTGTCCCTGTGGTATGGTGGGGTATCTTTTGGGTATAGGCCCAGGAGTGGTATTGCTGGGTCTTCAGGAAGAACAATTTCCAATTTTCTAAGGAACCACCAGATTGATTTCCAGAGTAATCACTCGCCCTCCCACCAGCAATGGAGGAGTTTCCCTCTTTCTCCACATCCTTGTCAGCATGTGCTGTCGCCTTAATTTTTTATCTTAGCTATCTGATTGGTGTAAGGAGGAATCTCAGGGTCATTTTGATTGACAATTTCCCTGATGACTAAGGACTTTAAACATTTCTTTTAATGTTTCTCGGCCATTTGAGATTCCTCTGTTGTGAATTCTTGGTTTGGCTCTGTACCCCATTTTTAAATTGGATTATTTATAGTTTTGGAAGTTAGCATCTTGACTTCTTTATATATTTTGGTATTAGCCCTCTGTAGGGTTAATGAAGATTTTTTTCCCCAATCTATAGGATGCTGATTTGTCTTATTGACCATGTCCTTTGCCTTACAGAAGCTTTTCAGTTGATTTATCAATTCTTGATCTTAAAGCATGAGTCATTGGAGTTCTATTTAGGAAATTTCCCCCTTGCCAATGAGCTCAAGGCTTTTTCCCACTTTCTCTTAGATTCAGTGTATCTGGTTTTATGTTGAGGTCCTTGAGCCACTTGGACTTGAGTTTTGTGCAAAATGATAAATATGGATCTATTTTCACTTTTCTACCTACAGACTGTCAGTTAGACCAGCACCATTTACTGAAAATGCTTTCTTTTTTCCACTGTATGTTTTTGGCTTCTTAGTCAAAGATCAAGTATCCATAAGTGTGTGGGCTTATTTCTGGGTCTTCAATTTTCTCCCAGTGGTCTCTGTACCAATACGATGTGGTTTTTATCACTATTGCTCTGTAGTACAATTTGAGGTCAGAGATGGTGATTCCTCGAGAAATTCTTTTATTGTTAAGAATTGATTTTACTATCCTGAGGTTTTTGTTTTTCCAAATGAAATTGAGAATTGCTCTTTCCATGTCTGTGAAGAATTGTGTTAGGATTTTGGTGGGGATTGTGTTTAATCTGTAGATTGCTTTTGGTAGGATGGCCATTTTCACCATGTTAATTTCATCAATACATGAGTATGGGATATTTTCCGATCTTCTGAGGCCTTCTTCGATTTCTTTCTTTTTCTTTCTTCCTTTCTTTCTTTCTTTCTTTCTTTCTTTCTTTCTTTCTTTCTTTCTTTCTTTCTTTCTTCTTTCTTCCTTCCTTCCTTCCTTTCTTTCTTTCTTTTCAGGGATTTGAAGTACTTGTCCTACAGATCTTTTACTTGCTTGGTAAGAGTTACATCAAGATACAAAACGTGGTTCATTTACATAATGGAATATTGCTTAGCTATTGAGAATGAGGACATCCTGAGTTTTGCAGGTAAATGGATGGAACTAGAAAATATCATGCTGAGTGAGGTTGCCCAGACCCAAAACATGGTATGTACTCACTAATAAGTAGATATTAGCCAAAAGGTACAGAATACCCAGAACACAACCCACAGAATTCAAGAAGTTTAACAAGTGGAAATGGAAGTGGAAGCTGAGGAGCAGGGCAACCCCCTAAGAAAACCAGCAGTTTCAACTAACCTGGACCTCTGGGAACTCCCAGACACTGAGTCACCAATCAGGCAGCATACAGGGTCTGGTCCTGGGTCCCTCCAACGCATATATAGCAGGGGACTGCCTGGTCTGGCCTCAGTGAGAGAATCCTCTAGAGACTTGAGGCCCCAGGGAGGGGAAAGGCCTGGTGGTGGTGGAGCATCCTCTCAGAGACAAAGGAGGGGAGGAAGGGGATGAGGAACTGTGCAAGGGGGAACTAGGAGGGGGGCAGACAGCTGGGTTGTAACTAAATAAAAAAAAATCAAAAACTTTTCATGACAATAACTAGTTTAATGAGAATGATAGTGAAAACTCCAAAGATACTACTTATGAAAATTCAATGACTTTGCTTTATTTGGTCGTTAAAATAATCTCACCAGAAGCCTGTGAGATGACTCAGAAGGTACCCGCATTTGTTGCCAGACCTGATGACCTCAGTTCAATCTCTCCCTAAGCCTCCATGGTAGAAGAGAACAATCACTGGAGGTTGCCCTCTAACCTCCACACATGTTCTGGAATAATTAGTGCCCCCCCACATGTACACACACGCACACACACACAGATACCTATATATAAATGCAAATTTAAAAAAGCATTTAAAACTTGTCAGATGGGATTGTTTGTGAAGTCTTTGGTAGTTTATTGTATATCTATTTTATGAAACTATTAGTATAGCTACTCTGATGTCAGCTTTGATGTGTTAACCTTACAAGAACTTTGCTGTGTCTATTGCAAAGCAGCTTATGAAACATCCATGTATACTTACAATAAAATAAAATGATACTTATATTTTCTTCTTTAGAAATCTTCAGTTTCTTTTAAATTCCAAGTGAAATTTGCTTCCTCGTATGGTACATAGTATAGTAATATATCGTTGTTTAACATGTATCGGCAGGAGTGTTTAGAAAGAATATTCAGTTGAGTAAAAAGCTGACTATGTAATCAACCTTGAGGACCTAAGTCTTCATCCCCAGTTCTTATATAAGTGTTGGACAGTACCATGCATATCTATAATGCCAGTGTTGGGACAGGAGAATGAAACTAGTTGGCCAGTTACTTAAGCCTCATTCACTGAGAGATGCTGTCTTACGTATAAGATGGAGAGCAATAAAGAATGATATTTAACATTAACCAGTGACCTGCTCAACACATGTACACTTCAGGAACCCATGTACACATACACACGTGCACACATAAATCATTGGCAGAAAAACTGCATATTTGACATTGTAGGAAATAGTTTTTATTTTTCATGGGGTAGATAATCCAGTTCAGATTCTACAAAACGATTCTGTCAGAACAATCTATTATACCTCATGCTGTGTGTGGTAGCAGCCAAGCATTGCTGGCAATAGCCTGAAGATTCTTTCTCTCCACCAAGTAAACCTGGATCCTCAAACCACAGAAAAAATTCAGGATGAGTCAGAATACAGCAAAGTTAGTAAATTTATCAAACACTTATAAAAGTTAATACACACTTTAGACTTAAGTATACACACACAGAAAGAAGCTTAAAGAGTTATACACTCAGGGCATGGAAATAGGTTTCTCAAGAGCGTCACATGTGTGTCTTTACATGCATGTGTGTGTGTGTGTGTGTGTGTGTGTGTGTGTGTGTGTAATTATGATTTTTCTAATTACATTGTTGAAAGACTGTAGCTTACAATAAACTTTAAACATTAAGTAAAATTTAAAAATTAATTAAGAACATAAATGAGCAGGTTTACAGATTCCTTTTATCTAAAAGGATTTTTCTCTGTAAATGGAATTTAAGGGATGTAATATTTAGATTTAAGGAAAAGAGAGTATGCTACATCTCTCCACTTCAACATCTGTATGTAGGATGAAATGTCCTTTACACACATCAAGTCACTCTGGGGATAGGCAAATCCTCTCTCACTAAGGCCAGACAAGGCAGTCCAGTGAGGGAAATGGGATTCACAGACAGGCAACAGATTCAGGAATAGCACCCATTCCAATTGTTGAGGAAACCAATGCACACATTTGCTGCATATGTGCATGACAGAAGGTAAGTCCAGCCCATGATCACTCTTTGATTAGTGACACATTCTCTGGGGGCCTCCCCTCTGTTGGTCTTCCTGTAGAGTTCCTATCCTCTTCAGGTTCCTCAATCCTTCCCCAAAATCTTCCACAAGACTCCCAGAGCTCCATCTAAATAGATATCAGAGGTGGATGGAGTGGGAGAGGAGTGGGCTGGGAGGTAAGGGAAAGAGAGAATGGAAATCATCTGATCATCTCGGGGTGGAGGGAGGGGAAGCATCTGTAGAACAAGAATGTGCCCGACACCTGGCAATGGGGAAGTCCCAGGATGTCTATGGGGGTGACTCTAGCTGAAACTCTTAGCGGTGGGGGGATATGGATACTGAATTGGCCACTTTTTGAAGCCAGGCAGGACTTCTAATGGAGGCATAAGGACACCAATTCACTCATAAAACTTTCAACCCAAAATGTGTCCTGCCTACAGGATATGCAGGGACAAAGGTAGAGCAGAGAGGGAAGAAATGATCAATCAATCACTGGCCCAAACTGAGACCCATCCCATAGGCAAGAACCCTGACATTATTAATGATACTCGCTTATGCTTGCAGACAGGTCCTAGCAAAACCATCTTCTGAGAGGCTCCACCCAACAGCCACTGATGGAAAGAGATGCAGAGATCCACAACCAAACAGTACATGGATTTTGGCTTCTTTTAAAACCCAGTTACGTTATGTGATTATGTTTTTTCTTTTAATCCCAGGTGTAGGATTTGGGGTGGCTGATGCTCTTCCTGCTGCTGCTGGTGGTGGTGGTTCCTGCTGTTGGGTTTGCTGCTTTTGTTATTGCTAGACTGCTGGGTTGCTGGATTCCTAGACTGCTGTTTGCTGGATTGCTGGTTGGAGCTATCCTAATGACACAGATTGATTGAACTTGCCCCTAAGAACTCAATGCCTCAACCAGCAGGAAGTAGTCTAAAGAGATCTATGCATCTTTCCCCCTCTAAACTTCTTTCTCCCTTACCTAATGTTGGGGGGGTGCTTGAAAGGGATTAGGGTAGAATGAGGGTAAAGGAGGGTGGAATACAAAAGTACCCAGTAAAGTAGCCCAAAAAGGCTGGCTACAGAAAATCAACTTATTTACACACCAGACCAAGGCACGGGTGCAACCCCTCACTTGGTCCCATACAAAGAACATCAAATGATATGATGGTAATGGCCCACATCTGGTATCTCGCCACTTAGTGTGTGAACCAAGGGATAAACAGGCAGAGGATTTCAAATGTTCCACCAGCTTCATCTCAGCTCAGTCCTCACTGTGCACGTGGCTTATCTGAACTCTCATCTATCTGTCTGTGAGTCTGCCCATTCGTCTGGTTCTCCCCTTGCCTCGGTGGCCTCCACAGTTGTGTACTTTGCTTCTGAAGTTCTACTTGTTCCTTATGCTTAGCTCATCCCAGATACTGGGCTTGACTCTGTAACCAGTGCCTTCAATTGGGCTTGTTCACATTTTATCTAAGTCCTTGTAGGAACACTCTGTCTGCACCAGTCTCCTGCCTGCCTTCCAGGGAGGCCTCGTCAGAAGTCCTTGACCCCCAGTAGTCTCCTCCTTAACCTTTCTCAGCCACTCTGTAGCCAAGATGGATAGACACAGATATAGATCTATTTTCTCCGTGATGTGTGATGTGCAATCTGAGAGCTAATGTTCATAGTTAAGATTAGAATAAAAGAGGTCATGTTTGCTCAGCCAGCTGTCAAAGAAAATCGGTAGAGTTGGCAAGCTCCTGCCAGTGAAGCTGACAGACGTAACTTGTGAATTTATTGTTATTCTATAAATTCTGATACTGTGGAAAGACAGATGTGTCTATTCATGCATTTGGCGTAGCATGCTCATGATAAATAGTTAATTTTCCGTTTGAACACCATTGTTTGAGACGCCGCTGGGAAAATTAGAGTTATCTCTGTAGGAAAACTTGGTTTTATTGGTTGAATTGATTTTTCTTGACTTCCAGGCTGTAGCAAACAGATCTTAGGGTGAGAGATTCTTTCCCCATGTCTCCTTAATTTTTCTTCCTCTCCTTCCTCCATAACCTTTTAATTGTTCACTTCATGGACCAAAAGCTTAAAACAAACCATACTTTCCCGTGTTTGTGATGGGTTTTTAGTTATCGGTGACTAGAATTCCAGGAAAGAAGTTGTGTCTACAAAGGCTGATCTACTGATTAGAACTCAGTGAAATGGAGAGGTTGGAATGTTGCTGTTTCAGAGGTTATCTCATGCTGACCTAGCTGAACCATGCCCCTCCCCAGCAGCTATTCCTTCCCCACTTCTGTTGGAACTAACATGCTGTGAATAACAGATTAATAACATTTTTAACTTAGCAGGCCACTGGCTTCTTTCAGCCCTAAAACTGAAGTTATCAGATAACATTTAAGGCTTATAGAAAAGCTCCCACGTCTAGCTGTAACAACCTCTCTAATGTATCCACTGATGTATTTTAAATTGCCTTAAGCAATGACTTTTTTGTCCTGTAAAATTATGAAACTGCTTCCCCACTGGAACATGGAATTCGGGGTAATTTTAATCTATGTTCTCTGGTTATTGCCACTTAAATTTTACTTTAGAGTAAACTATCTCTTATTCTCTTTAAGATGAAAGTTGTTTTGTTGTTGTTGTTGCTTTGTGGCTTAGTTGGTTTTGCTTTCTGTGAAAATAGGTTAGTTTCTTTGCAAGATGGTATGTTTTACATCTACAGAAATCATAACCCACTCTTTTGCAATAACTTTGTGGGGAAGATTAGCTCAGGCTGTGTCTGATTTGGCTGGTGCCATTGCTCCCTAGGTATCTGGAATAGACTCTTTGTTACCAAGCATTGCTTTAAGTTGGGAGATCAATTTAATTAGTGAATAATTCTAATTTGCTAATTTAGCTAACACTTCTTTTGAGCATTGTATCATTTGGCATAATGTTTTGAGACCTCACAGAAACCTGTAAAGTTTCTGGGCAGTGTGCCTTCATTTACTCAGTCACTTCGGCCCCTGCATATTTGATTTAACCATTCTGTGGTTTGGCACTGTAAGGTTTTCTGCCAGTCTTACTGATATGTGCTCATTAGAACCAGTTGTCTACAAAGCACCTGCTTTCCTGGGAAAGGATCTGATTACTGAAATGCAGCTAGTTCTCACCAAGGAAAGGGCTCAAATTTCTTGGCCTGCTTCCTGCATTATCAGACTGCTGGTTGGTCTTTCTATTTGTTGTGCTCAGCCCAAATTTCTTCCTTGTCTTTTGTTCTGGAAAGGTCCTGCTGTGAATCGCTCTCTATTTTCTTCATTCTCTCCTTTTAAGGCAGATCATGCTGTGCCCAGCCCTGCATCTAGATTGTACTGTGATAGGAATACAATGCATCTAGTTCCTGCTACCATCCCAGGGGAGTCCTTTAGATACAAGGACATCCAGAGTTAGGTCTGTGCCTCCACTCGACTGTCCCCAGAAGCAACTCCTGTATTCTTTTGTTTCTATTCCAAGCACTTTTCTCTCTTTTTTTTCATGAAAGAGTTCCTCTTGTAATCATGAAAGGCAGGACCAGTGCAGGCAGGGGTGCTTTCAATCCACTTCTTTGTTCCAAGGACAGCTGGTTCCAGCCATGCTCTGAAAAATGGAAAGATTCCCATGGGGGGAAGTCACCTGAAACCCAAAATACTTTCTTGCAAAATGGAAGCAGAACCTACTGTTGCTAACTCTGTGATCTTGGGCTGGAAGCAGCATTTCTTCACATCTCAGTTTCTTCCTGTGAAAAAGAACAGAGTGGACTAGATTTATTTATTTTTGGCAGGTGGATAAAATGCTGTATGAGTCTCTTAAAAGCCATGGACTTGCTCTTTAGAAGAGTGCAATTCTGAAAACATCCGTGAAAGCTATAAACAAGTTAGGGTCTGACTGACATGTTGGAGATCTAAGTCTATTGGGTTAAGAAAAATAAAGTAAGTACGACCCCTAAATTCATTTTGAAGCCTCATATTCTGAGCATCCTCTTGAGGCTCTTGACCTGAATGAGAATGTCTTTAGCACTTATACCTCTCTCAAGCCCCATTTCAGTTAAGTGTCAAATGTTCTCTTTTCTACTAGTTAGTCATAAAGGGTCACCTTGGGCAAAATCACAGACTTGTAGTAAGACACTGTAGGAAGTAACCAGGCATTTTCCCTGCTTTGCAAACTTGTTTTTCTTCTTCCTTTGGCTTTCAAAATTTTAACATTACTGGATATAGGACAAACTTTCCCATTTAAAGTATATACTTTGAAATAGGGCTGTGTCCTCCCTTAAGTTACTCTAATTGTATGAACTTGTGGTTTTACAGGTCTTATCATCCCCAACAGACTCCATTTTGAGGATGAGGGATGACTCTGCACCTGGGTGAATACATAAAGGACACCCTTTGCCTGGTAATTCCCACGCAGCACAGACTGATGCATAATGGTTTATTCTTGGATGTTGGAAGAGTCTCATATTATGCATTTGTTGGGGGTGTACTAGGACAGGAGGGACTCATGAGTTTATTAAAATCATATAAAGAAAACCAAGCCTGAGAACTTATCAGGCATATTAGACCAAGGAAAGGGTATCTAGATCCCTCTCTGAACCCTATAAAGAGGTTAACACCTAGCATAGTGTTAGTGATGGCTCTTGTCATCTGACCACCCAGGATGTATATCAGGCATAGGAGTCAAGAGCTGACTGACTGTCTTAGGAGCTCCATTTCAGCTGTAGTTCATTCTTGACTATTGACATGGCTTACTTAATTGGCCTTACTGTTTGCTCACTTACACCTGTAATCCATCCATCAGCCTGTTTATCCATCCATCTGGATGGTCCTAGCACCTTTGCCCTTGTAGCTGGACTCTGCAACAGCAATGAAATGCCTCTGAAGAGACCCCATCTGCTTGTTATCTCATCCCTAGAGATTCTATTTATTTTCTATCAGCTTCTCAGCTTTGTCCTTCTAGGCCAATCCAAAGCACCTCAAATCCCCTTGCTTCTTAAATCTTTCATTGCCATTCTATATCCTACACACACACACACACACACACACACACACACACACACACACACACACACACACAGACAGATGTATTTGCTGTGTGTTCTGTAGTGTGTGATATATAGTTATTATTCAAATAAATGCATTTTTGGGAATTAGTTCCAATGCTTTGTCTTAATTTGGATCCCAAAAGCCATACTCCCAGAGGCTGAGTATCCCTGCCCCCGGCTAGCTTTGATTGGTAATAAAGAATTGTCCTATAGCCAATGGCTGGGCAGGGAGACTGAGATGGGGCTTTTAGATTGAGAAGGCAAGAGACCAAGGAAGAGAGACGAGAATCACCATGATGGGGGAGCAAGGAGAATAGACTTAAAGGCCCACCAACATGTAAGATTCCAGGAAAGTGGTTCTAGGGGCCACTCCCCCTATTATGTTTGGGGTAGCAGAGATGAAATATAGATTTTAAAAGATGTTAATTCAGGAATATTGGAGGGGAGTGTGTACTAGCTGTGGGGAGGTTTAGAAGTGTCCAGTCATTGTGCTAGTCAAGGCATATCAAAATTAGCTGGTGTGTATGTATGTCTGTGTGTCTGTGTGTGTGTTTGTGTGTGTGTGTGTTTCTGTGTGTGTATGTGTCTGTGTATGTGTGTGTGTGCACATGCACGTCTTTCATTCTTGATTCCAGAGCCCTTGGGAAAATACAGCAGGTGAGTGACCTGCCAGGAGCCAAAGCATATCAACTATTGACCATTAGTGTGTTACTTGGCCAAGGCCATCTAGGAAAGTGGGAATATCTGGCTTCTAATGAAAGCTCCATACCTTGTGAGCCTATTTTTAATAAACTCTGACATCTTAGAAAATCACATAAGTGTTTGTCTATGTTTCCGACATTGCAACGCAATGACAATATGGTTTAGCATCATTTTGTACAAGCATATCATTGCATACACAGGACCCCGATTTCTGGAACCCTTTTCTCTTACAAAATCAAAACACTGTAACTGTTATTCATGTGGATTGAGGGTCTCGATTGCAGGTTCTTGGTTTCATATGAACGGTCTTAGAAGGCGATACGAGGATGGTTTCATTGGGGATAAAACCAAAAATGGCAGCTCAGGAAGAAGAAAGTTGTGCTTTCTAAAATAGAGTAAGAAAGCAGGCAGGCTCGGTAGTGGAAGTCTGTGTGTGGCTTCGAGGGAGGAGCTTTGTGGGCCTATAAAATACATATACTGTTGTGTTCATTATTTGTCTTATTGCTGCAGTAAAATCCTGATAAAAGCAACTGAAGGAGGCATTATTTGAGGGGAGAGTCCATCCTCCCTGGCAGGGAATCTTAGTGAGAACAGACAGAATATGCAGGTGGTGTTTTCTCAGCCAGGAATAAGAGATAACTGATTGTGCACAGCTCACACACTTCTTTCTTATTCAGTCTAGGACCCCAGTCCATGCAGTGGTGTCACCCACAAGCAACACAAGACCAAAAGCTACTGACAGGCATCCTCAGAAGCTAACCTAATACAAATGATCCTCCATAGGAATGTCCAGAGTTAATCTAATATTGATAATTTTGCACACGAGTGTTCAGATACTTAGCTCCTAGGTAATTCTGGATTCTGTCAAACTAACCAATATTAACCATCCCAATCATTAACAATCACAGTTTAGCTTGAAGGCTGTTTTTTTTTGGTCGTAAAACAGTTCTTCATCCTCAGGAGTCCCTGGCCTTTTCTTTACCACTGAATCGCTTTCTAGCTACATCTTGAAGAAGAATTTCCCTTTAAAAACAAAATTGATTGATCAGTGGTTAAGAGCACTGGCTGTTCTCTCAGAGGACATGGATTTAATTTCCAGTACCCACATGGTGGCTCCCAGCCATCTGTTACTCCAGCTCTAGGTGATACAAAACCCTCTCCTGGCCTTCGTGGACAGATGCACACACAGGTCGTGTGCAGACATGAATGTAGGCAAAATACTCATGCACATACAAATAAAATAATGAAATATGTTTTGAAAAGGAAATTAAAATATTAGACAGTTTTTGTGGTTTTCAGGTCTATGGACAAGATAAGCACCATCAATGGTTAAGTTTGAATGTCATATATGCTTTGGAATTAAGCATGGTTCATGAGCTGCTTTAATCCCCTTGCTTGAGATAATGTTCAGAAAAGGAGCACTGTCTCTTTGCAGGTGTTCCTCATAGCAGTGCACTTTTGTTTTCTATCTGTGCTGACATTTATGCTTGCTAGCCACTAAAATGTAAGACAAATCTGGGTCAAGAGGCTCCATTTTCTTCCCATACCTTCTTACCTTTCCTGTGTGTCTAGCCTGCATACATTCTGTCTTCTGTCTCTATGAAGTTATTATTTTAAAAACTTCACATACTAGAAGTAGAGATGAAATGGGGGGAGGGGATGGTTACTGAGTATGAGCAGACTTCTTAGATTTGGTGGGATTTCACTCAAGAGTTAGGACGCCACACGCCCTTGGTCACACAAAAACTACCGCCAGGTCAGTGGCTTCCACCAAGTCAATAGAAAATTTAAGAATGCATTTTATGGGCACAGAGAGCTGACTTTAGAAAGAAGTTTTATTATAGGATTTTAGGTGGGGAGTTTAAGAGAAATAAGGAAGACAATGTTGCTGTGTAGCTGGAGTGGCTCTTGGCAAATGGGGTTCTACTGAATTTCTTTTCAAGGGTTTTTTTTTTATAGGTCTTAGAGCAGAAATGATTGAAGTATGAGGAGGTGTTCATTCCAGATACCTCTCATTTTAAGTAACAGCCTAGCCTATGGCTTCTATGCAGTAAGGTTCAGTCAGGAAAAATGAAAGAATCCAGAACCGAACCAGAGGCCCCTTCCGGCCTTCTGGCTTCAAGTCAGGACAGAACCAAAGATATTCTCCATTTTGGCCAATGTTTGCTGACATTGTAGCACTGCCAGAATGCAATTTTAAGTTTGAATAGTGTTTCATTTTATATATACAGGCCACATTTGTTTACTCACTCATCTGCTGATTGACAATCGAATTTCTCCCACATGCTGCTCTTTGAATAATACTGCTGAGAACAGAGGTTTACAAGTATCGACTCTTTTCAGTATATACCCAGAAGTGATGTTGCTAAACCAAATGATAATTGTTTGTTTATACTTTTGAGAGGTAGCCATACTTTTTCCATAGTGGCTACATCATTTTACATTCCTTTCAAAAGAACACATTTTCCGATTTTGCCACATCTTTGCTAAAACTTGTTATTTTGTGTTTACTTTGATGGGTGTAAAATGCTGACATACTGTAGCACTGAGTGGTTATCCTAGGGCCTTACACAAGCACCGTGACATTGGGCTCCTTTTTCTGATATTTATTGTGGCTTAGGTATGCATTTCTTTAAAGACTAGTCATGTTCAATAATAAGATCTCTTTGTGTGTGTGTGTGTGTGTGTGTGTGTGTGTGTGTGTTTATTTGTATAACATCTTCGGAGAAATGTCTAGGCATTTTTTTCTCTTTTTCATTTCAGCTTGTGTCCTATCCCACATTTATATATTAACGTCCCCTTTGGGAGCTTATGAGTTCATGAAAGTCAAAAACCCATGGGAGTGGATTAGTATTTGTAAGAGACATGAGGGCTGGCAAGAAGGATCATCAGGGAAAGGGAGCTACTGCCAAGCCTGATTACCTGAGTCTAATGCTTAGGATACAGTGACTAGAAAGAGAGAACCAATTCCTCCAAGCTTCCCTTTGTATCCATTGGAGCATTAAACACACACACACACACACACACACACACACACACACACACACACACACACACACGACTTCCCTGTGCACCCGTCCTAGTCAGCAAGCCTAGCACCAGTGGGCTCAGTCTCACTATGTTGGAGCTCCATCTTCCTTCTGAGGCATGCAAGCACCACCAGAGTGGTTGAAAAACCGAAGCCATAGCGCCCCACCCTACAGCTCTACCTGCCTCCCGGGAGGCCTGCTCAAAGGCTTACTTAACCACAAGTTTTTGGTACCGCAATAGTTTATCTGGTAAACAAGGTAGCTACTAAGTACCGAGTGGGAAGGCAGTAAACATGGTCTGCAAGTGTAGACAAAGAGGTGTCTCACATCTTGGGTGGCATGGAGCAGAACAGTATGATATTTCATCCTGCTTCTCATGACAATGTGAGAGATATAGGATGCATGAATTATTTTGGAGTGTAAGACAAGGAGGGCTTGTGTATACTTGGGAGTAGAATTGCTAGGCTGTGTGGCAATTCTGTTTACATTTTTGACTATTTTTCATGACCTTCCACCACTTTCTATTTCTAAAATTAATGTCTGAGGTTTCTAGTTTCTCCAAAACTCACACCAGCAATAATATGCTCCCCCTTTTCTAATGCAGCTAGAGTATAATTCTGTCCTGTTGACTCATGTCGGGGTCTTTCTGTGCATTTATTGGTCATTTATATGTCTTCTTGGGGAAAGGTCTGTTCTGATCCTTGGCAGTTTTTAAGTAGAACTTTTGTTAAGTTCCCTTTATTGCTGTGTTTTAAGAGTTTTAAAAATAAATCTAGGAAACATGTCTCTTTGTGATATGTGATTTGCAAATATTTACTCATGTTCTGTGGACTTGGCTTTTCGTTTTCATGGTAATGTCCTCATAAACATGAGGAAATTTTTAAAAAAACAATTCTTAGCCCACAATCATAAGTATTTAGAGCTGATAGTTTTACTAAGAATGCACACACTGGACAGTTCTCCATGCAGTACGAGGAAGGATTACTCATCCCTTCCATGTAGATACTGAGTTATCCCATTTGTGGAAAAAAAATTACTCTTTCCCCAAGAATTGTATCGGTGCATCGGTTCAGACAGCCAGTTAATTATGACCATACTTATTTCTGATTTCTATAATTAAGAAACGTGGAAACTAACTGTACAATGGAAGCAAGACTCAAATCCACGAGGCTCTGCTCCAGGAGATGTAATCATCTTTTGTTCTGATCTTTCCACTTTAAAATGGCATAAAATATTTATCAGTTTTCTATTTTCATATTGGGAGGATAAGCTAGAATTTTATGATGCTTTAAAAAATTAAATATTGTGTGAATTAATGGAATGAAGTTATGGTGCTTGGTTTGGATAATTCATAAATGGGGAATGAAACCTCAGGCTTCAGCCATTTTTTCTTAGCGATCAGTATTATTAATAAATTGTGACCTTTATTCTTAAATAACATAGGCTGGCATTTGGGTAACTTTTTGAAAGTCACACAGAACATGGGTTTGCCAGAAGATAATGAATAAAACTTCTATACAACTGTTGGTTTGAGCCTCTTTTGTTTAGGAATCTTTATTGTTTACTCTTTTTATATGTTGTTTTCATAAATAAATATTCCAATTAATTGTTGGAAGTTGGAAAAGGATATTCTCCTGAAGCCAATAATGTGGTCCATATGAACAAACAAGGAGAGAACACACTCATTTTCTTTCACTGAAAGTGTTGCCTGACTGTGGCTGCACAGATAAATGACTTTGCAATCGCAAACCTGTTTTTGAAGTCCTTGAAACTTAAGGGTTCAAAACCATCAGCAGTAAGGCAGCTATCCTTTGCCTATTCGAGATTTCCATCCAGAGCAATCAGACTCCCAGCTAGCTCCTAAATAAGGTATTGGAGAGTTAGAATATCCCTGAGCTGCCTGTGTGGAATTCCCACCCTGCTGAACCAAGTTAACTTCTGTGACATTCAAGTTTTGACCATATCTGTTCCCTTGTCAAGGTACCTTTGTCAGTCCTTTTGGCAACCCATGAAGAGACAATTAAAGGACTGTAGGTGATCATCCCATCCCTGATCATCTTCGAGATTTGATGAGAGAGTTGGCATTGATTGACTTCACGGATCTTAGTAATGTTCACTCTTACCTTCTTTTTACACCAGAAAACATTGGAAGTGAGACTTTTCTAAAGTCAGATATACTCATGACCACAGTAACGACAGTGAATAGAAAGGATTTTTATTATGGGTGTGTGCTTTTTAAACAGCAGAGTTAAGAAACCGAAGATTGATTCTTTGAGGGAGAATGGTCAGATCAATACTTAGTCAACACGATAGAATACAATACAATAGTCAAATTCTGGATAAATTTATTCGTTTCAAATGTAGTAAATAGTACTTAATGCTTTTGCCTGATTATAAAAACCATTTAGGATGAACACTCTTAATTCAAAAATCAGAAATCCCAAATTATCCAAAAGCCGACATTTCGGTGTACAGCTGTTGCACAATTATTGTGAAGAGTTGCACACTTCAACCTGCGTTCACATATAAAAGTCTTATAAAAGAGCTGGGGAGTTGGTTTTGCTTACTGGAATTTCAAAGCATCTGAGTTCTTATCCCAGCACCCACAGCAGGCAGCTCAACATCTTTAGCTCCAGGAGATACAATGCCTCTGAAACCTGTCCATACAGCAAACCACCCACCCACGTGTGTGTGTGTGTGTGTGTGCGCGCGCGTGTGTGTGTGTGTGTGCACACACGCACATCATTCACACACACATTACACACATGTATCACATAGATCACACAAGACAATGTATAAAATTGTCTTTAGACCATGCTCAGAAAGTACATATGAAATAAAAATTTTCACTAGGCTTGGGCCTTGTGTTCAAACTAACTCATTATGTGTAGACAAATGTTCCAAAATCAATCAATCAAACAAACCAACAAAAAAAAAAAAACCCATAAAATACAAAATATATTTGCTTCCAACCATTTTGGAGAAGGGATAATTTTACTTTAACCCATGTAAAATTGACAATAACAACAACATATAAAATTAAAATGTTCATATTGGTCCTAAGTGCAAAGCTCAGAGCTTTTTTATAGTTATCTCTCCCAAGTCAAGGTAAGGCAACATGCTTATGTTGATATTTCTTTTCCCCCATGGTCATGTGCAGTTCTAATCTACAAATGTATGCTTTGTGCTCGGGTTGACTGCTCAGTTCTGAAGTTGTGTAATGTCCTTCAAAGTTTCTACTTTTTGCTCTACTTGGCACATTATTCATGAGGTTCTTTGGTCCAGAGGTGGAAGAAGTTATCTACAATTAAATTTTGGCTAAGCAGTCTTAGGCAGAGCCAAGTGGAGTCTTGATTACACATACAATTGTGCTTTTGCCTGGAGCCAGAAGGACAAGAATTAGAAGACACTGTGTTTTCATCAGTACTGGTCAGCTGACATGGGCTGAAAAGGGTTAGAAGGCCAAATGGAAAATACTTAGAAACTAGCAGCAACCTTTCTGTCCTTTTCTTTTCCCAAATAAACTGGTCTCATTGAATTTCTCACTTTCTTGTTTCTGCCACATTTCCTCAAAGTCCTATTCCTTGTAAATATTTCTTCATCCTACTTTTTGGACTTAGTACATTTCTATTTATCCAAGATTCAACTCAGGTTTCACTTTTCACTTGTTTATCTAAAACACACACACACACACACACACACACACACACACACACACACACGCAGCACTGTTCTAATGGAGACGAAACAGAAAGCTAGTTTTTTAGTCTTAGTATTTGGTGTGACTTTGGATGGGTACTTCTCTGATTTTTAAATTTCCTCTTTTGCAAGAAAAGAATGAGTTATCTATTTTGATTGACATCCCCTCCCTTCCTAGGAAGTTGAAAACGCCAGTACAATAAAATGTTCCTTAAAATGCAAATAATTTTATAAATTTAGCTTTGTCATCTCTTACTATCATTTGCAATTTCATTTCAGCGTATGTTAGAAAAGCATGGAAAATGCATTTGGAAAGCATTCAAACAGAATCTTCTTACGCCGTTCCTTTTTTTCCCTTTTCTCTTGTCACCCCCCTTCCCCTCCGCCTTTGATTTTTGCTTATGCATTCTTGAGATCTTGCTTATGCATTAAGCGTCTAGGATTAGACGCTGAACTTTTCAGTTACATTTTGCAGCTTGAGCCATTTAATAATCAGGAAGAGAGTTGGAAGAGCAACTACACACACACACACACACACACACACACACACACACACACAGTTGGAAGAGCAACTACACACACACACACACACACACACACACACACACACACACACACACACACACACACACACACACACACACACACACACACACTCCACCCCAGCTCTAGAAGCTAAACATTCAGACTGGCACGGTCTGAACAAATCCCATCAGAGCCTTGGGCTGTTGCCAGCTCCTAAGAGCCCGCTTTTTAGCCCGCGTCTGAAAGCCGGAACTCAATACCAAGGGGCGAAGGGGCGTGTCCGGAACTTCTGGAGGGAGCAGGGCTGAGCCAGACTACAACTCCCAACATGCACTTGGACGGAAGAGGGTGCTACCTCTTCTTGACTCCCTTATACCTTGGGCTTCTTAGGACCGAGGCAGAGGTATACGTAATCAGCCGTAATAACAAAGAGATATCGTAAACTTGTGTGGTGACAGAAGCATTGGGAACATTTCATCTACTGCTCTCTACTCAAGGGGTGGCTAGCGTAGACATCGTGGAACCTCTGTTCCTTTCAGACGAGTTTCCGGAGGATATTAATTATGAACGAACTCTGTGGCGCGACCGTTTAATTCTCCGGCGGCGACAGATTGTGGTGGAGAGATGGTTCTGGCGGGGCTCATCAGGAAGCTCGGTAACTGTCTGTGTTGCCCAGGGTCCGAGGAGCCCTCGCGTCTTGGCTTGGTAGTGCTGGGTTCCGGCGGCCCGGTCGCGCGATCACCGCTCCTAGTCCCTGCTTGCGCAGAGTTGCCCGCTGACCTTGCTCACATTGTATAATGCTCGGCCGCATCCAGCGCACCTGTGGCTTAGTTACATCCTGCTTTCTCTTCAGGGGGTTGGGGGGATCAAGCACATTCAGAATAAGTTATGAGTGGTTCATCTTTTCAGAGCCGGGAGATAAAATTATTTTGTGCCAACTTTTCTAACAGGCCATCAGCTGACAGAGATCAGGGAACGCGCCCTCAAAAGTATCCTGTGCAAGATCGAGCACAACTTGATCTGCTGTGCTGACTTGATTCAGGAAAGGTTGCTTTTTCTCCATTTGCTTGAATGGTTCAATTTCCCGTCCGTCCCAATGAAAGAGGAGGTTCTGAACTTGTTAAGCAGATTGGTTAAGGTAATGTCATTTTGAAATGAAACAACTGTGGTCTAAGTTAACTAGCATTTACTGAAAGGCATACTTGGCATTAATTTTTTTTTAAAGACAATCAGAGGTGTTGAATTTTAATTCATCTGAGTAGACATTGCTCGTCATTTCTTATAATAGCTTATCTCACATTGTACGATGCCTTGAAGTAGAACTACTAATTCTGTTTTTTTTGATTATTTGCCGCCCGTTTTTCTTCATTTTCCTGATATTTCACGTTTAAATTAGACATTTCCAGTATTAAAAGGAATACATTTAAATACGTTTAATTAACAGTGTATATAATGCTATTTCATGAAAATATTTTTTTTCTATTTCTGTGTCTACATTAAGAGTAATTTAATTTTAAGGACCAATGTCAAATGTTCAGTGTCTTTTAAGTCATTAAAATTCTCATGGGGAAATTTTAATGCCTTTGGCATTTTGATTCCAGTAAGGAGACTAAGATAAAGTGTCAGTAGAGAAAAGTAACTTAATTTATATTTAAAAGAAAGGCGTGGAAGTAGGAAGGATCATATAAGACAGGGGCCAGCCAGTGTGTGTGTATTGTGTGTATGCTCCTGTGATGGGAAGACAAAGTACAATGATGCATATATATGAAATATAATGGAACCCATTTTCTAAGTGACTATATTAGCAATAAAACATTTACAAGTAAAAGGGGAATTGGTAGTGTGTGTTTTTAGTGCTCAGAGTCTTGGCTTCTTTCTATTGAGTATGTGTCTCTCTAAGTTTGTCTGTTTTCCTTTATGTTTGATTTATGGAAGTTGTTTAGAACACAGCAATGCAGAGTTTGCATTTCAAAACATGAAATATTTGTTACACTAAAACTGCTATGTTTTGATTATGGTAAAATGAAGTTTAGAGATCTCCATGTTCATGGCTATTCTCAAGAATATTTCTTTTACTGTAGTATCCTCCAGCTGTCCAACACTTGATTGACCTTGGTGCAGTAGAGTTCTTATCTAAGCTCCGTCCAAATGTGGAGCCAGCAATTCAGGCTGAGATTGATGGCATTCTCGATGGACTTTTCATTCTTCCTTCAGAAGTTCCTGCACTACGTTCTGCCACTTACCAACCTGATCAAATTGGTAACTGCTTTTCTGTGTTGTATTCTCTTCAAATCTTTATTATGTTTTTTTTTTGTGTGCGTATGTATGTGTGTATGTATGTATGTATGTATGTATGAAGTATGTATGTATGTATGTATGTATATATGTATATGGGTATATGTGTGGATGAATGTCAGCTACAACATGCCTAAGGAGGACAGACAGAGGATACTTGTGGGAGTCAGTTCTCTCTTTTCCACTAGTATAGGCCCCAGAGATTAAATTCAGACTGTCAGGCTTGGTGGGCTTGCCAACTCATGTCCTTTTTTTTTTCTTTCTCTTTTTTTTTGCAATTCTTTCCTAAGTATATTCAGTGAGAACTAAAGCAGCTGGGAACTATAAATTTGAGTAGTGAAGAGAAGGGAAACAGACTAAGAAACACAGGTGGGCAGTCATCATTTGATACTTTTAGCAGACTCATATTCACCAGGGATATTTTCAATCTAATTAGTAACTATATTTACCTTACAGTGAAAGAGAGGGGAAAGCATCTTACTTGGAACTTGGCATTCTTTTTTTCTTTTTTGTTTTGGAATATACAATATTCAGAGGATAAGCTGGATTACTTTTTTATTTTTACTATTTATTTAGTTTTATTAATATTGAAAGAGTGAGAGAAAATAATACACTTTAAGATGGATAATTTTTGTTTTAGCAGGTGAATTGATAACACAGTAATTCATGTATTTTTTTTTTTTTTTCAGAATTGTCACAACAACCTGAAGTTTTAACAGGCTATTTTCCCCAAGACAAAAGTAGTCTCCAGCAGATGGAAGTCCCACCAGGGCCAGTGGGTGTGTATAAATAGGGAAATCTACCTCTGTTGTAGAGACTTTCCCGATGATTGTTTGTAGTGACATATTCGTTTGTTTTCTATCGCTGTGATAAACACCATGACTAAAATGATGTTTTTGATTGGGAGAAAAGGATTTATTTCATGTTACAGCTTATAGGCTATCATGAAGGAAGTCAGGGCAGAAACTCAAGGTAGGAACTGAAGCAAAGACCATAGAGGAATGCTTGTTATTGGCTTGATCTCCATGGCTTTCTCAGACCACTTCCCTATACCCCCAAGTATTACCTTCTAGGGCCTGGGCCCTTCCACATCAGTGATTAATCAGTAAAATGTCCTACCATCAACTTGATAGAGATATTTTCTCAATTGTTATCTAACCCCCAGATAACTAGCTTTTTTCACATTGACCAAAAGTAATTAAGACATGACTGGTTGTACTGTGTCTGATTCTGTTCTTAACGCACCCTCTGTTAGAGAGTTTTCTGATTGACGTTCTCTTTATGTCTCTTCTTAGCAAATTATATATATATGTTTACTGCTTGTCTCCTTCCTAGTGTAATAAGCTGTGACAGCCCCTCTTTCTCAGTATTTGAAACAATGCTAGAAATGTATCAGGCATCCAATGTGGACTCTTCAAAGGATTCAATGAGTACTTACCAAGCCACAGTGGGATTTGGTATTATCCAATGGGGTAAGCACACGATTATCACCTGACTACAGTGGCTCAAATACAGTTAGTATAGCATAAAACTTGGCCACACAGACAAATCCCAGTGTCCCTATTTTACCAACTAAGACACTGACAAAAGGTGAAAAGTTTGTCCTAGGTGACAGGGAATGGTTAAAAATTACACAAGTTAACATGGTATTACATGTTATAGTTGAGATGAAAGGATGTGCTAAAGAGTGTCTGCTGATATCAAGAATTAAAATAAACTTAATTTAGAACCCTCTGCTTTTAAAAAGCTTTCACAGCAACTTAAAGGCTGAATAGCAACATAAGGGAACAGGAAGCATGTGAAGCTGCTTTAAATGCTGTACTCCCTCTGTCTGGAAAAGTAAGAAGTTTAATGATAATCTCTGCATCCAACGAGTCCATGTTCTTCCCAAACCATTTGACACACATGTACACACCATCATATTTGATTGTTAAGTTTTGCTGTTCTTTTACAGGAAACCCAACTGTGAGGTGGCTGAGGTTCTCTGTGTTTCCTTGGCTACCCCTGACCACAACAGACAGACATGTTCTCTCCTCCAATGAAAGGTACAGAGATGATGTATTACAGGCCCCTTTGGTTTTTTGTAGCCATGAAATCTGATAGTTATCACTATACGTATTCTTCTGGAAAAGGTAACAAGTTCTGAAATGTGATTTTCAGTATTTCAAGAAAGCAAGCCAGAAAATGGTTGCATGTGTCTTATCTTTGAGCCATCTACATGCCCATTTTGTTCCTGGATGGCTGTCATGTAGCCCAGGCTGTCCTCAAGCTTACTATACATAGCTAAGGATGACCTTGAACTCCTGCTGCTCCTTATCCCCCACCGTGTGCTGTGATGATATGCATGTTAGTGCGCCTGGAGCACACCCAGTGTCTTCTTACAGTCCTTCATGACATGCTGTCTCTAATTGTGTAGGCTGTCTGAGTATTTCCTGAGTCCTTCAGGAAGAACAGTGGAACGAAGTCCGTTCGGTAGAATATACTTGAAACATGGGCTCCATGAGGAGGAAAACTTAAAGGTGTTGAGAAGGTTGGAGATACCCGCACTGGTCTTCTCTAGTGCGTATTGATCTTAAATTAGGAGGATTTATAAAAGGAGAGGGCTGATTGAGAAAAGCTTGCAGCATCTTACTTGTCGTTTTTGTTTTTTTAAGGTTGATTTTTAGGACAGACCATAGTGGCACATACTTTTAATGCTGGTTCTCTTGAGGCAGAGCCAGGAGGATCTCCGTGTGTTTGAGGCTAGCCTGGTCAGAATAGTGAAACCCTTAAATTTTTTTTAAAAGAAAAACATTTATTTGTAGTTTTAATTAATTTAATGTGTCTGTGAGTGGGTTTGTGCCTGTGTGAGTTCGGGTGCCAGAGAAGTCCAGAAGGTGGCATCCAGTCCCCTGGAGCAGGAGTTACAGGTTGTGAACTGATTAATGTGGGTGGGGGGAGCCGAAATTGGGTCCTCTGTAAGAGTAGCATGCGCTTTCGACTACTGAGTTATCTCTCTAGTCCCAGATAGTGGTTTATATATGTAGGTATGCATGCATTTATTAATTATGTATGTAGAGGTCTGCCTGCATGTATGCCTGCAGGCCAGAAGAGGGCACCAGATCTGATCATAGAAAGTTATGACCCACTATGTGGTTTCTGGGACCTGAACTCAGGACCTCTGGAAGAGTAGCCAATGTTCTTAACTTCTGAGCCATCTCTATAGCCCCCAGATGGTATTTCAAATATCCATATTTATCTGGTGTAATTTACTTGAAGTCACAATAAATGATTGTCTCTTTTGATAAGGTATGAGTTTATCAAATTTGAAAGAGTTAAGACAAAATACAGGCGATTGCTGGTAATGCTTACATCATTGTCTAAGGGCAAAGTATTGAAGAGGTAGTGCCCACTTTAGAATGGGTCAAGGGTGAGTTATTAGTTGTGAGTCAGTGCTTAAGGAAGAGGTAGAATAATTCTAGCTGAGTTCTTGAAGTGGATTATATACAATTACTGCATCCTTAGGTAAGTGGAAGCTAAGGGTATGGGATAAAAGGACATCGGGAACAGGGAAGATGATTGGAGAATCGAATTCCCAGAAATTAATGCTATACAGGCTGTCATTTTTTCCCTTTTAATTTGAAAATTGTATTTGACTCACCAGTCCCATTTGGTAGAGTTGTTATGCCTTCACATTTAGTGGTTAATGTGACGTAGTTCCTGTTCTGCCAGAGTATGGTCTAGTGGAGCATGCAAAGCCAGTGAGCAGTCACTGAATTAAACAGTGTGGTGTGGAGAAGAAGGACCTCCTCAGAGCTGACTAGGAAAAGATAGGAGGATGCATCCAGGGCCTAGTGATGCCTCTGTGGAGCTTCAGGTGCTGACAGAGACATTATGCCGTTAGGTTACGCAGGCAGGTGCACATGCATTCTCTCTGAAGCCTAGCTCTGTTGTCTCAGCTCCTTGAGAAGTAGTAACCACACTCTGATCTGGAACACCTGTGAGCTCCTGAAGGACGTGATCATGCAAGACTTCCCTGCTGAGATTTTTCTTCAGAGGCCTAAGATTGTTCAGGTAAGCATATTCAGGTAAGCATATTCTGTGTTGTTTTAGGCTTTCAAACAACATTTTATCTTACCACAAATTAGTGAAGTGCATAGCAGAGTAAGCATCCTTGGGAAGAAACCTTATATGAATTTTAATTTTAAAAATGAAGTATTGAGTGACTTAAACTGCCTTCTGTCTGACGTATCAGGATAGTTACAGTTCTTTTAGTGGACAGTAGTCTCATTTAGTACTTTCTGTCAAGTCTGTCTATCTCAAATTCTCATTGTTTGGATTTTCTTCTTTAAAGTTTTAAATTTCTATATCAAAGTGTGCGTGTGGAGATCAGAGGGCCACTTTACAGCATTGATTCTCTCCTTTCACCTTGATGTGGGTTCTGGGGATCAAGCTTAGGTTGCCACAGTGCATGGCACGTGTCTTTACCCACTGAGCCATCTCACCAGCCCCATTTATGGGGAATCTAATAGAGTAAGCTTTGGAAGAGTGGGCAGCAATAACCTTTATGTTTCGTATTCTTTATGTTTAGAGAATAATGCTAAAGAAATACATTATCAATGATCAATAATGATTACCCTTTCCCTTTATGCAGTCTCTTGTCTCTGCAGTAGACAGATTCAAATGGGAATGTAACATATCCACAGCATCTTATAATACCTGAGGGTTCTGGGTTCTCACTCAGGCTGGATGGATCCCAGTGATTGGCAGTGTGGATGCCTTCCATCATAGATGGGAAATGGAAACAAAAAAGCTGTTTATTACTGAAGCCTGTAAAGTGCTTCAGATGGGTGAGGTGTAGAGAACTTGCTGTGACTCTGTGTGCTGTGAAGTGGGTGTCCTTAGTGAGAAACACTTTCCTTCCAGATAGGAAATGGGAGAAACTGACTGATTCAGGCAGCTTTTTTATTATTTGTACTTATTTATTTTTTATTTTATGTGTATGAGTGTTTTGTCTACATGTATGTCTACACCATGTGCTGTGTGCTCCTGGGGCCTGTGGAGGTCAGAGGTAGGCATCAGGTTAATGTAGCCCTAACCCTAACACTGACAGTTGTGAGCTACCATGTGGGTGTTGGGAATTGAGCACAGCTCTGCAAGAGCAACAAGTGCTCTTAACTGCCATTGCACTAGGCCTACTCAGCTTTTAAGCATTGTCATTGAGATGAGGTCTGGCTGTGTTGCCCAGGTTTGTCTCAGACTCACATGGGTTCAAGTGTACTGAGTATCTGAGTATCTGGTACTGCAACAGGTATGTGGTGCCACCGTGACTTGTTTAATTTTATCACCTTTTGACATTGTTGGATTTTGCTGTCATTTTTGCCAGTATCTTTTTAAAACATTTTTTCTGTTTTTTGAATAAAATATACTTTATTATTATTATTATTATTATTATTATTATTATTATTATTATTATTATGTTGAGTGCTCATGATGTGTATTTGTCTACGTTCATGTCATCAAACAACTTTATGAAGGTGATTTCCTCCTTTCATGTGAGTTCTGGGTATCAAACTTGGGTTGTCAGGCTTGTGTGCCCCTGTTTCTCATGTTTTATGAAAGTTTGCAACCTTTTTCTTTGCTTATTCACCTTTGTTTGCTTATGTGCCACATCCATTTTTATTTATTTATTTTTTTTGTTTTTGTATGTAGTTCTAAAGACATAATTTTTAAAAATATAGGTCTCGTTATATATGCTCTGGAACTTGCTTTGCAGACCAGACTTCTGCCTTGAAGTTGTGGTGGCCCTCCTGACCACCACACCTGACCACAGTGTTCTGTGGAGCTCAGCTCTCTGTTTCTATAACTACTTTCACTCTCCTGTCTCAGGGCCTTTTGTGTCTGGTGAAGCTGGCCTTTGGAGGAGATGGGAAGCATCGTCTCGCCTTACAGTCAGTGTCCTGTTTGCAGCAGCTGTGCACAAGCTTAAGAAACAGACTCAACTTTTACAGAGATCCCAACCTTTTCTCGAATAAACAAGGTACTTTGCTTATCTGTTTACCAGGTAGCAATATTCTTTATCGTCTTCTGAGAACTGTCCACCTCACTTGAAAGTTGACTGTGTATGCTTTGCCTTTCTCAGTACACATTCCCATTCCTAAGACGTCATTGGCTCCTTGAGTAGAAACTAGGCAAATGAGAGAACCATCATGATCCTGTTTTTTTTGAATAAGGCAAAGTTTGAATTACTTAGAAAAAGATTCTCATAGAGAATTAGGTGTGGGCACTAAGAGAGGGACACACTCTGAAGGACAGTAGCCCATCTCCAGAGATGGTGCCAGCTTCAGGAGATTTGCTTTCACAGTCTTAACAATGGCTGTGCATGTGACGCCGGTGGCTTTCGAAGTTACAGTGCTTAAATGATTGAAATCTCAGATAAAAATGTTTTAGTATGCTCTGTTTTTTATCTGAAGAACTTTTCTTTCCTAAATGAGTTTGTAAGGTGGTTTATGGTTTATGGGGTTTCATGTGCCTTATAGTTGTATGCATTTGCAGGATAAACTAGGTCAGTAAAGGTCAGTGGAGTGCTAACTATAGGAGGTTAGGCATTCATTGTTCATAATTTTCTGGACTTTTCTCAGAAAAAGGAATATGTTCTTTGCATATGGTGTCAAAATTATTTTTAAAGATTAATTTTTATTATTTTTAATAAATTGTAGTTGTGTGTCTGTTTGTGGATATGTGCATATAAGTACAGGTGCCTGAGGGATCCAGAGGTGTTGGATCCCCCAGAACTGGAGTTACAGACACATGCAGGTCACCTGCCCTGGGTGCTCTGAGGAAAAGCAAGCTGGCTGCCTTTCCTTCCAAAGCCTCCTTTCCTTTTCTGTTGTGTCTCTCCTCTGAGCCTTCTGTCTCTTCATCTTAGGGATGACTGTAGCAGGAGTCCCATTTTCTGGTAGTGAATTTACTTGCTTAGACATTTATAGAGTGATTCTCTGTTTTATCCCCAGATTCTCAATCATTATGGGTCTGGGGACTAGGATTCAGACTGTGACAGTTCATGTGGGACTTAGGGAATTTTAATGCAAGGTATATATTGGGTTAAAACACTCTTTTGTTTGAAAAACAGTGATTTGTATTTTACCAAAGCCATGTTTATGCTTTTTGAGATGTAGCATATGCAGACATGTACTCACATCCACAGGCCATTCAGAGGAACAGTGCCCTCTAGTGGACAGATGGGATACAGGGTGACCTAGGCCGAATAGTCTCTACAACCTGATTTCTGGGTACACTGTGCCTTGAAAGATAAATACAAAACTCCAGTCATTTGTTATTCTGTTTTACAGTCCCTGTTTACTTGGGGGCCTCGCTTTTTACCATAGACTTTACCGTAGGCTATGCGCTCTTGTTAATATTCTTAATGGGTTTTCTGCAAATGACCCCAGAGAGCTGTGCTCCATGCTTTAGCATAGAAAGAGTTCAAGTACTTACATAACTCCTATTATATGCCAGCAGATAAACTAACCTCTGGATAGGGAGCAATGACCCAGCAATTCTGTTCTCAGGGTCTTGTACTTTTGGCACTTGAGGAAGACAGAGAAAGTCAGGGTTGTTTCTGATAAGAAGTGCTCTAAGGAAATAGAAAGGCAACATCACAGAAGAGGATACGACTTTCACCACTTTCTTTAGATGGATAGAGAGTTGCATGAAGAGTGTTCATGGGGAGTTGGAGATCAAGGCACCAAGTGCTTGCGATGTATGTGATAAAGGCAATCATGTCCTAGGAGAACAGAATGTCCAGAGTCAGGTACAAGGAAGTGAGGCGAGATAAGAGAGGTTATAGAGGCATGTAGATTGTGGTGGTTTGAATATTGAATATGTTTGATCCATGGGAAGTAGTACTATTAGGAGATGTGGCCTTGTTGGAGGGGTTGTGTCACCGTGGTGGTGGCCTTTGAGGTCTCCTAGGCTTAAGCTCCACCCAGTATGGAATTCTAGTTTCCTCTTGCCTGGCTGCCTACAGAAGACAGTCTTCTTCTGACTGCCTTCAGATTAAGACATAGAATTCTGGGCTCCTCTAGCACCATGTCTGCCTGCATGCTATCTTGCTTCCTCCCATGATGATAATGGAATGTACCTTTGAAAGTGTAAGCCAACCCCAAATAAATGCTTTCTTTTATAAAAGTTGCCTTGGGCATGGGGTCTCTTCACAGCAAAGAAACCCTAACTAAGACATAGATCTTATTAAGCATTTCATAGTTTGTGAAGAACAGTGAGAAGTGTGTGGTGTTAATTTTTTCCTCTTTTAAAGTCTGTCAATGTATCTATCATGTCTTTTTCTACAGCTGTCTGTAAATACACATTTGTGCACTGAAGTGCTATTATGGCTACTTTCACCATCATGAGTCTTATCTACAAATGTACATAAGGCAGCTCTGGCTGTCCTGGAATTCATGTGTAGATGGGCTAGCCTCGAGCTCACAGAGATCCTCATGCTTCTGCCTTCCTAAAGCTGAGGTTAAAGGTGTGAACCAGCACACCAGGCTCCATGTGCACCTATAACATAAGATGTAGTTATAGCTTTTTAAAAGAGTGTAATGTGATGCACTGAATGCTCATACTGTTCTACAGCTCTCAGACATCCTTGTTACTCTGAAGAGAGGCATTAAGTAATAATCTCCCCTTCTGCTTTTTCTTCACCTACTGATGAACTCTAATCTAATTTTATTATGAATTTTGTCCATTCTTGATACATTTGAGATCATACAGAATTTGCCATTTTTGTTTCTGGCTTATTTTCTTTATAATAGTTTTAAGCTATGCCTTCTTTGTACCATGTGTCTATTTTATTTCTTCCTTTGGCCGAATAATTTTCCATTGTGTTTATGTGCTAGATTGTGTTTGTTTATATCTTGAGGGACGTTTGTGTTATATCTACCTTCAGTCATGTGTCAATGTGCTGTATCCTACATGTGCGTGTTTGTGTCTGACGTGTGTGTAAGAATGAGCTGAAGATCATATGCTAGTTCTTTCCTTTGCTTTGGAAGGTCTTCTTCGGGCCCCTTTGTTGGTAGCTAAAACACGTTACGTCTCTACTAGCAATGCATAAAGCTTCTGCACATGTAGTTTCTCGTGAATGCTTCCTCTCACTCTTCATCATGACATTTCACAGGTGCCAAGCAGTTTCTCTCGCCCTTTTGATTTGCATCTACAGACACTCACAATGGATGATGAACTCACTACTAATTGTGTGTGTGTGTGTGTGTGTGTGTGTGTGTGTGTGTGTGCTGGTTGTTATTTGTATGTCTATTTTGGAGAAATGAATGGCTATTTCAAAACCTTTGCCCATTTTCACTTTGTTCTTTGTTTACTGTTCAGTCTTAGGAATTATTAATGTATTCAAAATATTAAACCCTTACTAAATACATATTTTGCAAATATTTTGCCACTCTGTATTTTGTCTTTATGCTTTCTTATAATGTATTTTGATGCACAAAAGTTTTGAATTTGATGAAGTGTGACTTATCTATTTTCTTTTGTTGTTTACATTTTAATTTCCATATCTAAGAATTCATTGCCATGAGGATTTTTCTGTTGTTGACTGGGAGGCGTATTTATGGTTTTAGTTCATATTTAGATTGATGTTTCATTTTGTTATGGTTGCATGTGGTTCAAAGCATGGGTGCTTTGAGAGCTCAAAGCTGGGGAGACGTACCCAGTGTTGTTCTATTTCACAGTCCTAGCTGTCACTGCCCAGAACTTCTTAAAATCAGGTCAGGAATGTGCTGTGTAAATATTTGCTGGGAAGTGTGATTTACTCTTTAAATTTTGTCCCTGTAGAAAATTTTTTTTATTAATTTTTTTATTTTTGCTAAAAGTCTAGGGGATATAATTAATTCACATTATCAGAAGTCTGTTTCTCAGCTGAAGACCTGTAGAGGGACAAAACTACACACACAAAAGCAGAACACTCTGTCCCCATAACTGGCTGAAAGAAAACAGTAAAACAGGTCTACAGCACTCCTGACACACAGGCTTATAGGACAGTCTAGCCACTGTCAGAATTAGCAGAACAAAGTAACACTAGAGATAATCTGATGGCGAGAGGCAAGCGCAGGAACACAAGCAACAGAAACCAAGACTACATGGCATCATCGGAGCCCAATTCTCCCACCAAAACAAACATGGAATATCCAAACACACCAGAAAAGCAAGATCTAGTTTCAAAATCAGATTTGATCATGATGCTGGAGGACTTCAAGAAAGACGTGAAGAACTCCCTTAGAGAACAAGTAGAAGCCTACAGAGAGGAATGTAAAAATCCCTGAAAGAATTCCAGGAAAACACAAACAAACAGTTGAAGGAATTAAAAATGGAAATAGAAGCAATCAAGAAAGAACACATGGAAATAACCCTGGATATAGAAAACCAAAAGAAGAGACAAGGAGCTGTAGATACAAGCTTCACCAACAGAATACAAGAGATGGAAGAGAGAATCTCAGGAGCAGAAGATTCCATAGAAATCATTGACTCAACTGTCAAAAGATAATGTAAAGCGGAAAAAGCTACTGGTCCAAAACATACAGGAAATCCAGGACTCAATGAGAAGATCAAACCTAAGGATAATAGGTATAGAAGAGAGTGAAGACTCCCAGCTCAAAGGACCAGTAAATATCTTCAACAAAATCATAGAAGAAAACTTCCCTAACCTAAAAAAAGAGATACCCATAGGCATACAAGAAGCCTACAGAACTCCAAATAGATTGGACCAGAAAAGAAACACCTCCCGTCACATAATAGTCAAAACACTAAACGCTCAAAATAAAGAAAGAATATTAAAAGCAGTAAGGGAAAAAGGTCAAGTAAGATATAAAGGCAGACCTATCAGAATCACACCAGACTTCTGCCAGAAACTATGAAGGCCAGAAGATCCTGGACTGATGTCATACAGACCCTAAGAGAACACAAATGCCAGCCCAGGCTACTGTATCCTGCAAAACTCTCAATTAACATAGATGGAGAAACCAAGATATTCCATGACAAAACCAAATTTACACAATATCTTTCTACAAATCCAGCACTACAAAGGATAATAAATGGTAAAGCCCAACATAAGGAGGCAAGCTATACCCAAGAAGAGGCAAGAAACTAATCGTCTTGGCAACAAAACAAAGAGAAGAAAAGCACAAAAACACAACCTCACATCCAAATATGAATATAACAGGAAGCAATAATCACTATTCCTTAATATCTCTCAACATCAATGGCCTCAACTCCCCAATAAAAAAGACATAGATTAACAAACTGGATCATAGCGAGGACCCTGCATTCTGCTGCCTACAGGAAACACACCTCAGAGACAAAGACAGACACTACCTCAGAGTGAAAGGCTGGGAAACAACTTTCCAAGCAAATGGTCAGAAGAAGCAAGCTGGAGTAGCCATTCTAATATCAAATAAAATCAATTTCAACTAAAAGTCATCAAAAAAGATAAGGAAGGACACTTTATATTCATCAAAGGAAAAATCCACCAAGATGAACTCTCAATCCTAAATATCTATGCCCCCAAATACAAGGGCACCTACATAAAAAAGAAACCTTACTAAAGCTCAAACACACATTGCACCTCACACAATAATAGTAGGAGATTTCAACACCCACTCTCATCAATGGACAGATCATGGAAACAGAAATTAAACAGAGCGTAGACAGACTAAGAGAAGTCATGAGCCAAATGGACTTAACGGATATTTATAGAACGTTCTACCCTAAAGCAAAAGGATATACCTTCTTCTCAGCTCCTCATGGTACTTTCTCCAAAATTGACCATATAATTGGTCAAAAACAGGCCTCAACAGATACAGAAAGATAGAAATAATCCCATGCGTGCTATCGGACCACCACGGCCTAAAGCTGGTCTTCAATAACAATAAGGGAAGAATGCCCACATATCGTGGAAACTGAACAATGCTCTACTCAATGATAACCTGGTCAAGGAAGAAATAAAGAAAGAAATTAAAAACTTTTTAGAATTTAATGAAAATGAAGGTACAACATACCCAAACTTATGGGACACAATGAAAGCTGTGCTAAGAGGAAAACTCATAGCGCTGAGTGCCTGCAGAAAGAAACAGGAAAGAGCATATGTCAGCAGCTTGACAGCACACCTAAAAGCTCTAGAACAAAAAGAAGCAAATACACCCAGGAGGAGTATAAGGCAGGAAATAATCAAACTCAGAGCTGAAATCAACCAAGTAGAAACAAAAAGGACCATAGAAAGAATCAACAGAACCAAAAGTTGGTTCTTTGAGAAAATCAACAAGATAGATAAACCCCTAGCCAGACTAATGAGAGGACACAGAGAGTGTGTCCAAATTAACAAAATCAGAAATGAAAAGGGAGACATAATTACAGATTCAGAGGAAATTCAAAAAATCATTAGATCTTACTATAAAAGCCTATATTCAACAAAACTTGAATATCTACAGGAAATGGACAATTTCCTAGACAGATACCAGGTACCGAAGTTAAATCAGGAACAGATAAACCAGTTAAACAACCCCATAACTCCTAAGGAAATAGAAGCAGTCATTAAAGGTCTCCCAACCAAAAAAAGAGCCCAGGTCCAGGCGGGTTTAGTGCAGAATTCTATCAGACCTTCATAGAAGACCTCATACCAATATTATCCAAACTATTCCACAAAATTGAAACAGATGGAGCACTACCGAATTCCTTCTATGAAGCCACAATTACTCTTATACCTAAACCACACAAAGACCCAACAAAGAAAGAGAACTTCAGACCAATTTCCCTTATGAACATTGACGCAAAAATACTCAACAAAATTCTGGCAAACCGAATCCAAGAGCACATCAAAACAATCATCCACCATGATCAAGTGGCTTCATCCCAGGCATGCAGGGATGGTTTAATATCTGGAAAACCATCAACGTGATCCATTATATAAACAAACTGAAAAGAACAAAACCACATGATCATTTCATTAGATGCTGAAAGCATTTGACAAAATTCAACACCCCTTCATGATAAAAGTCCTGGAAAGAATAGGAATACAAGGCCCATACC